>NC_133822.1:18426791-18745590 GCF_047830755.1 Zonotrichia albicollis
TCCAGGCTTCTCTTGCTTCCCTCGTCCGAGTGGCTACTAGAAGATCATCTATGTACTGCAACAGCCTCCTTTCTTCTTGTGGAGCTTCCTGGGACTCTGGGTCCTTGCAAGCTGTTCTCCAATCGGAGTGGAGAATTTTGAAGCCTTCAGGCACATGGACTGTGTGAGCTTGTGTTTGAATGCAAAAATGTTCTGGCTGGCTTCATGGATAGGGAGGCAAAAGAAGGCATCTCTTAGGCCTAAAACAGTGAACCAGGTTAGCTCAGGTGTTAAACAAGTTAGTAAGGTCTATGGATTTGCTACCACAGGGTACAAATTCTGTGTTATCTTATTGACAGCCCTTAATCCAGTACTACCAGTTATTGGACTGATTCCTTCCTTACCTTCCTTTTGAGGGTACTACTCAGTTCTCACTGGTTGTGTTCTTTCATTAAGCTTGATGGGGGAGCATCCCATGGGGGAGCATCTTTCACTCTCCCTGGTGCAGCAGAGGCCTATACCCTTGAAAACACTTATTTACTTATTCTAATATCTCCTTACTAATGTCTTTCTTAATTTCAGTGTCTGTTAATATTAAGCCTAACATCTTTATATTATTTGCCTCCAGAGTAACTTTTCTCATTTGAGAATGTTTAGCAAATTGAGCGAATTGTACAAAAGCTTTTAGGTACACATAGTACACATGTTACTTTAAAGGTTTGCAAAAGTATGCCTTTTCAGACTGGCCAGTTGTTCATTCCCCACACTACAACATAAACATTCTCTACAGGTACTAAAGCTTTATTTAAAACTGAACACATGACCCTTGTACTGACAAAATTCTTCCCTTTTGGGAAGGTTACCTTTACCCCTCCTCCCTTACCTTGGGAGGAAGCCTTTACAAATCATATGTACTCATTTTGCGAACTGTGATTGCTTCGCATTTTAGCGTGATAATCCTTGCCTGATTTCATACGTTGCTATCTTATGCTGCATGCTGAACAACATGTTTGATTTGCTTTCTCTTTGCCTTGTCTTCCTTTTCAGGGGCCAAGACCAGAGAGCAGTCTGATCTCACAGTCTCTTTGTCATTCTGGGTGATTTCTTAAAACAAAAGACATTTCAGCATACAAAAACTATCTCATTTATCTTCCTATTATAAAACAGTACTAACAGCAATGAAGCACTATAAATCTTTTTATTTTCTGAGCTGCTCTTACTGGCAACCTCCTCCCAATGAACCCCTCTCAAAAGGGGCTAATTTAGGAACCTGTTTGCTCTGGTCAGTTCTTATTATTTATTTCTCCTTGCCTTATCCCGCTTCCATTCAAACCTTTTTACAGACCTTCACAGTAGTTTCTCAGTTTTCCTCCTATACACACAGCTCCAGGTGGCAGGTATCAGATGTGATTCCCACACATAAGCTCTAAGACCTTAGGTTCTGAACCCGCTTGACCAGAAACCTTTAATTTACACTCGGGGCGTGTACCCTGACACTTATTGGAACAGCAAAACAGCAATACCAGTGTTTCTCATAAACACCGCACTGCAATAATACTTGCACATCCAGCTTTTGCTCACAGGCCATTCCCGTGTTCCCTGGGGAGACAGGGCAGCCAGAGCTGTCCCTGTGCCCAGGGCGCAGCCACTGTCACCTCACACAGCCTGCTAGCCTCTTGATGTACCAAAGGCTCCCCAAAATTGCCCACAAAGGCTGGCTATTCTGTTTATTACAGAGAACTTTAAATCCTTTCAGCGGATTGTTTCCAGTAAAGACTTACTGCAGTACCAACCGAAGTCTCATAAATCTCATAAGTCTCATTAACTAATTCATCTCATTCATCTCTTCTATATAAACTCTGTTTTACAAAATATCAGTCTTTTCTAGTCCTCTTCTTCCACAATCTAATTAAGCACTGTGTCTACTTACACTTGTTTTGCTGCTTTGCAAAAGGGCTGTGCTAGTCACAGCCAAAACTCTGATATACCTGCAGACACAGACACACGCACTCACTCCCCCCCCCCCCTTATCTCAAATTCACTAGAGCCATGGCTTGAAATACTATGAGGGGGAGAATTCTTGGAATTCCTTTAACTCACTTTATCGAAGTTAAACATAAATCACCGTACTATAGCTCTCCTATGTAAAATGCTACTCTTGTTGCAACAAAATCTTAAAATCTCCACAAACACCACTATACAGTCTGAGAATCAAATTACCACAATGCAGCGGAAGAAAATCACCACACAAAATCACCGGGAAAGGGCATATTTCTCAAAGTGCTCACTTTTCTCAACACAACACAGCACACCATAATTCGGCATTTACTCAAATCAATTTTTCTTGGACACAATCAAAATAACAGCACACAGTCTAGAGATCAAGTCCAAACATCCAAGGCAAAGGAACTCTCTGAGCTCATACTCACGGTTAAAATGTACCAAATCTACACAAATCACTACATTCAAACACGATAAATACTATCACTGACATTCCTCCACTCACTTCTCTGCGGGGCACTTCTCTCCCTGCCCCCGCAGCCTGCTGCAGCCGGCGCCTCTGGCCTCACTCGGCTGCTTCAAACACGGGGAGTACTGACCCCCCCCGCACTGTAGGGCACTGTAGATTTACTCTCTTTTATACACCATACACATATCACCTGCACGATCACAAACACAGTGCACTGGCCACACACATTAACCATACAGCAACACAGTGTCCGGACATCACACACACACACAAACAAAACACACGGGCTCACCAGTTCTGCTCCATCAGAACTATGAATCCTCAATACACACATACACGGGTTCACCCGGCTTACCTCCAAAGCCGCTAGCGGTCTGCTCCATCAGAACGACGAACCCGGCCTCTAATACAGCTGCTCTATCAGCTGAACCCCGTTTCTAATACAGCTGCTCTATCAGCTGAACCCCATCTCTAATACAGCTGCTCTATCAGCTGAACCTCATCTCTAATACAGCTGCTCTATCAGCTGAACCCATGAACCCAGACGTCTCTGGGTGGTTTACTCCCTTTCTCTCCTTCCTCCCCCCCCCTGGGGCCCCATACATACCGTATTCTCCTCCGCAGGCCAGCGGGTCGTTGTCTGTCCTCGCAGGTGGCAAGTTGAGACAAGCGGAGCCCCACCAGGAAAAAATCCTGGGGCGCGCCTTGGAGGTCCGTCTATCCCCCCTGCCCCCGCGGGGACAGAGAACTCCTACCTGGCTCGCCAAAATGTTTTGCGGAGAAAAGAAGAAACCTCACAACTTGTAAAAGTTGTAAAGCCCGGTATGCTTTATTACGACGCGCGCCGGACGCAAGACTCCCCAAAAGGGCATGCGTGCCCCTGGAGACTCCGAGTCTCCTTTTTATCCCCCCTTCCAAATGCATATGCATACAGTTTCAAATTAAGTTCATACATATTCATTCCACACGACATTTAGCACTAATTCTTCTTTATCGAAGGAATTCCTAAGTCGGGGGCAGATTGACCTCGTGGTTTTTCTGTTTTTCTTTCTCTGTCTCCTTGCTGTCTCTGGAACGCGGCCTCTCCTTCAGCTTTAGCTCCACAGACCCTTCACCTCTCCCAGACACTTCACCTAGTTCAGGATGGATTACTCTGTCTCAAACCACAGCATTAGTTGTCTGTGGTTTCAGTGGAGTGAATAATTTTCTGTGCAAGAGCTGTGGTGAGGCACATGATGAGGAAGGTGGGAGTTGGATCCTCCTTTCCATGGAGCCTGAATTTGGGAGTCAGAAGGAAGAATCTGTTGATTTGGCTCTGGCTTTTATGAACCTGTAGTAGATATCTGGGCATCTGTGTGGGACAGGCTGTGTCAGTGCTCAGTGTTCAGCCCTTGTGTAGGAAATGAGGCTCCTCTGCTGCCTGGCCCTCTGGTGTTTGGAATTTGAGGGTCAGAGAAGGGGAGGGATGTTCTGGTGCTGAAGTCATCAGGCCAAGGTACAGCAGCTTCCATTTGGTCTCAGATAAATTGTCTAATGTCTTGGTGTCTCAATTCCTCATCTTTTAAGATGCTGTTAGTCTTGTAGCTTTTGGGTTTGCAGATTAGTTAAACTAACAGCTCAGAATATCAGCTGCAGCCCTTGGATATGACATGCTTGTCTGATCAGGTGATTGTACCCCGTGGGTCTCTCATGGTGCATTTTCATTAAAAAAAAGGGTGTTGCAAAGCAAACACAGTTCATTGCACAGCACAAGAGCATTGTCTCTCACTTCCCTGTGAATAACCCTGTCCTTTTTTCCACCCTTGTGTCTATTTTTATACTTTGAGGTCTGTTGCAGGAAGTTGAACCTATGATACTGGAACTGTGTAGTCAAAACCACTTATTTTCCATATTCTGTACTCTAGAAGTGAAAAGTTCATGGGGAGATGGCCTAAGTAGGATCTTGACACTTTTAGTTGACAAAATGCAGCTGTGTGCTTTCTTCAGAGTATATTGTGTACCTTTTTCCCTACCTGAAGTTTCAAAAGACGTTTCCAGTTTTGTGGCACCCTCTAAGAACTTTTTAAAGGTGTAACCCCTGGGCAATCTCATACTTGCAGAGAGGCACAGCTTTAGTGACTCCAGACTGAAATCTCAGCACCTGCAGATGGTGCACTGCTTTTTCCTTTTCTTTTGGACATTCACGTTCCTAACAACCTAAATGAGGCAGCATTTCTGATTTATTTTAGCTTCACATGTTTGGGCTCTGTGGTCAGAAAAGTTGCCTCTTACAGGATTTGACAAGAGGAGAGTGAGCCCATGTGTCACCCATGCAGAAGTAAATGCTCACATGGTACCCACTCCAAAGTAGAGGGAAAATCTGCTGCTGCAGCCAACATTCTTTGCAGCAATACAAATGTGTTCTTTGCTCACACAATAGCTATTCAGTTTGCCTACAGTCATTGTGCTCCCCCACTAAAGTTCAAAGGAATTGAAAATATACACAGGCAATGAAGCCAACTTTTGTTTTGGAGTGAATATGTGTTTTAGTACAAGGTATTTTTTTTCAGTGAGATTTTTAGAACATTAACTGCTCTGGGTAAAAGATCATGTAGTCATGAACACTTCAGCTTAAAAATTTCTGGATGAATAGTAGTGATTTTATTTTTATTTCATTTTTCAGCTTCTTTATGATTGACTTTTACTAATTGCCTTTTTCTTAGGGGTGGCCTGAGTTTTCAAATTTGAGTGTATAAATATTGATGTTTCCTAACTTAGGTGTTCTTAAAAACACACAAACAAACAAAACCTTCCTCAACCAGCCAAAAGGAAACCATCCAAAACCCTACAACAAAACCAAAACAACCATCATAAAAGTTGTTTTAACTGTTCAGGCTTTGCTGAAAAATTTAGTCTTTTCTTAGTTTTTGAGAATGAGAGAGGAAGTACAGAATTAGAATTCAAAGCATTTGGTCAGTAAGAGTCCTGTAAATCTGATTACAATATCTATATGCAAGTATTCTAATACCTTGTATTGTGCTGCACATAGGTGTGCAATTCTTTCTTTACAGCAGATGATATTGAAGTGCACCTGCATAGAGAATATATGGAAATGAGCTCTCTATTGCAGCTAATAACAAAATCTGCTGCCTCCAAACATGTGCAAGCAGCCATGGTCAAGAAACAAGACTCTGTCTTCAGGGATGTAATTTCATCTGTTTCTTGTGTGGATCTTTTTTTAGTACTTAGGAATCTTGAAGGTACTGGCAAAACAATCTTCCCATGCAAATAGCAGTGAGGAAGACAACGATGACAGTGACTCTGTGGCCAGACTTTATTTAAGAAGCTGATCAGACTGGGCAGCTTCTACCTAAGAGCTTTGGAAATGCTTGATGAGGCAAGTTGTGGGGTTGATAGTTTTTAAATACCCTTGGAACACAGAAGTATTTCTGGAGACTTGAAAAACATAGTTATTTTTGAGCTGGAACTAATGCTGCCTTGATGATAGTAAATGAAATTACTCTTTTATATATACTGCATTATTATTATATACTATAGTAACTATAATCTACTCAAATTTATGTGGAATAGAAGAGCTGAAAAATTTTACTGCCTTGGATTAATTTTATGAAGTGGAATATCATTAAAAAAAAGAGAGTGGCAAGAGAAGTGGGGAATGGCTGAAATAAGTTTCAGGCAGCACAGGTGAGTTTGAAGAATGGTAGAAGGAAAAGCAGTGTAGTTAAAGCAGTATGAAGGGACCTGTAGGCAAAAGACACCCACACTCCAAAAACAAACAGACAAAAAGATGCTTGTGTTAGGAGAGTGAAAGATTAAAACTGTGCTGGATTACTCAGAGAGTCATCAGAAAAGCAGAACAGGAATCTCCTTCAAAGTGTCTTGAAGGAAAGCCATTTTCTACTTGTATGTACTTAATAAAAAAAACCCCAAAAGCTTTTTGGGTTCTCTAGAAGCTTGCTGGAGAGTCTGTGGGATTGCCTTCAGAGAGGACTTTCAGAAAAGCATCGTTCTTTACCAGGATGAATGAGAAGTTCACTGAAGAGGTTTTAGGAAAAATGGTAATGCCCATTGTAATAATCCTCCAAAAGCCGGTACCAGCAGCAGGAATGGCTCTGTAAAGCTGAGGAGCCATTGCTAACCATGGTGTGCAATCTGATGCTTTATTTAACCTTGGGAAGGAGTGATGCTGTGCACTGTAATGCACACTCTTAAAAAGGGTGGTGGTGATTAGCAGGTCCTGCAAAGGGGTAGCAATTATAAAAGCATCTGCATTCATTTTTTGTGACCAATATACTCTGGGGAAGAATTGACTTGGCTTTTAAAGAGAGAAGTAAGGCCTCAGGTTAGAGGTGTTTGAAGGTATTACAGAGGTAATCAAAAAAAATCAATTATGTGTGGGAGAGGAGACTCCAAGCTCAAAAACCCCGCTGGATCAAGGATGTTGCAATGAAGTACAACCTGCTCAGACTTCTCTTGGGTCACAGCACAACACAGAGCGTAAAGCAAGTGAGAAGGGGTTTTTTCATGCTGTGTAAATAAACATCATACTTATTATCACAAGACTTTGTGGAGATAAAAATATACCTTTCAAAAAGGAGTAGTGAAATTCAAGTATCCAAAACTTCACTGACACAGTGTTTTCTGCCTGAAATTTTTATTAATATTTTGTGAGGTATGAAAAATATGGCTTTTTTCCCTTAATATTCACTGTTGTTAGATGTTGGAAGCAGTATTCTGGGCAAGGCAAACTTCTGGCCTGATTTAGGAAAGTGTAACTTCTGAAGCCCTCTCTTATATTCCACGAAAGATTGGTTGGCTCGTGACAGCAACTCTTTCTGACCTTAGAATTAGTAACAAGACTCCACAACATCATATGCTTTGCTGTCTGTAATAATAAATCAACAACCTACTGGTTTTCTTTTTGTAATGCCTGCTGTTACTGGTTGAAAAGGGGATTGATTGACAAGTGGAAGTACAGAAGTCAAAAAGAAATATTAATGCTTTTCAGGTTGGAAAGCACTCCAAATGTTGTTGGGATTGCCCACTAAAGCAGCAGAACATAACCATGGTGGGGTCCTGTGTTCTGTATGTGTGTAGAACCAGCATTGCGTGAAAAGCTTGCTTTCAAGAACTTCACTTCTAGTCATAAAAATGCTTTTTAAACTAACAGCTTTCTTCTGCTCAGTAGGATATGATTTGTTGGACGTGTATGTTGACCTGGAACCAGCAAGGAGATGACTAAGTAGGAGGAAAATGGTTTTAACATGCCTCTGCTTTGCCAAGGAATATGGAAACAATAACAGATTTGTCAAGTCTGTGGGTCAGCTAGCCTTGTAGTGATATATGATATTCCTCTGTGCACAGCATACTTGGTGTACTGAGCTGGTTTTTTCTGAAGCATCGTTGTGCTTTAGAAATGTGACTCTTTCTTTGTCCCAGCTGCTGTTTGTCACCTCCTGGTCGTGCTGTTCACTGACCAGATGTGTGAGTAGGTGGGAGATTTGCTGTCTCGTCATCATGGCAGGCACAGAGGTGGTCTGTGCTCTTCCTTGTTTTATGGTGTAATTGGATAGCCAGCACTGTGCAGCGTTTGGCACTTGCCAAACCCTTCTGCTCTGCACTGGAGCTGTGCAGGAGGCCTTCTCCTGTTCCCCCATTCCTGTTCTCTCCAGCCACAACCCCCCTGTGGAGCCCTCCCTCCTCATGCTGGGGTGTGTTGTATCGCTCATGTGCCAAGGAGCCTCTTCCCAAGGCTCCAGACAATCCTCCACACAGAGGATTCCTGGTGTGCTTCCTCCTTTGGAAGACAACCAGCAGCTTGAAAAATGAGTATTTGGTTTAATAAGAAATGAAAGCTCTCGATGCTGTTTTCTTTTCATTTAAGAGCAGAGCTGTGCTCTTGTGGGGCTGGGGGGTAATAATCCTACAGAAGAAATCCCAGGAACACCATTTCCTCAGTGCAGGAGGGATAGTGCACCAGTGGTTGGTTGCTCTGAGATGTGCTGGTGGCCAGGTTCGAGTTCTGGATGTTTCAGGAGCGAGCCTGAACCACTCAGTGACCTCTGTCTCTCCCCTTTTTGGCACTTGTAAGAGTGACCTAATAAATATGTTATTGCAACAGATGTGATCTCATATCCTCTTACAAACCACATGTAGACCAGCCACTGAGGGATGGCCCTGTTCAGTGGAGAGGTCAAAATGTGGGACAAGGCTTTAAGAAGGAAGCAGTGATTTTCACGAGGAGAGATTTTCACTAATATATTATATTAATATCAATAAGGTTTACTAAAAACCAAAATGCAGCAAATTAATTAAATCATAGAATGGCTTTGGTTGGGAGGATGATCAGATGCTTGGGAGGTTTTGGTTAGGAGGATGACAAGATGGTCTTTGAAGATCATCTAGTCCAACCACCCTGCCATGGGCAGACACATCTTTCACTCCCTTTCACTAGATGAGGTTGCTCAAAGTCCCATCCAACCTTACCTTGAACACTTTCAGGCATGGGACATCCAACTTCCCACCACCCTCATGTTTACAATGTTTGAAGACATGTTTACAGTGTCTTCCTTATGTCCAATTTAAATTTCTTCTTGTTTAAAACTATTGTCCCTTGTTCTGTCACCTGGCAAAAGTCTCTCTTTGTCTTTTTCACGAGCCCCTTTAAATATTGATAAGGTCTCCCTGGAGGTTTCTGTTTCTCAGGCTGAACAACCCCAGTGCTCTTCCCTCACTGGAGAGGTGTTCCAGCCTTCTGACCATTTTGTGTCCCTGGTCCATGTCTGTCTTGTGCTGGGTCCCCAGAGCTGGATGCAGAGCTCCAGGTGGGTCACACCTGAGCAGGGCAGAGGGGAATGTTGGTAAGAAATATTAACATTTATAGTGTGGTTAGTAAGTGGTTACAGTGAGCAGCAAAAAATGGTGGATTGACCTTCTGACAGTGGGAGTTCCTGCCAGGCTGCATGGCCTTTTGGGGCTCTTGTTTACTTTTTCCTTTCTTGCAAGTTGAAAATAAGCTAAATTGTTCTCTGGCATTGTCAGCATTGCCCCAGAGGTCTTTGGAGAAACTAATTCCCTTGGTTTCTCCCTACTGCATCACCCAGAATAATACCATAGTCTATCCTTATGCAGCATATGATGTTTGTTTTTTATCCCTAGTCCAAACATTTGTACTGGATTGTTTTTCCCCTCTGCTTCTTATGAAGGCATTCCAGCTGAATAGGGAATGTCTCCCTTCACTCGAGCTTGTGTTTTTCAGGATAGGAAATGAGAGGCTTAGGTTTATTAATTTTTGGTTTAGCATTATGTAACCTGTGCAAGGCTGTAAGTACATGAGTTTAAGTAGCATGTTCTTTATTAGCTCATTTTACAGTCCTTGGCCTGTTCCACTTCAGAATTTTCATAAGCAGCATAAGTTGGCCAAAGTACATACTTCATGTTAATTAAATCTCTCAAACAGTGTCTAATTTTCTTTTTCCTCTTGAAGTTGGTGAGAGATTAGTAATAAGAGAAAATTAGCTGGCTGATAGCATCATGTATTTGATCAGTGCAGAGACAGGATAAGTGCCTCAGGTGTATGGTGAACTCTTCATTCCTATGTGAACATTCAGCATATTAAAAGTTGACAACATTCTTTGAACATTCATCCTGACAAGATAATATTGTAAAAGATCCCAATTTGTAAACTGAGGAAGCACTAGAATATGAAACATAAACAATTTTTTAAAAGTCTTATTTCATTCAGTAGGTTTGTTCCTGTCACATTTTTGTACTTTACCTGAAAATAGATTTGAAAGATCTGCATTGAAGATTTTGTTTGAGATTATTCCCTCCAAAATATAAAAAAACCCCTTGACTGTTGCTAATACAGGGTTTTGAGAATAAATGGTTTGTTTCCTCTCCTGACCTCTTGACTGAGGGAACACAATTGTGGTGGACAAATCAGTAAAATTACCTTTTTTTAAATCTCTTATGATGAGGTTTTGTGTGGAGAGCAATTGAGAGCATCCTGGGAGAATAAGATGTTGAGTGTTGATGAAATGTAAACCTGCTTCTTCTCCATATTTGATGAAGTTACTGTCCTAGTTTTATTTTCATTTTGGTCAGCAAATGTTTTCAAAAAGGTTTAACTTGCTCATATTCATAGGATATTTCTGACTTGTTTCTTGGTTTCTATTTTGTTCTTGTGCTTTAGCTAGAGCTCAATGTCACCAGTTGTAGCTTCCAATAGGCACGGGGGCCATTCAAAATACTTTCCATTTTCCACTGAGGTACATTCTTAGAAGAGCTTTTCCAATCCAAATAACTGGCATTTATTACTTTTTAATTGCTTAGTGTGATACTTGCTTACATTTGCTGTTTTAATGTCTTTTCCTGTCTGTAAAATGAGAGTCCCAGGGGGCACATGCGTGCAGTCACTGAATTCAGTTTACATAGCTTGATGGATGTTTTGGGAAAAGCACATTGTGTGTATGTGCAGTTTGTCACACATGGTGTCCCAAAAAGAAGAGAGTTGTGCTAATGCTGAAGGAAAATTTTTTCCAGCTGCTGTGGAGAAGGTGGTCAGTGTGGCGCACACATGAGCTCAGCAGGCATTCTCAAGTTGCACTATGTAGGCAGCAAACAATGGGCAGGAGAAATTTCTCTGGGTAGTTTTGCTCCTCTGAATATTACCAGTGTCCCACTTTTAAGTACAATGTCTTTTATTTTTTTTTTGGTGAACTTTTTTGTGAAATCTGTTCACAAAAGTAGATAGGGATCTTAATTCCATACTAAAGAAACAAAAAGAGGTATATTGCTAGTCTTAAGAGTGTAAAGAAAAGCCTTAGAAGGTAGAAGAGTTCTGAAGCTTTAAAAAAGGCAAGGTAGGGAAAATGCAGACAATTCATCCCTAATAATTTAACTTAAGGTGGGCCATTTGTTTACTCAGGTTTATTTTGGGGTACCAGAGAATTTTTAGAGCTCTGGCCTTGGCAGTGTGAGTCTGGTGAAAACAGTATGATTCCAGTGCCCTTCTGAGAATGCAGATTTCAACTCCTTCCTCTGCTGTCTTACATCAATTAGGAGAGGGCTTATTCTTCACAGTTTAGGATTGCTTGTGGAGGAGAAAAAACAGGACTTGCATATTGCTGAAAACTGAGGAGATGTGCATGATGGACCTGCATTTAGTGTCTGTTTAAGCTCTGTCAGGGAGGGCCAAGCTTTTTGACAAACTGTTCTATGCACTGCTGTAAATTCAAAACATCCTTAAATGATTCTGAATTAGCTTTTCATCACCCCTCACAAATCTTGTCCGCTGGGTTTGTTCTGTATTGTATTGTGGGGTGCCCTGGGGCAGGAAGGAACAATGGATCTGACTCTGTGTTCTCAGAAGGCTAATTTCTTATTTTAAGATACTGTATTATATTAAATATTATTATATTATTTAAGATACTATATTATATTAAAGAATGTGAAAGAATACAGAAAGGATACTTACAGAGGGCTAAGAAGATAGTAATGAAAATTTGTGACTCCAGAGCCCTGACACGGCTTGGCACTGATTGGCCAATGGAAGAAAATAATTCACAGCAGAAACCAGTGGAACAATCACCTGTGGTAAACAATCTCCAAACACATTCCACATGTGAGCAAAACAGAGGAGAAGCAAATGAGATAAAATTGTTTTCCTTTTTCTCTGAAGCTACTCAGCTTCCCAGGAGAAAATCCTGGGCGAAGGGATTTTTCAGAGAATGTGAATGCCACGCTGCTGTCTCTTGGGCTGCACTCAACCATCAGCATGAGCAGTCAGAGTAACTCTGTGCCTTCTTTGCTCTGCAGGACTCCTCAGTGGGCAGACATCTCCAACCAACACCAAGCTGGAGAAGCTGGACCCGCAGCAGGTGCTGCAGCTGTGCCTGCGCTACCAGGAGCATCTCCACCAGTGCGCCGAGGCCGTGGCCTTCGACCAGAACGCGCTGGTGAAACGCATCAAGGAGGTGAGGGCTGGGCAGGGGCTGTGCTGGGCATGGTGCTGGCTGAGCTGTGGCAGCCCAGGCACGCCAGGGCAGCCCTGTGGCTGTGCCCTGCAAGCTCAGTGCCCGGGCTGGCACTGTGGCTCCTGCCAGGGTGGCTGTTGGGAAGGATGCAAGTTTGACAAGAAAGCCTTGCAGATATGTATGCCTGGCAGAATATAGAGTCTGATGAAGGAATAGAGATGGAAGCAAGTTTTGATCTAGAAGAAAAGAATTGCTGAGCCAGTCTTACTGGCTAACCAAGGAGGCAAAGGGTGTGTTAGTTAGAAGGGGTTTTTATGGATTAGAGCAAAGGATAAACCCACCCCAAACAAGATGTTTTTACCAAGCAGGAAGATAGCACAGGCAAACAAGTCAGCAAAGTTGCAAGTAGAAAAAAGGTCTCAGAATTTTCCACTGCAAGAAAACTGAATAACAACTTCTAGCTTAAACTGTAATATACTAACTTTTAGTGATTGGAGTATAGTAAAATGAATATGGTAATTATAGTAATTATGATAGGATATAGATAATAGTTAAGGTCCTGGTTCTACTGTATTAAGATGCTCAGCAAAGTATATAATGCAATGTATCCAAAACCAAAGGGTCTCCAGGCCTGCCTACAGCTGGAGCTGACAGCTGTGGGCACAGCTCTGTCACCCATGACCCTGGACTGCTGTAACATCTTGGATACAGTAATAAACTGTATTTTGCAGAGCTGCCTGGAGTCCCCACAACCCTCATTTCATTCAGCTCTTAGAGGCAGCCCTGTGGCTGTGCCCTGCCAGTTCAGTGCCCAGGCTGGCACTGTGGCTCCTGCCAGGGCAGTGCTGTGGCTGTGCCCCCGGAGGGCTGGCCATGAACAGCCCTGCTCCTCTGTTGGAATGGCAGGTGCTGCAAGCAGCTCTCCAAGAAGTAAACTACTCGTGAAGGTTTAAGGTAGCATTCCTTATTTAGGTCTGTTCTGCATTGTGGTGGTGTTCACATGGGTCCCAGCATGAGGGAAGAGATGAGAATGTTGGCTTTATGTTTTAGAAGGCTTGATTTATTATTTTATTATATATATTACATTAAAACTATACTAAAATAATAGAAGAAAGGATTTCATCACAAGACTAGCTAAGAATAGAGAAGGAATGATAACAAAGGCTTGTGACTGACTGAGACAGTCTGGACAGCTGGACTGTGATTGGCCATTAGTTAGAAACAACCACATGAGCCAATCACAGATGCACCTGCTGCATTCCACAGCAGCAGATAATCATTGGTTACATTTTGTTCCTGAGCCTGTCAGCTTCTCAGGAGAAAAAAACCTAAGGAAAGGATTTTTCATAAAAGATGTCTGTGACACAGCATAGATTGTATTGTGCTCCATGGTTAGCTTCTAATTTAAGGAAGGAAGCATTTATCTGAACATCTTCTGTGGCTGAAGGTAATGCTTCAGTTGATTTGTTCTCAAAGCCCATAACATGCCATCTCATTTCTGACCTCTGTGGCAAAAAGGTCTCCTGTGCTGCTGCTTTACCACTAAACCATCATTTGGAACACTGATCTGTTGAAATATTGAATGTTTGACTGATGTTTGATGGTACTGTTTGGGATTGAATTAATTCCTGGGATGAGCATCCTGCAATGAGATTGTCTTTCTCACGTGTGACTGCTGATGTTGGAAGCAGTAGAATGGCTGCCAGATTTTTTTATTTTCTAAAATCAAGAGTTTGGCATGACAGGGAAATGTTGCTTCAGGTGTTTTCTCAGATACTCCCAGATGTGTAGAAGAGCTGGTGAATTGTGCATATCTCAAAAGTCCTTGAGACCAAATACCTTTTCAGTGTCAAAAAAAAAGTTTTTGAGCATGTGGTTAATTTTTATTCACCAAGTATAAACACTGACCTTGATTTGTTGTTGCTCTATTGGCTTAGAGTTAAGAAAATCCCACATGACAAACTGGGTAATAAATTTGATTCATGTGCTGTTTGGAGAAGCTGCTGTCATCATGAAGTTGTAAGTCCAAAATAATGTGGGAAGCATTAAAAAGGCCTTTTTACTTTGGTGTATCAAGATCTGAGGCCAGCTATTACACAAGATGTAAAGATATTTGCAGATGTTGGTGACTCAGATCACACAATCTCAGAAATGGGATTTAATTGCCAGCCTAATGACAGTGTGCTGCATTAATCCAAGCAGATTGTAATTCTTTTGGCTGTTAAAGTGTGAGAGGGAATAGTGACATGATTTAAAGTCATGGTAGACACCACCAGAGCAATATTCATTAATTGGGTTTGCCTTCTGTAGGGCAAGTGGCAGAGTCCCTTTCAAATTAGCTATGCTGGTTTTCTTCTGCTTCATAAAGCTTGTGATTATCTTTCATCTAAAATAAATTAAATTATTATACTGATATTCTCACTAGCTTCTTTATAACAGCCTCCTCTGACAAAGTGATGGAGAAATGGGGAATTCTGTAAGTCAGAGAACTGACAAATCAGCTGTGGTTTGGTTTTGGTTTGGTTTTTTTTTGGTTTTTTTTTGGTCACAACTTCTAAGCAACTTCAGATGCTTTCAGTCCCTCTGCCAGATCTGGTGGGTTTTTACTGTTCATTTTCCTAATAATTTTTAAATATTTTTCTTGCTTTGGCTGTTCTGCATGTGTGTTCTGGAGGATCTGGGTGGGACCCACTTGGCTTAAATCATTCTTTTCAAATTGTTTGGGCTCTCCTTGATGCACTAAATTGAACCACTGCTGACAGTTGTTGACAAGCCAGGGTGCAGCTGAACCAGAGCAGGGGATGTCTCTCCTTACAAGTGCAGACAAAGGAAATTGCCTTTGGCTTCACCCATTTGTCAGCAATGATTTCGTTTTGCCATGTACACAAAACTTTGACCCTTAGTAAAGCTTAAAAATGAAAGAGAAAATCAAGTGTATTGTGAAAAGCAGAATGTGTGCACAAGCTGGGACAGTAAATTCTTTTATCCTCATTTTGGTAGCCAGTATTTCCCTTTCCCTTTCTTTAACTCTGTAAATACTGAAGTGTTTTTCTTCTGATAACAGATTTATCAAGTGACTGATGGTTTTAACTTTCTACAAAATGTTGGTCAGCTTCAGTCTCTGATTTCTGACTTTTTTTCTGAGTTATGTTCACTTCTCAGACTCTAACTCTGCTAATAGTCCTGCTGTATAATATGCTGCACTCACACTGCCTGCAGCCAGGATTTTTTTAGTCTTTCCTTGACAAAATGTCCAAGAGCAAATATCTTTTGTTCATTGTCTGTGTCACCAGGAAAGAAGTTTCCTGGATTCTGTCAAAACTCAGAAGTACTGCTGTAAATTAATTGGCCCTCAGTAATTCAGAATTAACTGTGGTGGTTTGCAAATCAGCACACAGTCTGAATTACAATGGTTCTGAATAGGAAAGAGAATGAGCTAAATAAAAAAAAACAAACCAAAAAAAACCTACTTGCATGACAGTGACTGCAGGTCTGAGCAGAGCCATCTGTGCCTTCAGGGAGCAGTGCAGTCTGGCTTTGCTCTCCATCCCATTTCCCAGTGTAGCCAGAATTTCTTTGCAGTGTTGGCTGCATCCATGTCTGCTCCTAAATGTAGAACCCTGTGCAGCTTCCAGGTGGCTGTGACTGTTCTCTCTTGAGCAGAAATCCATTTATCCAAGAGATTCCTTGAAGGGGGAAGCATTGAAGACAGGATGGAAGGTGATTGACTCAGGTGCCTTTTTTCATACCAGAGTGAGTTTTGCTTTTGGGAGGGAGTGATTTACTTATGTCAAGAGGTTTTGTCTTCACTGTCAAGAAAAAAAAAAAGAGGATGTGCTTGCATCTTTTTAGGGAAAATCCTATAAATTTGCACTGTAACTCATTGGAAGTTTTGAGGAACTCCAGCTGCTGTGGGTTTGATAGAGCCACATGTGCTCTCTTCACCAGGAGTGTCTGCTCCAGTTCTGTGATCTGCAAACAGGATTCTGACAAGATTAATTTGAAGGCAAATGTTGACCAGCTCTAAAGGTTTGAATGGGGGAAAGCAGCAAATAAGAGAGGACTACTTTACATTGAGACCTTACCAGTGGAGGATATCTGTTTTGGGTGCCAGGGAGACAATTTCAAGAGTTATGTGATAGGGGATGGGGAATACCAGGGAATGGGAAACAAGTAGAATAGGGAAAAGCTGGGGAACAGAGCTAAATTTTCAGAAAGTGCCCATGATTTTGTGTGCTTTCAAAATAGTCTAGTTTCAGTGCCTCAAAAAAGGATTATTGTGCTCACAATGTACTAAGGTTCTCAAAAATCACATCTTACAAAATATCTGAAGGTAAGCTTATAAAAATTACTTGTCACACGTGAAAACTGAGGCCTGCCTTCTTTCTGTGAAAGCAGAGAGGAAACTGAAAGCCCTCTAAGCTCCTTTCAAAGAAGCTTTGAGTGAAAAGATCTTCAGCATTTCTTACTAGACCTCCAGCATTGTCAGTGGGGTTGTGTTTTTGAAGTATTTGATGTACCCTTAAAGGCAAATGTAGTTCCTACATACACTGTGCTTAAGATGTATTTGGAAATGGGTTACTGGGAGGGCTCTGATGCTTTGCCTTGAAAACAAATGTTAATGCAGTGTTATTTGTAGCTTTTATTATTACCACAGGAATCCCAGACTGCCAATAATTTTGAAAACAGAGCAGTTTTTAGAATACAAAGTGAAATTTCAAATGTCTCAGTCTAAGCTGGCACGTATCTATGGGTGGGAGTTGGGGGAAACCCCCCACATTTTAAAATGTAATAAATATTGCTTTTATATTTGTGATAGTTAAATGAATCTTGTCCAGGCAGGCATTATGGCTTGTTTCATACCTGTAAATTCCTTGGGAGGGCTGGCTGTGGTAGGGACACCTTGTAGCAGTGTGAAAATTGAAGGGCAGGGTCCCTGAAGGTGGTGGTAAAGGGAAAAGCTGCTCTAAGTGCAGGAAGCTGTTCCACCACCAGCAATGAATGAGATCTGGGCCAGGAACTTTGGCAGGACTTTGCCTGGCTGGGGACAGTGTCAGGCACAGCTGCAGTGAGACTCAAGGGCACATTGCTGTAAGCACACAGAGCTTGTGCTGTGTGAGACACCACAGGCACTGCTCCTAACTCCATCCCTCCATGGGCAGAAAGATCTGAAGTGCCTGGGATTCATCCCATGCTCCAGTCACAGCTGGGCTGTGGCCCTTCAGGGAATACACTCAAATGAAGAGCAGGTTTCAGGGAGGTGATTTTTGCCTGGTTTTTGGTTTGTTTTGTTTCAGGACTCATCTGAGTGAGGTGTTTATTGCCATTTCCTCTTAGTTATGGTTTCCCTGTAGGTGGTTTCAGACCTGAGTTTCCAAGACTGTTTGTGAAATCTGTTTTCAGCAGACATGTCCTGAGAACTTCTGACTAAACTAAATTAGTCCAGGAAAAGATGAATGGCCTTAGTAAGTCCAAAATGCATCTTCAGCTTCAGGCCTTTGCTTTATGGCCCATATGGAGCAGCCCATGAAGCCACATTTCAGCTCATTAAAGGGGACGGCTCAGGGAATCAAACCAGCTGGTTGAAAGAAGCCTGGCCAAAGAGAAAATGGAGATGTGCTTAATTTTGAGACAACATATAAAGATGTTCTAGATGAGACTGTGTTAACTTGAAAGCAAAATTGAGCCTTTTGGTTCACATACTTAAATTACCAATGCCCCAAATCCAGGGGAAGGGGTCTGAGATTCCTTGTGCTATAATATTTCTGAAAAGGGGAAGAACCTTGGTTCAAATGCCACTTGTATTTTCAAGGGATTTCATGCCACACTGCCCTTTAGAAAAAAACTATGGAACATTGTGTTCTGTAAGAAATAAATACCCTAAATTTAGTCTTTGGCATCTTGGAAGTTGATGGATGAGGACTATGACAATCTATCCAGCTTTTTATGTCTCCTCTCATCAGCAATGAAGTGTTGTTTATAAAGACTGGAATCTCAACAGGCACCATCATGCAGAAATAAATGCACAGGATTATTAAGCTGGAAACATGTTAATCTTCATGTCCTTTAGTTGATCTTGCTCATTTTTCTCCAGTCTGCTGTGCAAGTAGCTTGAATACCTAAGGCTGTTAACCAGCCAGCACCAAAATGTGAAAATGCTCTTGAAAAGGCTTCTCAATTGTTGTTCAATATAGAGAATTAATGTCTAGCAGTGTATGCCTGAGGCAGATGGCCAGTGCTGTGCTGTATCTGAACTTTATGAAGGGATCTAGCAGTTATAAAGGAAGAGGAAAGATTGTTTGCACTGGTGGCAGTCTGAAATCTGTTTTGCTGACATGCACTGCTTTGTATGGTGTCATAAAAAAGGCCAGTCCCTTGCTCCTAGAATATATGTGTGTAATCAGTTCCAGCATGTTCCCTTCTCTTATGCTTTATGGCCTTTTGAGAAAAGATCTAAACTGGAATCCTTTCCACAACTGAATTTCCAAGGAAGAAAAGTAAGCTTGAACAAGCATCTAGCAGTCAGAAAGGTTTGTATTATTATAGAGTTTAGGTGCTTAAGAAACTGTCACTGAAGATCCCAAGTCTGGCATGCAAAACCTTTTAGTAAAACTCACTGGGATTAGTGCATGGAGTTCATGTTCATCAGGCATCTGAAGGAACATCATTCACTTCCTTCTCACAGCTTGCTTAAACTAGGAAACTGGATTTCTTATTCTAGCCTTCTTTTCCCAGGTGAAAAAACCCTCCAACAACCCTCTGCCCCAAGTTTGTAGACCCTCAAATAGGAATACAAGTTTTTAATTCTAGATATACTACAATACTACATTTCATTACAGAGGGAGCAGACTTGATGGTGGACTTGGGCATGAAAGGGATTTGAGATAGGAAAAAAAGAAGTATCAACCTGGGGTGCATCCCAGCTCGTGCTTGCAGGAGAAAGGAGAGGATGCTGGTTGTCTTGCACAAAGCTGGGATCTCATCTGACACACTGTGTGCAGCTCTCATGATGCTCAAACACAAGGAAAGGGCTGTAGGGATGTGTGGGAGTGGAGAACCTCGAGGAGGAAACTGGAAAAGCTTTGCTTGTTTGGCTTGGTCAAATGATGACAGAAAATGATGAGATTTCTCTTTCTAAATCAGTTTGGCATTAACGTAGACTAAAAACGGCCTTCTCCCTCCCTGAAGGATTGTGTTGATATGGGAAAAGTCAATTCACAAGTTTCATTCTTAACTATTACCTCCTCTTGCAGTGTTGAATTGAAATTCTCAAGGTGTCAACTCTGCCCTGAAGTGAGAATTGGGCTGGGGTGTGGAGGTGCCAGGAATGTTGGCTAGAAGCTTTTCAGCAGTTTAATCTTTGTTTCAGACAGGTTAGCCAGCCTTACTTGCAAACAGTTGGAGTTGCACTGATGACTTTAAGATGGTGGTTGGTACTCGAGGGAGCAGGGTGGACCCTGTGTTGGCAATCCCATAATGAGCATTGTGGCAATAATCAGATGTGATCTGCAGAGGTGACTTCATGTTGAAAGCATTACAAAACCTTAGTGCAAGTAATCTGCCCATCTTGCTTTTTATGAAGGGTAGGGTTTCCTAAATGTTTCTGTGCCACTGGGGCATGAATGCCTCTAGATGAGAACATTTATTTGGCATTATTGCAACACTGCTCTGAGGTATGAAACATATGATTTACTATTAATTAATTCCTGAGGGCATTGATCCTGACTGGATGTGTCATCTACCTCTAGAAGCCTGGATAAAATGGTGAACTATAATATAGCAGAATTCCCTGTAATCACAGGTATGAACTGTGCCAAAACTGTAGTGAACTGGACAAAAAAATAAAAGTTTTAAACTTTTTTTAAACTGGAACAGCAAGTGATGCATTTGAAGAGTGGCTACTGGACGTGCTGCAAATTGTCTGAAAGATAAAATCCCCAATCAGATGAGTTCCAGCTGAAAAAGAGGCTCAGGTAGCAGTTGTAAAAGAAATCAACATAACAGCAGTATATGACAAAGAATTTATAGGAGTTTTTAACATCAGAAAGAATTCTTGGGTCATAGCTTTTCCTTTTGTTTTATCCAGTCTAGAGAATTTAATTCTTCCTTATGCCTGACATAAGACTACACAGAAACTGAACTACTTTTCAATTACAAGTTCTTCTACCTGACTGTAGCACAAATTTTCAAATGCCTTCTTGCATTTGATCAAATTATTCTAGAGATTCATTAGTAGACATAAAAAAGAGGAAAGAAATACTCAGATTTCTGTGAATCTTGGGGCCTGTGCAGCTGAATACAGTAAAAGTGAATGCTCAGAGTGGATCAGAGCTGGCACTACTGCCACACTGAACTTTTGTGTGAATCACTGATGGTTTTGTACTCTTGTTGCTGTATTTTGAGCAATACTCTATAGCCTCAGAGGAGCTTGGTCTGTAAATGATATGCAGTGCTCAGGATTTCCTTGAGGCTTTCCTGAAGCCAGAGATTTACTGTCCAGATGTTGGGACCTCAAGAAAATTGCTGGGATGTCTGAGCTTCAGCATTGTGGAAGTTATGGTGGAGTTAT
The DNA here is from genome assembly GCF_047830755.1 of Zonotrichia albicollis. Classification (NCBI taxonomy): domain Eukaryota; kingdom Metazoa; phylum Chordata; class Aves; order Passeriformes; family Passerellidae; genus Zonotrichia; species Zonotrichia albicollis. Next base: position 18,447,787 of record NC_133822.1, read on the forward strand.
TCCCTCTCTTCTGGGAATGAAGGAGTAGATCCTCCCCTTAACATCACTGGGGTGTACTTGGCTCATTTCATGTGGCTTGCAAATGTAATGGTGCTGACTATTTTCACCCTGAAATGAAAATGGTGTTGTTTTCTGAGAAACATCTCATTAATGATAGTGGTAATCTCTTTTCTAATCAAAGCTTACTTGTGATGGCAAAACCAACTTGCTTAAAGCTAGTTATTCTGACATGTTGAAAGTACAAAACTGAAATTTATTATAAAATAACTCCCTAAATAACATAATAAATAACTGTAAATAACAGTTGTCCTGTAACATTCAAGTAGTGTGTCAGCAGCGTAAAAATCAGGAAATGAGGAGCTTGAAGGTTGTGTTTTCTAGCAGAATTATTAGGTAGCCTGAAATAAGAGTTGTGCAAGTTATCCTTTAGGTAATAGATCTGTAACAGATACATATTTGTTCTTTTCCAGGAACAGCTGATTGAAGACAGATCAGGAATGTGCTATTAATTACTGTGGAATTATATTCCACAAAAGAGAGGTTTTGTGAGAATATTGCACACACAGGTGCAATAATCTTGTTTGTGTGGCGTATTTGTATTTCTTTTTCTTAAACTTGGTTATTTAGAATAGGTATGGAAGCATTTCTAATGCTCAGGATGTAACTTAGCATTTTTAGCCATGGTACATTTTAGAGGTGAGTTCTTAGATGGATGTAGATTGTTCTACAAAAGCAGCAAATGACAGCTCTAAGTAGGTGTTCTTATTAATCAAAGACAATGGGCTAGAAATTACTGTGACCTTTTCTTGGTGACAGTTTAGAAGTCTTACTAGTAAAATTGGATCTTTTGAGGATTTTTCCTTTCTGCCTTTTCAGGAATCTTGTGCATTAAGTCTGATACAACCACAGCAAACACTGGGTTTGTTCCCAGGATCACATGCAGGGGCAGAGATGGTGCTTTTCACCATGACACCCTCCTGGTTTGTGACTGTCAGGCCAGCTCCTGGGCCAGAACACCAAACCACTAAAGAGGGAGGCTGGGAAGACTGGGAGGTGAGGGAGGGACAAACACCTCCTGTCTGATAACACAGGAGGCAGGGAAAGACTGACATGAAGGTAGAAAAGCTTATTTCAAGAACAAACCTCCTTTGGAATTCTAACACTTTTGTGTGTCCCAAGGCATCCCAGAATAATCAGATTTACAGGTGCAGCAGCTTATGTGGATACATGTTTTCTAAGGGACTAAACATGGATTTAATTTAGATCTTTAGGAGTGAGGGCCTTGATGTACCTATTAATATTGCTATAATTCAGTTCCAGAGCCACTTAAAATGGTTACTCTTCATTCTCTAGCTTGACTGTGATCTGTGCAATGCTTAGACAGAATAACCCTTGGCAACTGTTTACAGATCACAGAGGGAGCAAAAGGGATATTTTGGCAGTGGTTTTGGTCTTAGATAAGGCAATCCTAAACACAAACTGTAGTTGTTTATGTGGCAGTGGGGCAGAGGAGGGGTACAGCTCCATGAGAGCTGAAGCTGGGATCTGTGGCTGGGCATCCCTGGCACAGAAGCTGCCCAGTCAGGCTGTCACTTCCCAGTGTGTGCTGGGTGGGAGAAACGGGGGATGCTCCCAGCATCAGGAAGTCATTGCGATCTGTTGTGCTGGCTTTGCGTGACATTATCAAAGAGAAAGGGGAAGAGAAAAAAACCCCATTCATTGAGCACATTTGTTTTCAGGCAGTAGAGAAAGAGGAGCTGTCTTCAGTCTGAAGTGTGTTGATTGAAAAGTATTTTCACACCAGCACAGGGTGACTAATACTCCATGCAGTCGTGCTCCTGCCTGCTGCCTTCTGCTGTGGTTTGTGTGCAGCTGCAGGAAAATGTTCCTTTAACCCCAGTCAAGCACCTGACAATGGGGAGGAAAGGCTGCTTGTGCTCAGAGTGCTCTTCTAGAAAAGGAACTTTATGGAATAAGGATTGCACCTTAAGAGCTGTGTGTTTTGGAGGGGCAGCCATAGGGGAAATCCATAGGATGGATTTCCAGCTGAGAGGAAATTGTTGGGACAGAAGGACACATGCATGTCTGGATAAGCTCTTGAAGGCTGTTACTAAATGTGAGGGGAAACAAAAACATCATCTTGACTTCTGGGCATTTAGGAGGGACTGGAGAAGCTGGGAATGTCCGAACATCCTCTTAAGACATGTATTTGTTTTGTTAGGAATGTCAGCAGTGCCTCCAGAAATTTGATTCCAAGTTTAATGAACTTTTGATTGCATTTGCATGTTCTGCAACCAGGGAAAATGTGTCTAGCTGCAGTTTTCAGTCTCTCAGTCATTGAACTAACAAGATATGACCTCTGTTTCTGAGAGCTTAGGACACTCATGTGCCCATGACAGGGATACTATAAAACCATGCCAGCTAAGAAGTGTATATATATGTGTGTGTGTATTATATATATGGGCACTGGTTTGTTTTCAGTGGTCTCTTGAAAAGAATTGGGCATTGGCCAGTGCTGACCTCAGACTTTTTGTGGGCTAAATTAATGTCTTTATTCTGCTTGACAGTGTGGGCCAAGAAGAATTTTTAAATGAATGCAAGAATTTATGGTGTGCAAGATGTCTGACAGTATCCTCAGTTGTTTTTGTGTTTCATCAGTGTGGTGTTACAAACGGGCCTGTGTAATGCAGAGGAGACTCAGGGCTGACAATGTGAATGGTGTAGTAGGAGGGGCTGTGCTGGGGCCCTTTTAAGTGAGGAAATATCTATCTTGCAGTGTTGTTGGAAGTAATTATTAATCTGGTTTCATTTGATGAAAGAAAAGCCCAGTAGATGTCATTTCATGTTTAAATGTGAAGCTGAGGCACAAATTAGTGTCCTGCTGATGATAATCCACAGAGGAGGCATAAGCTTTGAAACAGAAACAGACACAAATTCTGAGTGTAACTGGCTGTACAAAAACAGTGTGTCATGCTGGAGGGTGAGTTTTAGGCTTGTCCCTTTTTATGGACCTGTGCTTCTGCAAGAAAACTGAAGAAACACCTCCATCCTTTTTGATGTAGGAAGGGCAGAAAGATCCTCTCTTCTGCTCTGGGCATGTCCTGCCTCAGGTTTACTGCTTTGACAGGAGGAATGATTTTTGGAAAAAAATAACATTTGCATTAGGAGCTCTCACCCCTTCATTGAGAACACATCTTTTTCTCTCAACTCCAGATGGGGCAGAACCTCTTGCTTTGATGAAAATTAAGACTCTGACATCACATGGTGAGCTCTGCCCTCTGCTTTGTTCTGTTGCTTCTTAACAGGCTTCAGTCTTTGAACTCTCCAGAAAATCATACACCACTAAGCTGGGGATGTTTGTAGCTTACTGAGTGGTGATGTTTGAAGGACAGATTGGTTGTCAGGGGCTGGTGACAATGCTACTGCTTCACATCTGTCACATCTGATGGGTTCAGGGCAATAGGATTCAGTTGTCTGCAGCTCTGGTGGCCTGGCATGGTAGGGAGCTTGGAGGAACCAGAGCAGAAACCATGGCTCACATAAACACTCTCAGATGGTTTTGGGACAGAGAAGAACAGCTGGCCCTGGGGTGTCTTGCTGGGCTTCCCAGAGAGCTTCACAGTCTGGGATGGGCAAGAAGGCTGAGGGTTGAATGTTTTCCAGATGAGAATGTGGCAGGGCTTTGTGGCAGGGACGTGGGAGTTGATGGGAAATGTTCAGAAAAGGCAACTTCACTCACTGACCCTCAGGGGTGTCTTGGACTGCCTTGGCTGTAGGCAAGGGACCAGACTCTCCTTCAGCACCCCTTTTCCAGGTGCTTTTTATTGCTCCTGTATGAGGTATGGAATTAAATAGATAGGAATGAGGTGCATTCTTATTCTTATGTGTGTTCCCTGCTCATTATGGATTCCTGCAAGCCAGTGTTAGTCCCTGTGGTGGGTAAACAGGGCTGACCCTCAGAACCTGAAAGCCCCATCTGAGTGCCAGAGGAATGGGACTGCATGCCAGGAGAGATAAAAGCACAAGGTCTGGCACTGGAGGAGCTCCCTTGGAGGGGGAGGAGGTAGGAAGGATGTAAGTGTGTACTTAGGCCTGCTTCAAGGAAAGCTGAGAGAAACATTGGTATTTATCTGCAGGAATTAACATACAGTTTCCTTTTTTTTTTTAATAGTTAAAAAGACCAGGTTCAGAATGAGTAAAAATTGACCTTTCCTCACAATTGCTCCATTTCAGTTCTCCCTGCTGTGTCTCAGGCTGTGCAGCTGCTGTGGCCTCCCTCAGCAGGCAAACTTGGATGTAGGTGTAAGGAAACACTCACTTCCACCCTTTCTCTTTCTTGTGAGGCAGCTTTTTTATGGCTCTTGTGAATGTGTCCAAAGTGCTTGGAGGCCACTCTGCATTTCTTCTTCCTTCTGCAGGTCAGTATCAGCTTCTCCCCTGGTTCCCCATCAGTAAGTGGATGTTACTCATACTTACACAAGGAGCATAAAGTCAGCAGATGGAAATTATTGGAATGGAGAGAAAGGGGAGCCTTGGGTGTTTTTTGCTTGGAAGCTTGGTAGGTGCCAGCTTTGCTTCTTGTACAGTGCTGTGAGGCCACATGGCGAACCTGTCAGTGGAGGAGAACTTCAGAACCAGAGGAGGATTCTGCCTGGGTCCCCGTGCTGGTCCATTTAATGAGGCATGCTGGCTTTTGGCAGCTTTCCCACTGCCTGCTCCTCCAGGCCACTGTCTCTCATTAGGTTGGATGTTTTTAGGCACTGGATTGAACTCACTGGTTGGTGGTGGTCTGCTTTTTACACACTGCTCTTTACAGAGCTAGTGCCAAGCTACTAAATTATTAAGCTGGGGTTTTAATAGAAACCCCTGTGTAGGCTTAAATTGTTTCCACTCTATTTGGAGTTTCCTGCTCTGCTGGTTTTTATTTTGTCCCGTGCATGAAGGCATGGAGGAGGGAATTCACAGGAAAGCACAGAGGCAAAGAGGAGGAATTCAGCCTGAGAGCAGTAGAAAGTGCAGGCAAAATAAAAGGTCAGTTGGTACTGTGTGCAGCTCTGATGGAGGGGATAGGGAAAATGCCCCCTAATCCTCATGACAGTTCAGCAGAAACTTGTGTGTTTGTTTCCAATACTGTTTGTAACTTACGTTTCTCACTAAAATATTTTCTTGCCTGTTTTTGACTTGACCTCTTCCCCAGGGCTTGAAAGGGATGTTTGTGAGTACACCCAGCTACAGCAGCTTATCCCCAGTGGCAAACCCTGCTGCCACCAGTGGGATGGCAGAATTCTCTCTGCTGCCCTCCCTCCTCAGTCGGGCATTCCAGTGTTGTACCATTTCCACCCAGCCCTCCCTGGTTGCAGGTTCTCCCCTACAGCACTGGCCAGGGGGTCAGGATTGCACCTGCCTGCTCAGTGCTGTGTAACTCAGGTCAGGGCAGCACTTTGTGTTTTCTTAGCACTGCACTGATAAATGTGTGCTGTCCTGGGTGACAGGTGCATCTAGGGGGATGCAGTGTGGGTAAGTGAAGGTGGTATAGAAAGTAATCTTATCCCCTGAAGAGTTGCAGCTGGGTTAATGACTAAAGATTAGGAGCAGGCCTGATGTTAACAGGCCACACCTACAGCCAAATAAAAGAGTGGATTGGTGGGAACTGGAGTCAGTTGGCTTCTGTGAGGACAAGGAAGAGTCAGTGCCTAGAGGAGCTGCCTGCAAGAAACATCAAGGAGGTCGAAACTCTAGCAATAAGGAACCTTTGCAATGTACTATAATGACAACAGGTACAGTCACTGTCCTCCATCAGATGGGTTGACTCTGTCACACAGTTCAGGAGAGGGATTTTGTTTGAACCTATGCTTCTTGGTAGACCAGGAGTTCTCAGCATCGATTCCCTGAGGCTGCTTCATTGTGAGCAGTGACATCCTTCCTCTGGGAGCAATTAGATGGGAAAGGTTTGGAAAAATAGTGGTGGCAGTGGGCTAAAACTGCTCGGTGTGTGTCCTCTCCTGCCCTTCACTCTCTGCCACTGTGGGCTTGTACTGAGTGCCAGGCCAGGGGACTGCTTTCCACAAAGACATCCCAGCTGGAAGTGACACTGGGGTTGTTAAGTACAGCTGCAGTGAGCCAAAGTAGCCGAGCTTGGAGTGTGCATTGAGGGCTTGGAACAGCTCTGTTACTGAGCTCTTGGAACATGTGGTGCATGTCTTAGGGTATGTAAAGGATATGTATCTTACCATGGTTTACAGCTTGAACCACCTCACTGAGCTTGTGTGTAAGGTACTGAATCCTGCCTGGAGATTGCAGGTCTGGCTGGACAGAAGAATGGGTTGTGAATTATAAAGGCTGCCTTCATCACTCAATGGCAGGAACAGCACTGCAGTTCCTGTCATTGTCATCATGCTTGAGCCATGTTTGGGTACTGACTGTGTTTAATTGCATGGCTAATTTACTTAATGTCTCTCCTGGGGTCACTTATAACACTCTTATTTTTGGGTTTCAGGGAAATTAGGGACACTAGCAATCCATTGTGGTTCTCTCAAGGCAGGAGTTTTTCCAGATGATGGCAATAACAGCTGTGGCTTTGCTTGCAGAGTAACCTGGCTAAACTGGGAAAACTTAGCACTGGCAACTGTGGTAGAGCTTAATGCTTGCAAATGAAGGATCTCCAGTGAAAATATAGTTCAGGTGTAGGCAGAGGCCGTGGGTCCCTTGGGTTTGGATAACTTGGAGGATGTTTGTTGGTTTATTGGGAAAACCCCAGCAGCGCCTGTTGACTTTCAGACCTGCAAATGAAGGATGTTCTGATCAGATATTAAGGTGTTTGGGTGGAGAGCTGAGGTCATCATATGTCTTCCCTGGTAGACAACTATGAATCATCCCATTCCGTGACAGACTGGTTATGTACCTTCCAAGGAGCTCTTCTGTACCTGTCAGTGGAGCATCCAAGGTGGTTGCTTTTGGGAATGGCAGTGTGCTGAAAGCTCTGTGACAACAGTTGGCCTAATGAGCCTCACTGTGCTCGTTGTTTTTCCCCAGATGGACCTGTCTGTGGAGACTCTGTACAGCCTCATGCAGGAGCGCCAGAAGAAGTACGCCAAGTACGCGGAGCAGATCCAGAAGGTCAACGAGATGTCGGCCATCCTGCGGCGGATCCAGATGGGCATCGACCAGACGGTGCCGCTGATGGAGCGGCTCAACAGCCTCCTGCCGGAGGGGGAGCGCCTGGAGCCCTTCTCCATGAAACCCGAGCGGGAGCTGCGGTTGTAGCGCTGCGGCAGCGCCCCCTCCTCACCTTCCTCGCTCCACGGAGGCGCTCCCAGACGGTGCCTTGGGAGCGGGCAGCGCTGCTGTGGGCTCTGTGCCGGGCACTGCCCGAGCCGCACAGCCAGGAATGCAGGAGCTCCAGGAGGAGAGGATTTACCGCTCTCAGCTCCCTCCTCTTGCCCTTCTGTCTCCTCTGCCACTACACCGCCTGTGCAGACACATTTGTTTCATTGCTGTGACTAGTTGAGGTTTACAGAGGAGGAATTTCCTTTTATCTGATTTAATTTTTTTACTAAAAAAATTCAAAGGGATATAGGGTGTGACGAACCCTCTAACATGTTTTTTGTGCCATTGGGGTGTAGACAATTAGATGGCTGGATGATCCCCTGGCCTTGGAAATATGTATGTTTTATAGGTGAAAGTGTGGGAGCCAGGAACTGGCTTACTAAAATCTGGCCATTATCATAATTAATGTGGTTTGCACTGCAGGGTTTTGGCATGTCCTTGAGGCTCCTGTTCCTATGGGCTCACTAATTTATGAGGCTGTAAAGGAGTAACTGTTTTAGATATGTATGTCTGTTAATGTAAAGCAGACCTTAGTGCTCCTCTCCCCCTTGCCCTGGCAATGTCCCCATTCCCCAGCTGGTGGCATTTCGTGTCCCTCTGACAGGCACCGGTACCAACCTGCTCACTTTGCATCTCAAAGTTGCACACAAGGTGTCTTTTTTTATTGGGACGCTCAAGTTATCTTGGTGCTTTTTTACCAGTGGGGTGCAGCTGCTTCTTCAAGTGCATGAAGGTGGAGGGGAGACATGTGAGAAGTCCTTTGGCTCTTTGTGTTGGTTTAGCTGCCCTTGTGCTTGGAGCTGGTGGTGGCACAATGCTGAGCGACTGAAGCCAGCCTCCTGCTCCCAAGGCAATGGGATGCTCTTGCCCTTCCTGCCAGGCGAGCTCATGAACCCCAAGGGTTGTTGTGTGTCAGGAGTGCAGTTCCAGCAGTGAGGACATTCAGGGACAACCCAGCTTTCAGGACAGTACAAGGTAGGGGAACTTGCCAAAGGCAACTTGCTTCAATATTTCTTGGTTCTTAAGAGCATTTATTAAGCAAAAGGTTGTCTCTGAGCATTTGGAAGTAAGAGTGCAGTAGGTTTTTGACTGTAATAATTATTGTCTGCTGGCAAGAAGCAACAGGCTGTTCTCTTGTTGCATTCCCAAAGGTGATGTAGTATGAATTTTTGTCATGCAGCCTGCAGCCAGCTTAGATGTGCATCTGAACCATGGTGGTGGTTGGATCCCAGGGCCTGCTGAACACTTTCTAGATGCAGAGTCCTGTAGAGGTGAAGCCCCCTGGAATGATGCCCTGGGAAGTGGGACTGACTGCTTCAGGGAGGATTTTTAGTAAAGGCAGCAGGTTTTCTTGCCTGCTGCTCCCACCCCAGAGGTTTGACACAGTTGTTGGTACATAGGCATATGCTGTGTGTTGCCCAGGATAAAACATTAGAATTCCATCCTTGTTCAAGCTTCCTGCCATGTTTTACACTTGGATTGTTAAAAGCTTGCATGAGACTTAACCCAGGAAAAGCTGCTTGTCATGGCCATGCCCTTGTGGGTCCTCGTTGTCCATCATGGAATGTGTCTCTGCCTCCCACCATGAGACACAAAAATATTGAGCTGCTTTAAATAGTGGCTGCAGCCATTTTTGTCCTCTTTGTCCAGATGATGCTGTCTGGATGTTTAAAATGTGTGACATTCAGCTGTCTGCCAGATGGGATCAGGAGTGTCCCACACCCTGGTGTGCTGGAGGCCTGTGCCAGTGGGAAGGTCCTGATTCTGGATGTCAAGGCAGATGCTCTCTCCTGTAAGACTTCTCTGAGGCTCGTGGACATTTGGCCTCAGGCCATGAAGTATCAGATCAAAGCACTACTCCCTGCAGTGCTAATGAGGGCAAAGCAATAGCATTCCCAGCTGAAGGCTGCACTGCAAATCAGTTCCTTCCTCATTTGCCAGAAAACACCAAGGCACTGGGATGGGAGTGGGAGAAAACCTTTGTAGGAACAGTGCTCTTGAAACTTGTGGCTGTGCTGCTGGGCCTCACACACAGAGCTTCTGGAACAGCAAGGGCAGGTTGTGGAAGGTGTAATAACTGAACTAGGAAGAAATTAGAGCTGAAATGTGAAGACCAACCTTTTCCAATGCTCACATGTCACCACCTTCATTCCACAGGTGATAGTCTCTTGTATGGGTACTGTAAGAAGCATACACCCTGTAAATGCCCTTGAACGATGGTTTACAGTTTTATTTAAAATACTGTCATTGCCTTCAGGAACTACAAGTCTTTGGCCCTCTTGCTGAGGGGGAGATGTGTCCTGCCACGTGTTCTTGAGCTGCTGTTTGTTGCTTGGCTGCTCTTTGTTGGCTTTGCTCCATGTGCTGCTTTCAGCTTCAGCTCAGATGAAAGTGATGCTCAGGGTAAGACTGAGGCTCCCCTCCCACACTGTTTAGCAGGAGCTTGGAGATGTGACTGGAATCACCCTTCTGCCTGTGAATTTCCTTTTCCAAGCCAAATGCTCTTGGAGGAGGCCTCAGGTATCTCTGGTGAATGTACCAGCTGTTACTTCTGTCACAAATTTAGTGCTGTGAACAGTGAATAATCTGGTGTGCTCCCCTGAAACCAGACACTGCTGCCCTTTTCTGCTTTCTGCTGGTGTGTGCTCTGGGTACAGGCTTAGCTTCTTGATACCTGATCTTGTGAAAAGCTGGGGAGCAGGACGAGTCACTGGAGCTGGAGTTCTCCTCTGCCCTGAGCTGCTCTGGCCCTTCCCTGACTCTGCTGTTGCAACTCCCTCGTTGTGCTGCTGCTGGTGCTTCTTGTGTCTCACACTGGTCACTGTGCTGCCCATGCAGAGCAGGTTTGCTTTGTTGTTTCCCTTGTTTTTGTCACTGTATGCATTGACAGGGTGCTAAAGTGCCAGCCTACCTACAGGGCAATTCCTGTGAAGTTCTGCTGAAGGGGAGAGAGAAGAGTTTTTGTTGTTGCTTTTTTTAATATATGTATTTTAAATTAAATATATTTAAAGATCCTTAAATATTTTAAAGTGTGTTTTCCCTTCCTCCAAGCTTTACACAGTAGCAATAGACATTTTCACAGGCCCATTGGTTTCATGAGCCAGCCCCTCTCTCAGACTGTGTGCCAGTAGTTTCCCAGGTACTGCTGTAACATCCCTCCTGTTCCCAGGTGCCAGGGGGTATTTGGATTGCCAGCCTTGTGGCTGAGCACTCCATGGTTTATGGGTGGTTACCCTGTTCAGCTTCCTACATGCTCCATGTTCCACAGCTCCAGCATTAAAACTTCTGGTGTGGCTCTTTTCCAAGTGTGTTGTTTCTCCAGTTGCCTTATTGCTCATTCTTCGTTCCCACCGTGGTGTCTGGGCAGTGCAGGTGAATCTCAGCTTTACTTTGCACCCACTCTCTGACATGGAGGTGGCTGATTTCAGCTGCCCTGGGGCTGCCTCTGCCATGAGATTGAAAGGAATCATATCCCCAGAATGAAAATAAATGCTGGTTGGTTTTTTTCCCCGATGCTGTCCCAGTTCTGGTTGGCAGTGATGTCCAGTTTGAGTAGATGTGAGCAGTGATGCTTGGGACTTGGCATTGGGAAAGCAGAATGGTCATGAACTCTCACCTGCACAGGTGAATAGAGAGGCAGTTTTACAGGGTTTCTTTACATTTTGCTGCTGTTTTGATTTTGCTTCTGTTTTTTTTTTTTTTTTTAATGGCCTGATGGCCCAGCCCCATTGCTGCCTGTAGTGTCACACTTTGGCTTTGTACAGCAGTGGAGCATGATGAGGATCCCTGGAGATGGCAGCTGAAATCTACTCCTCAAAGTGAGCAATCCCTTGCAGCAGGACAACTCTCCAGAAGTGTTTGGCAGCATTTTCCATGCCAGGAAAGCAGCCCCTTCCCAGAGGGGTGGGTGTTGCAGAAGGCAAGAAATAGCTCCCTTTCCTTTTCTATTTATGGTGAGTCTTATTAATATTCTTGGAAGTACAGAACTAGCTCAAGGCTTTACTGCAGAAACACTTCAGTTTGCCTCAGAGCAACCATTTGGACAGTAGTTCACCTGATTACCACATTTCTGTTCTCTTCTCCTCCCCAGCCCCCTCAAAAGCAGGGCTACCTGATCCCTGCTGGGAGGAGGTTTGCTGTTTTCAGTTCACTTCATTCTGGGAATGTTATTGTGATGGTTACATAAGGAGCCCGGTGACCTTGGGGACCTCTTCCCAGTAATGCCAGGCAGGGAAATGAAAATGAGGTGTTGGTGACATGCATGAGGCAGATTGCAGTTGCCCCTTGGGTTTTTACTGGAGGTGGAGTTAGATTGTCTCTTCCCAGAGCTGGCTGCTGGCAGGGCCAGGGATGCAAAGCGGACAGGAGGAGTGCTGAAAGCTCAAGTGAATGAATTTGAGGGAACAGAGCTACTGCAATCAGAAGTGGGCTGCAGAGTGGGGTGAGCAGCTAAATCTTAGAGGATTGTCATGTCAACCTTTTGTGTAGGCTCAGCAGCTGATGATGCCATTTGATTTGCATGGTTCTTGTTTTGTTCTCTAGAAGCTGCTAGATCTTGTTTGTAGAAAACAAGCCCAGAAACTCACACAGGTTGTTCCTTGTGCTCTGACTCATGGTTTGGTTTCTTTTAGAGAGGTTGAAGATTTTGCATTTCCCATTGTGGGATTGTGCTTTGAAATTCTCGAAAGAAAAGGCTTTGTTACTGCACCCTGTTTGAAGCTGCTGTTACATAAACTCACAGCTTTCTCCTCTAAGGATACAACTGTGCTATATTTGTGTGAGCCATTCTCTGAAGCAGCAGTGAGGGGTGTGCTCCAATCTCAGTGAGAAGAACTTGCTCTGAATTCTTCAAGACTGACAGCATCAGTCAAAACAAGTATTTAAACAAGTAATTAAATTATTTTTCAAATAAGTAGTATGGGAGGGAGGCAAGAAAAAGCATGGAGTTCATTCTGGGTAACTTCAACAATTTGAAATAGTTGCTTCACCAAGAGCACCCCAGCTGCCTGAGGAACAGCTTACCCACACCTGGATTAGTGGAATGTGTTACTGCACACAAGTGCCACTGCTGCTCATCAGTGGAGCAGAAGAAGGGGGATAATCAGGGACAGGTAAGAGCTCTAAATGGTTACTGGTGCTGAAAAATCACTACTGCCTGTGAGAAGTGCTCTAAAGCTGCTCCTGTCATTGATGACCACACCTGCAGGGAAGGGGGTGTCCCATAAAGGACAAGGCTCCTGCTCTCCTGGTCCTGCTGCAGGTAAAACACTCCACAACTCCTTCCCCAGCTTTCTGTATAAACAGGTACCATTTCTGATTTTATTTCATCATAACATACATGTAATGCTCATGACACAACAAGATGAGAAACTCGCATCTCTCTGAACCATTTCACCAGCTTGCCATACACCAAACATGCCAGGTATGCCACACACCAAATGCCATACGTTATATTCATTGTGAATATGTACACATTTTTCCCTCTCACATCCTCCACTTTGCTTTTCAGCCTTCTGCAAACCATTTCCAGTATTGTTCAGGGACAGGACTCTAGTTCAGATATGAGCCAGGGCACCACCCTGTGTAGGACATGGGGTTAAGGTTTCCTCCTATGGGAACCTGCCCCACACCTTGGATTCAACCAGAACACACTGGGAATCACGAGGAGCCACCAGACCAGATTTCAGTTCTTCAAAAGGCAATCAACTAAACCAACCCCAAACATACAAAGAAAGGGAGCACACACATGTCTGAGGAAGCACAGAGGAGGAAGAATCAGTTTCTGTCCCTAGGGATTGATAGGTGTTCACTCCCATTAACTGGTTTAAATCAAAGCCACCCGCTTTTCCTGAATGTGGCTGAGAGGAGCCCTGCTCAGCTGTTAACACAGGCAAACACTCACACAGCTGAAAATAGCTGTGATGTCATCACTTCCACTGCAGATGTAAACAGAGACAAGTGGCAGCACGTTCAGCGAGCAGCCAGCACCTGACACAGTGGCCAGGCTGCTGTCAGCCTCTCCCTTGCCCAGCCTCTTGCACACACAGCACAAAGAGCCTCTGGGCTCAGGGACTCCTGGTGCCTCCTCTCTCTGTGCCTTTTGCACTTTTTAGGATCAAGTTAATCAATGCTGTAGCTTTCAGTGCTATTTTCAACAGTCCATTGTAGGAAATTAAAGTCACATCCTAGCCACAAAAACAAAACAATGACAAAAATCTTCTCCACTTTTCAATATAGTAAAACCTGAGATTTGAGTCACAAACTAGCTAAACTTACAGTAAAAAAACCCCAAACATAACCCAAGCTGCTGACTTGAATTAGGGCTTCAGTTTGCTGCTGACAATTTTTTTTTTAAAGCTGTTGGCCAGGGTTAATTATTTGTTACTACAGCTGCCTGCACTGAAATGGGACAAAAGAATACAGCCTCTCCTCAAGGTGTTCTGAGGGTGCTGGGAAGGCCCTGGGGCAGGAAGGATGCAGCTGAACACAGTGGCTCGGTACCATCCCTCGCTGAGCTGACCATAAACCTCATGGCAATGTGCACAAGGAGCCCAAGGTGAGCAGCAGCCAAGGTGGGAAGGGAAGCAGCTGGGTCACTGTTAAAAACATGAGAAGGGCTGTGCCTCGTCTCATGTGAAACCTCCATCCTTGAGATGGAGGTGTCTGCCCTGGGGTGCTGAGGGTCAGCACGTGGTAGAGCCTTGAGCATCTGCAGTTCCACCCTGGAACTGCTCAGTTAAGGACAAAACCCACCACAGCTCATTTCTACCTTAAAAAACCCCCAAACTTTTGAATTGTTTTTCAGCAACTGAATTGTTAATGGGCAAGAAAAGTGTGTTGTGGCCACTCGTACCAGCCACTTCTCTTGCATGTAGCTCTACATATCAACCACTTTTCTATAGCTTAGAAGCCAAAGCAGCTACCCCTCTCCCAGAAGCCAGTTTAGTATCAAAAATACAAATACTTTATCAAAAGACTGAGGGAAACAGTCCTAAGTGTGGTTCATTCATCTTTTAAGATTAATTGCTGCTGAGCCAACTGAAACACTTGTGCGTAGACAGCTTTAAAAAAAAAAAAAATTAAACGTGGCCAGTCATTACTTGTTCACATTGTTTATGAACTCACTACCAGCATGTGGCAGCCATAAAGCCCTAGTTTATTTTATGTATTTTTGAGGTACTGGGGTTTTTTTTTTCTCTGAAGCAGCTCTCTAGCAAATCACCTAAAGCCTATTCATTAGAACAATAGTTACACCAGTATTTACATTTGTCTGAACGGTGTGTTCAGACCAGCCTTGCTGTAACCGGTCCCTATGGCCTTTGGAATCGCTCCCAGTCTCCTTTTCTTTCAGGAAAAAGGTCTCCCTCCAGAGGTTGGCTCAGTGTCAGGGCTAAGGTGCACTGGTGAGGACGTGGGGCACGGGGAGGGAAGAACACAACTAGTTCTGACAGGTAGGATCGTGGTTTAGTGGGAGCAGAGAAAGAGTTTGACACCAGGAGAGCTTCCTTGTTAAAAGCCACTGAAAGGACGGGCAATCCATTGCACAGAATTGCTTCCTCTGCCAGGGAAAGGCCTGTGAAATGTTCTGCCCTTCTCCCGGAGAGGAGAAAAGCCCAGCAGCAACCTTGGTCTCCCTGCAGTACCACCCTTTCCCTGGCTCCCAGCAAAGCCTCCGGTTCTTCCCTCCCCGCACCTTTTTACCCAAAGTTTCAGATTTACAGGGACCTCTCACACGCCGGGGGAGCAGCTCTGCCACAGTCACAGGAGCCTCCGCCCCTCAGGACACTTCAATGATTTCCATGCTGCCTGAAAAGCTGGACTGACTGCCCACTTTGCCCAGTTCCTCTCGGGACCTGTTGTCCGCCAGGATGCTCTCCCCGAACTCCATCTGGCAGCTCCTGCGCTTGAACTGCTTCTCGAAGGAGCTCTCCTCGTGCCAGCTGCGCCGGGAGTCGCCGCGGTCGGCCTGGCGGGCCCGGCGGCGCACGGCGCTGGGCTGCTCGCAGCCCGAGGGCAGCTGGCTGCAGCTGTAGGCGGGGAAGGCGCCGCCGCCCCCGAACACCGCCGAGGCCGAGTAGAAATGCGAGGAGGACTCGGCGGCGAAATACCAGCTGTTGGTGAGGGACGAGGGCTGCGGGGCCAGGATGTCCGAGTGCCAGCCCTTGAGGCCCAGCCCCGCGGCGGACTTGGCCAGGTGCTGCTGGCTGGTGGAGAGCCCGAACACGAAGTTCGTTCTGTAGGTGTCCTCCACGCTGCCGCTGCGGTGCAGGGGGTACAGCAGGGGCCGGCCCGCGTGGGGCCGGGAGGCCGCGCTGTCCAGCGGCCACGGGCCCGGGGCCTCCCGAGGCCGCGCCGCCTCCTCCTGGTCGGGGCTGCTCTCGGGGCTCTGCTCCGCCACCTCCTGCACCGGGGAGAACTGGCACAGCTTGCCGCTCCCCTCCAGGGCAGCCGCGTGTTTGTAGTACTCCAGCGTGTCCTCGGAGGAGGCGAAGCCCTGCACCGATGCGGTGACGCAGCTGCTGCTCGCCGAGTAGGACACGGATTTGATATCCAAGGAGAAGGAGCGCTTCAGGCGGTTGCTGTCCTCCACCTTGTCCAGCGAGACGTGCAGCCCGTTGATGCCCTGCACCAGCGGGCCGTCCTCCAGCGGGGCCGGGTGCCCGCGGGTGTCCGTGGGCTTGGGCTCCAGCAGCTCCGAGGCGGCCGAGAGGCAGAGGCTGCTCTGGCCGCCCTCCAGCACCTGCACCTGCTCGCTGCTCTTCTCCAAGTGCAGCAGCTTCAGCTTGCTGCTGATGGGGCCCGGCTGGCCGCTCTGGTTCTTCAGCTTCTTCTCGAAGTCCAAAAGCTGGCCCAGGAAGTTGAAGTTGGGAGAAATGGTTGGCCTCTTTTCTTTCACAAATCTGGTAAGAGGGGACAAGCAAAGAGAAAATTAATTCAAGAACCTGTTGCTCAGATAACCCTGCACTCAATGTTGTGAATGTCTACAGCCTGTTCTTGACTTGGACTAGGGTTCAGTCAAGCATAAGTGACTTGAGGATGGAGTTTAAAAAAGGCAGTTTAAAGCAAAATGATGCTTGATGCATGCTCTAAATTGTCTCTGTGAAAACCGCCAATCACTTGTTTTTAAAATTTTGAAAGTTAATAGTAATAAAATGGTTATAAAAATAGTGATACAATTAGAGTAATAATAATTTGGACAAACTGAATGAGGACAATATGAGACAATAGAGACAAAGAGGTGCAGACATCCGGGTACCTTTTTCTGGGCAGCACAAGCCTGAAAAAGGACACCCCTGAACAAAGGATTAACCCTTAAAAACAACAGCCTGTTGCATGTTCATACACCTCATACATGATGCATAAATTCCATTCAAATACAGGATTCTGTCTGGTCAGTGTCAGCTTCTTCCTCTGAATCCTAACAGTGCCTTTGAGGCGGGAAGAAGTTTGTTTCTTCTGATAAGAGGGCAATAAATTCTTTTTCTCTGAAATATTCGGGTGTCCTGTGGCTGCTACCTCACCGTGAGTCCTTTCTTTAAAAAAAGTATCCTACACAGCATAGTTTCTATTTTAACATTTTTATAACCTAAAACTATGTTTAACACACTACTTAAGAGAATTAATACAGCATTACTTTCTAACACAACACATATAATATTAATTTTCATATTTACGAAAAGCCAGTCATAAAATACGCATTTTTCACATCTCTATAGTTTCATTTTTCACATCTCTTGTTTCCTACCTGTCTGATTTGCAATACAGATAAATAAGTACTTTGCTTTTAACAGGCTGCACAACAGAGGTGCCCAAATCCCTCGTCCTCCAGTTTTGGTTTTGGTTTTTTTTAAACAAACATTCCTGTCCAGATGACAAGAGAATTAACAAGGAAAGAAACCTTGAGGAACTAAATCTAGTACAAACACAAATATAATGTGTCACTGGGAAAATGATATACTGTTAAAAATGAAACCTGTCTGAGGAAGTGTACAGAAGATGAGTGTGCAGTCATTAAAAGCAGAGTGAGAAAAATGGAAAGGTGTACTTGTGTATGTGAGTACATGCTAGCACATGAACAATGTCAAAACTTGCATTTTTTATTACTATTTCTTTTAATTTGCCAGAGAACAAACAATCCTAGGAGTAGTCAAGTTGACACTATGACCTGGAATATCAGATTGCATGAGCTGATAGTGGAAACTTCCACCCAGAAGTGTAACACTGGCAAATGGAGAAATCTAGTGAGTCTCCTCAGGAGAAACTCTGTAGTTTGTTCTTTTAGCATTTGATGTGAAAGTTTTTAGCAATTTGCCCAAGAATTCATAGTCTTTGTTCATTTTTCCAGTCAAAACTGTTGTACTTGGGGTAGTTATTAAAGAAAGATCTTTCTTGCCTGTGTTCTGGTAGCCTCCTCAACACTCTGTTCTTTCCACTTTCTCCTCTCTCTCCAAAGTACTGGGCAGTCCCAGATTTAAAACTGGAATTTTTAAAAATGAAAATAGTGGAGAAAGCATGCTAGATCACCTGACAAGTTTTAAAGATTTGCAAGCTTTTTCATCTCAAAATATGCATTGTTTTTTCCAATTGGAAAACATGTATAATGTTTAATTCTTAGGCTTATTTCTGTTAAATAGTCCATTATACAAAAGATTTTAAAAGTTTATTTCTTTGACTTTGGCTTCAAGTAATAGTATCACCTTTTTGTTTTTGTAATAGTGTTAGACAAACATTTTATCTAATGACTTCCACTAATTCAAAGAAAAGTATTTTTCTTTTAAGCTTGGCCAACAAGAGATCCCAAACCAATGAGTGAAATGTTCTGCAGATGATTCTCCCTGAGCCATATCAAAGGAAATATGACAGAATATAATCTAAATTTCACAGCAGTTGCTCACTGCTAAGAGAAAAAGACTTACTGGGATTAATCCTTCACAGTCTGTTCATGCTTTTGATTAAGATACAAATTAGAATTTAATGCAGAGATTTCCTGGAGGAATTTAGAAGCTCCCTGAAGCAGTTCCTTGAGGTGTGTGCATTTTAGCAGTGTTTGGTTCTCTACAGCTCTGCCCTCAGCCTCTACAGCCTGAGACCAGGCAGGTTTTTCACTGAGCTCACACCTTGCACAGTATCTGTCCACACTGACTGTAATTCATGTTGTTCTCTGTACCTGAAAAACTGAGCTGTAACTTCTTAACCAAACCTGTTCCCTGTTGGAATTCCTGCACAACACCAAGCTACCAGCAGGCTCTAGTAAGGAAATGTGGGAAGTGTCCCAACACATGCAGCTTTGTCACTGCACACATAACAACATTCAACAGCTTAAAAGAAAAGTTTCTGTGGAAATCACGCTCCACATGGCAATACCCAGTGCTCATCTCTCTCATATCCCTGTTTTAGGGATGGTGGTTTGGAATCACACACAGGTGATTCCAAAGGGGCTCCTCTGCCCCTGCTCCAGGGCAGTTACTCAAACTGGTTCTGCGTAACTCCTTACAGTGGTGCACTAGCTGTGCCAGGGAGCCCTCAAAAAGAAAATCATCATTTTCTGTACAACACAACAAAGCAGTTGGTTAAAGTAAATAAAGTGAGAAGTAAACCAAAACACCTGGCGGGTAGGAAAGTGTTCACAATCCAAGCAGAGATAAAATGGTATCAGTAAAGGAGGAAAGGGAAGGGGGTCTCCAAAAACACTACCAAATGCCAAATGAAGTGACACTTCAAAATGCTTTCCCACACAGTTTTTGGTTGACTTCAAGAGCAACAAAGAGGCTTTCTCCATTCCTGGGCATTTCACTTTCAGGCAGCTCTTTGTGAGCGCTACCAAACTGCAGGAGACAGAGCCAGCCCAGCATTTGTCCCAAGTGTGGCTCTAAATACCAAATCCCCTCAGTTCTCTCTTCATCCCTGACCATTCTGCTGTCCCTGTGGCTCCCAAGATGCTGTTATTTGTGTGTGTTTGTACACAACAGCTGTGGGTCAGCAATGATGCTCCCACCAAAACACCCCCAAACCTGTGCAGCAGGATGGAGAGGAGAGCTGGAGGATATGGGCTGAGATAAGAACAATTTACTGGAAGCAGTGATGAGATTAGAAAATGAACAGTAACAGCACCATAGTAATGGCAGAGGGGTGAGAAAAAAGGCAAATGATTCACAGCATGTGGGAGCCTCAGAGTACCTGACCCTGCCTCAGAAGGGAGCCTTCCCCTGCTCCCAGCAGTGACAGGAGGTGGCACAGAACAACCTCCAGGTCCTGGCCAGAAGCAGGACAAGACACATACTTTGAATAGGCAGTTTACATTCCATGTGTTTGCCTGCTTGGATCAAAGATCATTCTGCAGTGAGCAATTAATATTAGCTGTGTGATATCTATTCAATACCATTAATCTGTTTCTGGAGGAAACCTATGCTTAAAACAAATGTGGCCAGTGAACTACGAGATAAAATGTCTGCTTCTACCCTTGGTCATAGAACCTTTTATCATCCATCTTAAAAACAAGGCAACAGGCACAAGAGTTAGTAGGAAAGGAAGATTTGTCCCTACCTGTAAGCTTCATCCAAGGACATATCCATTCTTTTCATGATGTATGCAATGGCAATTGTGGCAGAGCGAGATATCCCAGCTAAACAGTGCACCAACACATGGCCATTGGATGCTTTTGCTTTTTCTACATGGCAAAAGAAATTGGAAACTGTCAAACTCAGCAGAATCATACCAGGATAAAAAGTTTTTAAAGAAAGCAGTGTTATTGAAAATTATTCAAAGCTTCCAATTGAACTGCTAATTGCAAATCTCATGGAAGCTTGAAACAAAACTCACTTATTTCCTCTAGCACTGTGTAGTAGCATTGAGTATAGAAAAAGCATGACTACACACAGGAAATATCCTGCAGTCACAGCATAGCTCATTTTAATGTGCACATAAACAGCCCTATTTAGATGTCTGGGAAAGGTGATTGTTTCTAATTTTATATACAAGTAAAAAGCAAGCATTCATGATGGAACAATCTGGCCAGTTCAGACATGGCTAGTGCACTTCCCAAAGGTAAAGGCAGAAGTTATATGTCCAAATTTCTGACCCACTCTCTGCAGACATACATCAGGCATTTGAGAGGCTGCCTGACAGCAGCTCTGAAGTGTCTTTGTTCTGTAAAGCAGGCACATGCAGTGGCACAATCTCCCCACTTTTTGCTCCTGTGCTTATGGGGTGATGCTGATCATGTCCACAGATCCTGAGGGCATTTTTGCACTCCCCAGAAAGAGCTCTGGGCTTCTCCAGCCAAAACAGCACAGCAGACACACAGAGAAACCCAAACACTGTTTGAAAGAGAGAATTAAAATTTTCTACTCACCTATAAAATCCACTGATTTATCCAACCAAGGCAAAATTTTCTCACAAAAGCTGTCATTCACAGGCACTCTGAGGAAATGGGATTCTGGAATAAAATCAGGCTTTGGACAAGTATTGCTGGCATTCAGGACGTAGCCAATGTCGTTCTGCTGCATCAGCTCCTAGGAAAGAGAGGAAGATTAAGCCTAGAAAAGTCAAATGGTACCTTTGGCACATTACAAAGCTAATGACCAAACTGAAATTTGTGTTGGAATTGCTCTAGCTGTGTAAGGGACATTCTTCTAGGAAAAAGAACTCCTCAGCTTTGAATTCTTTTAACAACTTCTAATGAGACATCCAGTGTGTCCAAGTAACACATGGCCTGCAAATCCCATAAAAATGGAGTTAACAAAGAACAGAAGTAATGGTAGAATACCTTCTGCTACTCTGAAGCATCACTTCCAAGAGAATGAACTTTTTGCTACTTTGGTTTAAATTCTCAGCACGCAAACTGACAACAAACACTTCCCACATGCAGTTTGCTGACCTGAATATGTGTTTTCCAGATCACATATCTGGGACTGAAATTGCCCCATCACAGATTTTGGTGGGAAATAGGAAATGAAATGGATGCCTCCTGCAGTCACCTCTGAAGTCCAGGAGTTTCTTGTTTCTAAGGGAATGTGCAAAACTCTCTCAAAACCTCTCAAAAAAAAGGAAAGAGATTAAGATCTTTAATTAAACCATTTCCACACAGCACTGAGTGGCATTTTATAGGAGTCCTGCTCTGTGATGTACAATTTCAGTTTTCAGTCTTTAGGACTCTTGCCTCTCAGAGAAATGTCACAAGAACAAGCAAAGACTCTCAGTGTACATTTAGAAGTCAACTGGGCTTTTAAGTAAGTCAGTTTTCATGACTGAAATAAAAGAGAGGTGCCTCTTTTCTGCATCTCTCCATATGGATGGTATTCAGAGTTGTGCAAAGTAGTTTGGGATGCAGTGGCCACCTTAGTACAAAAAGAAGTAGTACTGGAAGAAAATATGGAAGAAGTACTGGAAAAGTAGAGATGGCTCCACCACAAGCCATCCAGTCTCCTCCAAGGAAGCATCTTGACACAGAAAAGCAATTTAGCATGTTGGACTAATGCTTATCAAACGGCCCTAGTTCAGAGAGGATCTGGCAGTAAGTGACATGCAATACCAGGCTTGGACACTACTTACACTGAACATAAACACTGGGGAGCTTTTGGCCAGATTTCTATGGAAACTCATCTCAAAATAAACATTAAGAAAAAGAAAACAACTCAAAATCTGGTTTTAATCCTTTTTCTTTCATAGCAGATATATAATAAAGTTTGTCAATCCATAGGAGCAGCAGCATGAACGAATTCTTACACTGCTGATTTCAACTGGAATAAAAGCCACAAAGACAAATGATTGATTTTTCCCCATATTCTTTCTGCAAGAATAGACATCTTTTAGTGAGGAGAAACAGAGAGATGCTTATTGAGCAGAAGAGCCAGAACTCTGTCCTGTTCAGTCAGAACAGTCTAACATGTGATGTTGAGTTCTGATAGCCCACACTCATGGCACAGTGTGGACAAATGGACTGCCATGGTCAGGTTTGTTACATAGCTAAGGGGGGGTGATGAATTGGGAAGAATAGAAAACCTTATTATTTCTTTTAAAGCATAACCATTGATGGGCTGCACAGTCCAGCCATCACAGTTATGCCAGGTTTTTGATGTAGGATTGATTATTCATATGGACCAAGAAGGCTGCAGATGCCAAAGTCCAAAATCTGCAAGCCAACCCCAAAATATTAGTGCTTGTCTTTCAGGCTGAGGCTAAAGAAAGAAGTTATGCTTCCTTCTGTTCTGAAGAATCAATCATTCCCACTGTGACATGTTCCAGTGTAATAACCATAACAGTGCCTTCATTGTAAGGCGCCCAAAAGGAAAAAGTGAATTACGATGGGAGGAAGATCCAGAAATCCTAATACTAAAAACTCTGTGAAAAGAAGGTAAATGCTCTTTTGTAAGCTTATTTACATTTTATGACTTGTTTAATCTGAAAATTAATAGCACCTTAAAATGTTATTTTGTTCCAGGAAATAAAATCCAGGTCTGGAAGAAAAGAATAGTTATGCAAGTGGGAAGGCAGAAAGTTATACATTTTAAATGCTGGCACAAGCCATGAGGTGTAAGTAGGAAGCTCCTTCGGGGCCATAACCACACCACAGATTGCTTTCTGTCACACTAGCTTTCAGAAAGGACACTGTTACTCCTATGTAGGTTAGAATGCAATTTTCTTCTCTTTCACAAAGAGCAAGGAAGATTTTCTGTAAAAGTAAATACTGTCTTGCAATGCCACCAGTCTATCACAGGAAAATAACCACAATGTAGCACACTGAGACCCAAAACGAGCAAACTTTCCTTAGAACTCTTAGGGGGTTTAAATGCTGTTTTTTCCCTAGCACTTGAAGGAAATACTAAAACCAGACAATTTTCCTTTGTCCTGCTGTAACCATGAATATAATTGTGTCAACCTCCAAGACCTGCCAAAACAAGCAGGTCAGAGCTGTGACAGGAATGCACTTGACCTGCTGTCATGGCAGATGTGACAGTTGGGTTGACAGGTTCCTGAGGAATGTACCATTCCATCTGCCCTAGCATGAAGGAGAAAGACACCCAAGTTTTATATTACATGACCCATTAATTACATGGTGTGTGGATCACTGCTTCTCCCACAGCTTTCCAGGGCTGGTGCATTACCTGCCTCCACTGCTGCTGTTGCACAGCTGTAACAATGACCCGTGATGGAAGATCCCTGGAGATCAGATACTCCTTCCAGTGACCCATGTGGCACCCAGGGTGCTCACCTTGTTGAGGACATCTCACTGAGGACATCCAGTGACCCACATGGGTGTCACCCTGTTTCTTTTAAGGTTTTCTAAGCCTTCTGATGTTTACATTCTTGTAACAAACTCTCTCATGCACTTTATATAAATAACTTATTGTTTTGCATTCTTTTATGGAGGAGGAGAAATTTGATGGACTGTTGGTATGTCCAGTGTCATTGGAGAGGTGACCCTCCAATCCACTGTCACTTTTGGAAATCTATAAATGTTGGGAGTCAGAAAATAAAAGTACTTTTTTTTACCTTGGGAGAGCTGCGTGTCCGTGTCGTGTTATTTCATGTCCTATAGTGACAACATGGCACCCAGAATGCTCACCTTGTTGAGGACATGCAGTTGACCCCATGGCACCCAGAATGCTCACCTTGTTGAGGACATCTCACTGAGGACATGCAGTGACCCACGTGGCACCCAGAATGCTCACCTTGTTGAGGACATCTCGCTGACACCCAAGGTAGAGATGAGGCAGGATTCTGGTTGGGCCAGTGTTGGAAACAGGTAGGCAGGGTTGAGAAATGCAAGTAGGGATGAGTGTGGATTTTCCTTCACAGAGACCAGGGAAAGAGCTGGAGAACTCAGCAAATCCACCTGTGAGAGGAAGAGCAGGTATTTAATTTACAAACATGCTGGTGCCCGTGCCAGTTCTGGGAGAGCATGGGAGATGGGGAGGGACTGAGGGGAGCAGGAAAGCCTTGGCAGAGAAGCTGCACATGTGCCTTTCCTTAGGTCAGCTTTGTGGTTCTGCAGACAAAAAGGGAAACACAATAATCCTTGGTTTTTCAGTCCCTAGAATATGAGAAGAAATACACATCTTTCTGTGGAACCATACTTCAGCAGCCGAGGCCTGGCTACATATTCCCACTCTGTCTGGAATAGTTATTTCTCTCCCTCCACTTCTCAGAAGTTTTTGATGCTTCTTCCCATTCTTAATATGTGGAAATGATTCTTCAGAAAAACAGGCACAACACCCACCACACCACAATCTGGCACACCTTTTAGTCTCCACCCTACCAAGGTGCTTTCTAGACACTTCCTTCTCCCATATCAGCTTTATACTGAGAGCTCATTAAAAAAAATGATACTTACTCCATTTGGTAAAAGCATTAATTTGCATTTGGTAATGCTTACTTTTAAAATCCTACATTACTAATTAAAATCCTACAGTACTAATTAAAATACTGCAACCATTTTGTGTGCTGCTCCACAATTAATGTATTTCATCCAGGACACTGGAAGAAGTTTCCTCTTTCAAAACCACACCAAGCCAAGGCTTCTCCATCTCGAGTGGGGGAGGTGAAGCAGAGGGAAGACTTGCAAAGCACAGTGAAAATCCCCAGCTCTTTCCTCCCAGATGAGCAGAGTTTTAACTGAAGGAAGAGTAATTATAACCTATTCAGAATGGAGCACCTTTTTATCATCAAGGAATTGAAGCACTGACATGCTCGATCTGCCAAATGCTATGTTCACTATGATTACAGTTTGAAGATGTGAATTAAAATTGCTCAGGAATAAGCTAATGTACTGTTTTGCCAGGGCTTGCATTACCATTGCCTGAATTATTCATATTCTTTAGCTTTTAAAATCTGTATCATTAGTAAATGTTGAAATACCAAGGCAATAGTGTGTAACAACCCATTTTATCTAATAAAAAAGCCAGCAAGCAGATTCTAGAGCAAGGATTTTATGAATTAATTCCTGCTCAGTCTCCTGAATAAATAAATAAATGAATGAACAAATAAAATAAAAAACTGACGATTTTGTGAGACAAGCTAAGGCACTGCTCATCAGGAGCACAGATCCTGCTTGTTCCATCAAATGAGAAGAAGAGTTTGCAAAACAATTCTCTCACATACTTGCTAAATTTTCTTCTGTATAGCCCAGTGTTTTCCTTTCTGTTACAGGAAGCATTCCTTGAATTGAGAGGCAGTGTATACCTCTGAGATTGAATGTAAGCAGTTATTTGAGAGGATAGTGAAGAAGAGGAAATCAAGTATTTGCCTTGGTTTCATTTGCTTATCCTTTATTTTCTGGGAGCATTGTTGGCTGCTTTTTGGATCCTCGCACTGACGTGGCTGGAAATAGAGAACTTACAAAGAAGCTGCAGAAGCAAGGATTTTACATCTGTGCTATCTTTGCAAAAGACTACATGGGAAAAGTTCAGCAAAAAAGGTCTTTCCAACTACCTAGGGATTGGTCTCATTTCTGTGTGAATCCTGTGGCAAGAAATTAAGCAGGAAGCTAATGTGCAAAACACCTGAGATTTTGGGGAGATGGAACCCATGCTCTGTCATCCTAAGAAAAGGAGCACTCTATTTTATTTTATTTTTATTCCAGGACTCTTTTAAGGCCAGTTTAAATGATTAAAGATTAGATGCTTCAATACTTCCTCTATGGCATTCATCCTTTCAAAGTCATGTTTTGTCTTTTCCACTCATGCTTTCCTAGTAACATGTTGCTTCAGGATCTTTACAACATGAATTACACTCACAAAACTCTCAAATCTTCAAAGTCTGACATTACACTGCCTGCCTTTACATGTGCACCAAGTGAACCCTCCTTTCCTCTGAGCATATTTTAAGCTGGTGTAAGATTTGAGAAAGCACCAACCCAGTGATTTTTTTTGTTTCAAATATTAAGCTGTCTTCCCTGCCATCCTCTAGGACCAAGTTTCCAAAAGGTTAATAGCTTTTGAATGAATCTGGCTTTGCTTTCTGGCACTTCCCAATATGAAAATCCCTTCTAGGTCAATGTGTATGGAAAAATTGCTTTAAAAGTCCACAAGCAAGCAAATCCCAAACCAGGAAAACACACTCAGATATGCATCCTGCTTAAGTACCAATTTCTTGAAGTGCCACAAACTGTCAGGGGTCTGGAACAACAGCATCTACATGCACAATCTCTAAGCTGTCATGGCATTATGAGACTCATTTCTGTTCAAAAGAACTGTACTCATCACTCTTTGCTTGCGCTAACTTATAAAATATACTTCTTTTTAAAATACACAGGGAAATGTATTCAAAAACCCCTCAGAACCTAAAGATATATAGAGAAAAAGGATTTATTTCAAATGTCTCTGTTTTCTAACACAGATGGTGGCTCACCAGATGAACTCTATGATCAGTCGACATGAGGAGCCTCTTATGAGGAAAGTGTTTTAAGCACTCAGACCACCTGTACACTTCTGCTGTAAGTGAAGCCTTTTTCAAAAAATAAACCTTAAACACTTGGAAAATTAATTTAGTCTACAGGTAGGAATGCAGAACAGAAAATTGAGCCTTAAAAGAAAAATGGGACAGGTTTTGTTTCACATTCCATAATTTGGGGATGACCTTTGCAAGAAGGCAATTTTTTTCCTTTAAATCTCGTTACCCACCTCAGTTGGAACAGAGACATTGGCAGCACTGTGCAGTTTGTTTTAATTAGAGAAAATGCACTTTTCTTCTGGAGCTAGGTTTTAATAACACCCTTTCTCCCAGCACTGCTCCAGCCTCACGTGAATAATAAATCAATTGCAAGAGTATGTTGAAACTGGGGGGGGGAGGAAAGCAAAAAATCCACACATCATTAACAGAGCTGCTGGGTTAATAGAGTTTCACTGAATTCTTTGATAAATGTCACTGGGCCTTGGAAATACATGACTGACAAATCACTCCAAAGTATTCTCTCCTCAATAGCTCTAAACCACACAGGTTTTCTGTATTCTTAGTGGTAAGCTGAGCTGAAACAGCTCTCTTGACATTCAGCAGGATGTCTCTACAAAACCATGTCAAGGTGCCAAAAGCTCTCTGCTTTTGCAGCCCTTGTGTGTGGCAGACAACCCAACACCTCCCAGTCCTTACAGCAAAGTGTTTCTTGCTTACAAGCCTCCACATCCATTAGCAGAAATCTGGCAAGAGCCAGTAAACCACTTGATTGCCCTGTTGCTATGGTTCTGCAAAGTGGTGACTACAGACTTCCCTTTGATCCAGGCTTTCCTAACTACAGCTGGGATCATAAAGGTATGATCTCTAAAGGAATCTGGGTATCAGAAGTGTCAGCTCCCTTCTCAGCCAACTCAGGAAACAAAACAGGGCCAAACCCTGAATGGATGAAAAAAGTTTCAGCAAAATTCTGTGGTAAAAGTTATTCCTCCTTATAGATTCACTGCCTAAGTCCTTATATAAAGAGAATTCCCAATTAACTTTGCTAGAAACAGGAAAATGCAGGGAAAGAATATGGGATCAGGAGGCAACAAATGCTAGAGAAATATTGTTGATTTGGGAAGAGCTTCCTTTCACTGAGAGAATGGAATCCATCCAGATCCTTATGATTAATTAGTTTAACTACCACTAAACACAAATCACAAATTAATTCAGAGGAATGGCTCCTGGGAAGCACAAGCAGTTGCAGCAGCTCATTTCTCTGTGTCCTGTGGAAACAGAGCAGGAGCATTCCAGTGCTGCCAGCTGCCCTGCTGCAATCACAGACAGAGCTCTGCAAACCACTCTGCAGGATCATCTAAGCCCCAAAGGTCTGGACTGAACATGTAGTTGTTCAATCAAAAGTTGTGAAGTGCAGATCATATTTCATTGTTTTTATCCAATATTTAATAAAACCTTTCCAGTTAAATCACACCCTGACAGGACAGGTAGATGGTTCTTATGTTCATTCCACGTTACACTGGTTTCTCTTCTTCCTCCTGGTCTTGATATTTCCTTCACTGGGATGTCAAACCATTCAGAGATGTGACCATAATTAGACAAATTCACAGAGAACATACTAAGTACTGATTTGGCCCAGGGAAAAGCAAAAAGGTTAAATAGAAGCATCAGTTACTACAAAATCACTTTTCAAAATGCAAGCATTGTTCCTCATTCACATCACAGACCACAGATGCTCCCTCATCCATCCATTCTATCTCTCAAATGTATTTCTAACACATAGGAAAAAAATCATCAGGAGGCAATCCTAATATCTCTTTATAGTTGCTCATAACATTACTGTTCAAACAGCCAATTCTTGAAACAGCCAAGTTCCTTTTCATCATGAAGTGTCTGCAGAGATATTGACACCAGAATTTTTCTCCTTAATATCCAGAGATGCTCTTGCTAATCAGGCATGTGCATACTGACAAAGCAGACAAAGGAACAGAGATCTGTGCTTCAGAGATAAAGTGAGAGACACAGAAAACATGGCAACCCCTAAGAGCTTGGCTTCTCTAAAACTCTAGGCTAAGAAAAGCCTAAGAAGTGTTTAATACAACATCCCTGCAGCTCCATGTGCCTCACCCAGGAGGCACAGAAAGATCCTGTCTGGTGCTCCTGAGGGAGATGTAAGAGACAATGGATGTGTCCTTTTTTCACATGGAGTTTGCTGGAGAAAACCACAGACAAGGCACACTGGTAACAGAGTAAACTGGCATTTTTCTGAAGTGCCATTTAAATCAGATGCTGTTCCTTTCCCCTCTGTTTTGGATTCTGACTGTTCTGAGGAAGCCAAAGGGAGAAATTGGTTTTCTTCAATGAGTTCTTGAAAACAGACTAGAAGCTACTTCCTTCCTTTTCCCACAAGACCTAACTGTCTGCCAGTACATCAGTGTTAATTCAGCATCAAAACCCATTATTTTAAAGCAGGGAGTGGAAAAGGTCTGAGACCCAAGTGATGAGTCAGAAAACCAAAGACTACATGCATGGACTCAGACAGCATTGCAAGAAGGAGAATATGAAGCTTGTAGATTCAACAGACAATTCCACCTTCATTAAATCCCGAATTTTCTTCTTCATTAAGGGCGCTAATTAGTCACAATTTTATATAACCACATACTAATAAATATTATATTGTTGTTCATTTTTAAAAAGGAATATTGCCATACTTTTTTTTCCTTTTTAATTTAATTTTAGCTTTTAGAGGAAATAAAGAATAAAAAAAGCAGGAAAATTTGCAACTACCTCTAAAACATTATATTTAGGCCCTATGATTCTGAGTAAGCCTCACCAAACGCCAAAGGTATGCAGTGGAGTAACTCATATTTAGCTTTTGGGGCTTTCTTTTCCTCTTCTAAATAGCAATTAGAATTTGTTACTGTAAATACTGATTAGTGCCAGGGCTGTAAGGTAACTTTACCAAAAACTAGGCTAACAAAAAAATAAGCAGCACTACAGCAAACACAAAATATCAAAACCCCGAAGTTTTAAGTTTGCTTTGCCTCAGAGGCTCTCGGTGCTCTTTCCCAGTCACATTCCTGTTGAACATTAACGTGTTTATCTAAAAGCTGCAGTATAGATTTTTCCCCTTGCCTTAAGGAAGGAAAGCTGTAAACTTTCTGACTCACAAGTTTTATGAATCTGCAATGTTTCCATTCTGTTTAAACGAGGCACTACAATTGCCGCATTCCAGCCCCGCTCCGCAGGGACCCGTGCCATTTTCCATTACATAAGCTCAGGCTGGAGAGCCCTGTTGGGAGGGCTCCCATCCCATTCCTGTCCCCCCTCCTTCCACAGGATCCAAGGTTTCAGAGCTTGGGGAAGCCAGGGGTGTTTTTATTCCAGTGGTGCCCCGTTATTCCAGGTGTTTTACAAGCACAGTAGCAGGGGAAGTTCTTTGCCCTGGAGGGTTTCTGCCTTTGGTAAGTCAAGGTTAATAGGCAGGTTAAGCAAACAGGGAAGGGAAGATGTGTGAGAATGGGGTCGAGCTTCCCATCCCACCCAAGTGCCAAATGCCATGTGGCATGGCAAGTACAAAGAGCAGAGTGGAGCCCCTCACTCGCCTTTTCTGCCTTTAAGGGGAAAAAAACCCAAAAAAACCTTCACCATAATTTCAGTCAATTAAATTTCACAGGCATCCAGAGGTATCCAAAACAAAAGCAAACTTAACAAGTTATTCTTGGGCTTGAGAAATGTTATGTGAGCTCTACTTTAGTCAAACCTTGCTCTCTCTCAAAAGACAGGACACACATATGAAAGTAATAAACCCTACTCCCATTCTTCAAATGCTTAAAACAATTATGGCACTAAATGAACACTGAAAATTGCATTTTAAGTACAGAGGGTGGGAGGATAGTCAAAGGCCTGGCTGTAGCCAAGGGTACTTGCTTTTCTAAGCTCTCTTAAAAATTGATAGAAATTTTTCAAGGGGGTGATTCAGAGCTAAGCTCCTCTCTCACTCTCATCTCCTCCCAGCCAACACTGGCTGTACTCCATGGGCTATGGGACCACTTGGGAATTCTGCATTCCCTCTGCAAGATTTTACCTTTCTCAGTAGAGGCTTCCTTCTGATGGAATCAACCAGACAGAATATCAGGAAAGCTTTCATCATTGTGCAACAATCTCTTCTCCTCCAAACAGGATATTGGCAAGATATTTACCAGCTCATTCACACTAAACTTATAACTTCACACTAAACAGATAACCTGATTGTTGTAATTGATGACACCACCATTTAAGTGTGCTGGGGTACTCTACAAAGACTTCTATGTAGGAAACACTCAGAACATCAGTAAGCCATAACTGAAAGTTATAAAGCTCAAAATCCAAATGTTAAAAAGGTGTCAGGATGTTTGCCAGAACCTTTTGCCTTCTTTCAATCCACACTGAACCACATGGCACCCCCTTACTTGCCATATGGAACTGCAGAAACCGGGAATAAAGCCCTGTGTCACAGCCCTGGTCCCTTCGGCACATGGAAATGACCAGCTCTACCTACAAGAGAATATTCTTAAGATTTCCTGCTCCCCTGCCACAGGGAATGGTTCCTTGGAGATAAAGCAGGAAGAAAGCACTGGCCTTTTCTTATCTAGGCTTTTCTTCAGGCAAGTAAGACAACACAATGGTGAATATACCCTAGAGACACTTCAGTACTTTGACATTAAAGATTTCTTTAAATGTGAATATACCCTAGAGATACTTCAGTAATTTTACACTAATGATTTCTTTAATTGGGCTTCAAATTTCAAATATTTCTAAAATGAATGGCAGGATAAAGAATACTGAAGAAGAGTTCCTGACTTGCTTCCTTCTTCTCATATCTTCCATGCAAGTTTTCCATTTGGTATACACACCCTGTCAGGTGAGGGACAGGTTGGGGGAAACAAGGAATTGGGAAGTTTCAACAAAAACATACCTTTTGCCACACTCCCTGGGTAATCACTCGCTGCTTTGTTTCCAGGACCTTTGTCACTGAACTCATTCTGCCTAGGATGCCCTTCACTGTGCATGCATATAAACCCAACATTTGTCACTGAATAAAAAACCAATAACTTACTTATTTCTCCTTATTACTCCTTCTCCTAGGAAGAAACCACTACATCCCATTACTGCTGATATTTTTCATAGGCAGAAGGGTAGCAAGAGATTAGAAGGCAAGTCCCCACCAACCATTTTTTTGAGAGGGAGGCACACAGTGTTTCAGTATTAGGCTATCACAGTTTTTAATGACAGTTTGTACATATAGAAGGGTTTTGTTTAGGTTTTTTTTCTGTCATTCAGAATGCCTTCCATTTAGACAAAGTGTTCTGAACACACACACAAAATTTTTTTAAAAAATCAACACAAAATAAAAAGCTGGGCTTCACCTTCACTGGAAACATTTGAAAGGTAACTGTCTGAAGACATCTGTGCTTGAATGAGCAGAACTAAGCCAGATTAAAAGCAGGGGAGAACAAGTATTTAAGGCAAGTAGAATATGAATGCTTCCATTCACAAAGTGAAATAGAATTTAATCAAGACTCTTGATGTTTACTGCCTTAATTATGATCATTCAAGCAAAAATCACTAGTCTCTTCTAACTGTTTCTGCAGAGCAAGCAGGAAAATCATAACACCACTAACTAGGAAAAGGACTACATTGCAAGTAAATCCAATTCTCAAACTATGAGAAGGAATCAGGGACATCCCTGTGTTTAAATCTTACTTAAGTCAGAGTAGAAGATGCCATGATGGGAATAGAATTAAGTCCTTGGTGCCAACATATCGATATTCTGTGCTCTGTTAAAAATTAAGTACCACATGGAATATTTAATTCCTGAAAACATTCCTCACCAAATTATAAGTATTTTTATGAGGTTATATCAAGATCTTAAACTAATTGGTACGGGTTCCTTTGAGGTCTTTACAATAATTACTTCAATCAAAAACAACCTCCAGGGCAGAGCACACCTTCATGAACAACCTAAATAAAAAAAACACCTTACTGAGTGCTCAGTAATGGGGGGTTTCAACAAGAACAGAGGCAGGAATTTCAGATATTTGTTAAATACTCCTTATTCCATCCCAACAAAAAATATTTTCCTACCCCAAAATGTTTAAGGTCACTGTTTTAAATAAACCAGATTTAGTGGCATATGGAAATGGAAAACTCAAGTCCAAAGGTTCTTCTTTTTACACAGTACACTGACCCCTGCCCTCATTATGGGCTATAAACATTTATTAGATTTCGTCATCAGCTTGCTGAGACAACATATTTTATCTCGTTTCCTACAGCCACATATCAATAAACTCCAAGGAGCTTGCTGCAAGACTGAATTCACCCAATTCTCCTTCCTAAAAGGTTTCTTGAGTGTGCATTGAGTAGCTAGATTTTTAACAGATGTAAAAAAAAAGTAGATGAAATAAACACTGAATTGTAATAGATCAGTAGTAAATAATTTCCTTATATTTCCCTTTTTTTCTTGTCCTCCTCTTCCACTGGTTTTAAAGCCATCAGTTGTTTCTACATTCATAAATATCCCCATCCTAGCTATAAACAAAATTTAACAAATATATAAACAAATATACAAAAAAGAAACAAATTTCCTCTTATGTAAACAAATATAAGAGGAAATTCTCAAACCTGATGTTTGCCATTTGACACGCTAAAGTAGAAGTTCTGCTTTTTATGAGGAGGATTTTGACACATTGGATTCCCAAACTAACCCTTACCAGCTGTGTGTGGCTAAGTTCAGCCCAGCTCATGTGCACAACCATCCTGCTTGTGGCTTAGGAACATTTTCGTCTTGAACAGAAAACACCCACATACTGGAAATGAAAAGAAAACCATTTCTCCCATTATCATTATGATACATGCAACTGGTGATTGGCCAGATGATGCAGTGGGAAGCTGGGAACAGCTGGGAACAGATTCCCTCCTGGGCATTCCTAGGAGAGCCACAGGCCAGTCTGAGAGAGGAGACCCTGAGCACTTCATTCACAGGGTCCAGCAGATGAGCCACAAGATCAAAGACATGTCTCACACAATTGAGGAAGGGAAGTTCTTGACACTTTCCTGTGCTTGGCCCCTCCCCAACACCTCCCTGCCATGAGGTCTAATTCTCAGTTGTAAGAGAGGTGTTTCTGTCATGGAAGTTAAGTTGAGGATAGTCTGATTCCTGCCTGGAGCTGTAATCTGCTTCAGGTTATTAAAAAACCCCTCAGGACAGCTGAGCAGAGTTGGGAATTTGAACAATAAAAGGATTTCTGAGGAGATACTGTTTCCAGACTGGCTTCTTTTTCAAATACCAATTTGCAGTTTTAGAGAGTATTACCCACTTATTTCAGCACTTTTGCATTAAGCATTTACTGTGCCTACACACCACACAATTCTTGGTAGCTCATATGTAAGAACAGTTACCTAATCTAATACTGTAATCCACCACCCACAGGTGTAATTCTTACCTAGACAGCAAAGAAAACAAAATCACCGACCCTAGCCAAAGCAAAACCCACTTGGCTTACTGTAAGTAAAGCTCACAGGAGCACCAAACTCATGTCCAAGCGCAGAAATTATTCATTTTCTCTGCAATCACTTTCAAAACAAGTTAAGAAAAGTTCTCTCAGTACCACAACCTCTCTCACTGTCATGTGAAGTCACTACAAACTGCAGTGAAACCCTGTTGCTAAGAGGAAGCATCTCTCAGGAGTTATTTCCTTTCTCTCACCATTATTCAGTCCCTGTGTTTCAGCATTTCTCAGGCACAAGGTGTACACCTCATTAAATCACTGATCCACTCACTGCAATGGATTTCCTATTTAAATTTGTCATTACCTCCTTTCAGCCTTGGATCTACTTCACACTCCTCCTTGCTCTGTCTTGTGAAAACTGTCTGCTGTTCCATGACAGAAATAATGACACTAGCACATGCTGAGAGCAGCAAATCCTGTGTTATAAGGAATTGAATTTCTATAGGTGCTTTGACCTGGGATTTAAAATAAAAAACAAAAATAAAAAAAGGAGGGGGAAGGAAAAGACCTAAATAAAGTTCTACCACTTAGGGAGCTGAAGTTTAAAATGTCACACAAACTAATCTCAGTAACTCTGGGAGATCATTTCCTTTGTTCTTATTTTAGCAATTACCAATTCAGTAAGGAAGAGATTTTCTTCCTACCATGTACAATACTTAAAAAACCAGGGAAGCCCTTTTTTTTACTATTTTTTGACCCTGAAGTAGTTGACATATGCCTCTAAAAACCTCTGCATTGCTCCATTTCCATTTACACAGAGTAATGGTGTAATATATCCCCTGTAAGATGCAATTTCTAAGCACTGCATGTATTCTGAGTGTCACTATATGCAAAAAGAACTACAGAAAAGTCTCTGCTGTAACTGAAGTTTATACCTGCACTTGCAAAATTGTACAGGTCTGCTATACCAACAGCATTTTCTTTTTTCTCTTTATTCAAGTGTTTCAGAGGTTTCTTTTGGTACATGTCACCTGAAAGAGGTTTCTTTTTTGTTACATCTTACCTGAAAGCAGATGCACAGAGCTGAAGTTCTTCTCCAGTTTGCCCAGGAGCACAGTAAGAAAACAGTCAGATGAGAGAGAGGTCACATCTTTAGAACTTTGGTCATACACCACCACTTCCTGCTTGCAATCAATTTCAATCTGAAACACAAGGAACTCAGAGTAAAACAGGAAGGAGGAAGATGATTAAAAGCCCCACATTATCACCTCCATCAGGGTTCCCACATATTTGCTATAAGAGCAGTTCAGATATATAGATTTCTTATGCACTTGTTCACTAAACAGTTTTTATTTTATACTTCATAAGCCCCTCAGATTTAATTCCCTGGAGAGCTTGTAAATTGATTATTTGCTGCAAGCTGAAGCCCACTCCATAAATTTCTATCATTTGGTAATTTTATGTCACTTGTGAATTGCTCTACCTTCAGCTAGGCTGGTGAATTTGTTTAAAAGCTGAGCTTTTGAGAAGGTGGCCCTGCCTCACTTTCTGTTTCTGAGAGTTTTGTACATAAACAGTAAAGAGACCTTAAATTGCTTCTAAGCCACACACATTTTGGTTACCTGCACAACTTTATATATAAAATAAAAAGCTTCATTTTTAACACATAAGCAAGAACATAGTAAATTATTTCTGTACATAAAACAAATATCAATGGATAAAAAACCCAATATCCCCTCCACACACACAGAGATACACATTAATTTTAACAGCATAGCTATTTTCTTTTCACTGATAACACTATTTGGAGAAAACCACACCCCTCCTCCCAAATAAACAAACAACAAAACAAACACCAAAACTCATCCAACTACCCCCATGAAAAGACTTTTAAACAGCAAGTAGGAGCCAGGACTGACAAAGAGGCAGTTTCTTTGCAAACCAAATGACCACTTGCTAAGCAATCCCCACCACCACAGACCCCCAAGAATCCTTCAAAGTTTAGGTGAGAATGTTTCCTGCCTTAATTACATACATTTGAGAGACTGTGCTTTGCAAGACACACAAGAATCCTGAGAACATTCTTTCTGAGTAATTTCTAAATGCCTCCCCTTTGTCACTGATTCTACAAAGAATCTAAGGATAAACTCAATAGTAACCAATACCCTCTTTGATCAGGTAACATCTCAGCTAAACTCAGCCCTCTAATCTTGTTGGGTTTTGGTTGTTGGTTTGGTTAGTTTTTTGTTTAACTAAATATTTAGGGAAAAATTATTACAAGTTTCTTTCCAGCCACTCCTTTAAAGAAATACAAGGAACAAGAGGAAAATGACCCCTACCTTGTGTTTTGCTGAGTGCTGAATGAGCTCTGTGATCAAAACTTTGTCCTGCTGCAGCCTGCGCTTCATGAGCTTGGAGCAGTTGATGTTGATGGCATCCAGGATGTGGGAGGTGTTGTACTCCACAAAGGGGCGGCTGTCAATCAGCAGCAGCTTCTCTGTCCCACTCTCCAGCAAAGCCACCAACTTCTCGGGGACAATGAGCTGGGTCCTGATCATCTCATGGGCCATGACAACAGCGAGGCCTCTTTCCCCACCGCCCTCTCTAATTTGCTGCGATGATGTAATGGCTGTGTACTCAAAGGCTTAGCCACACCATTGTGCTAGAAGTGTATGAGGTCATGCTGGTAGTGACTGGCAAAAGAAAAGTTAAATCCATTTTCAGAGAGAGCTGTTGGACCGAGCGTCTCCTCCTGCTCCCGGCTGATGTACAAAGGGTTGGCTCCACAAAGCGCCCCTCACGTCTGATTCATCGGGACACGACTACGGAGTGGCCATTGCACAATTCACACAAAAGATGCTTTCTGGCTGCTGCTGCATTACATCATTCTTTACCTTTGCTCCCACCCATCAGCTTTACACCAGATTGAGAGCCTGTAAGAAGGGGAAGATGAAAAAAAACCAAAAAACACAAACCAGATGAGGCCATGAAACTTCGCAGAACAAAACATTCAGCTCTGAGGCTTAGCTGTACAGTGGGCCATACATGGAATAAACACATTCCTGAGGAGTTCTCCTCTCTGCTGCATGTGCCAAACACCTAGAGAGAGCATTGGCAACTGCAGCGTCTGAATCCATTCCAAAGATCTTGCCTGGACAATTATCTTGTATTTCAGGCAACATACCCTGCCTTAATTGCAGACTTTTGTTGCCACTAGCTCTGCCTCTTCACAAGACTTTGTTAGAACATAATTAAGAGATGCTGCCCTAAATCATGGTATTCCTTTCAATAGCAAAACTATTTAAATGCATTTCAGCACTGCACTGCTTAGTAAGAAGTAAAATTTGTTTTTAAAACACTTAAACATTTTAAAAATTAAACATTTCAAAGTTTAATGACTTGGAAAATATTTCACAAAACAGCACTGCAAGTTGGGAAACTGAAACTACACAAAGCAAAGGACCAAACTTAGATCCACCTCTCTGAAGGAAATGCTTGAATAGAAACCAGGACAAGATGCCACATGAGGACACAGGCATTTTATTTGAATTAATCACCAGAGATGGATGAGGTCTCACACTACTGGAAAGTAAAGCAGTGAGCACTCTTCTGTTCTTCCTAGAGCTGTGTGATACTTACGTGAGATGTGTAATCCCCAGCACTCTAACCTTAACTAAAGATTATGCTAAATAATCTGTGAAACAAACTACATTTCTCTAAAATGAGATCCTGACAGCAACTGAACAACATCAGATGTTGTTCAGGGATACCTTTATCCCCCTGCTTGTAGCACTGCCTCACCTGCCTTTAGGCTCCTCAGAGTGTCCCAACACTTGTTCTGATGGCACAAGTCCTTGTGGGAACACTCCTCAGAAAGGAGCCACCACAGGGCTACAATCTTTGGGGATTTAGATCACATTTGAACTTAGATTTTATACTTAGATTTTATAGTGTTGACTTGCTGCTTCCATTTGAAAGGTTTGTTATTTACCTTAATTACAAGAGAAGTAATGAATACTAACCATCAATAGATTTATATTAAAAGTCCTGTTATACCAACAGGCCAGTTGCATTTGGCACTGGGAAATCCCAGGACTGATGTTTTACTCTTTAGATATATTGTACAAATCTACATTTACACAATGTTAAGCAAAATAAATTCTGCAAAATGTACAAACTTGATGTTAACAACCCAGAAGAGGAAACTGGAAGTTGTTTCATGAGTTTCACGTGGCAATACAAGAAAAACACCAGCTTCCACATAGACAGACATTAGGCTGACAAAATGTGATCTTCCATTTGTCTGATTTAGTGCTGTTGTGACAGTGCTGTTAAGCTTGCCCAGATAAATGGAAGCACATAGCAGTGAAATGCATACTGCTCTAAACTACAGTAAATATATCGGAAAATGTACCATACCAAGTTTTAATTAAATGTTTTAAAGAACCTGGTTGGCAGGTGTGCTCCACCTCAAAGAGCAGTCATTATACACTAGTCTCAGGAAGGTATCAAAAGATAATTGATTATCAAAATGACATTATGCAAGTGGGAGGGAGGTGGGGAGGAATCTTGATAGTTATGTTGAAATTTTCCCACCCAGGAAAAAAGTATTCTGCAATTTTTAAAATTTCTCTTAACATGTCCTGTCACAAATTTTGATTCGCTTTTATTCACATCAAAGGTTGCCAGATACCAAATCCAGTGAACTCAATGAAAACTTTTCCACTGGCTCTAGTGGGAATTGGCTCCAGCTCCTTTGCAAGCTAGACAGTTTGTTCATGAACTAGACAGTTTATTTTGATGGATAAATTGCTGACTTAAAGCTCAAGTAATAACAGGAAAATATAGCAGCTGAGAAAGTACAGAACTCTAAAATGGATGCTGTTAGAAATAACTTAATCTTTAATTTGCAACTTTCAGTTTGAGTATGCTTCTTATCTTCTAAAAGCTTGCTGTTTGCTTTCTCAGCCTTCACTTTCATACAACAGAGGCTTGTTTCAGAAGACTCTTGTGAAGAACTCAAACCAGTCATATCTGGTGACAGAGTAAAGAGCATGTAAAGAACACAGGGCAAGTGGGCTTCAGTCAAAAATCCTTTAAAATAGCCCTATTACCTTAACATACCAAGTACCTTGAAAGGATTCTGCCCATGGTGTGAAAGCAACAAACTTAACAGTAATGCCACCTTGAGTTATTGCAACTGAAGTCCTGTTTTGACAGGAACCTCTCAATGGTGCTGGGGAGAAACAACATTTTATGAAGTACAGGATTTTATTTTAATTCTCTCAGTTTCTGGAGCTATCAGTGTTTGGGTGTCTTGCCTGGGACCTATCTAAACAAGAAGAACTGGCAGCCTCTTGCTTTAGGTAAACACTTGAGCACTCATCCTATTCCTCATGACTCCTCTTATCATTCAGCTTCTATGAGGTGTTGAAACATCTGTTTAATTTCTAATGCATTTGTAAAACAGATAAAATTAAATTTTTTGACTGTTCTCTTTCTACTTGTGACTTAGATCTCAATGGTATAGTATCTCTTAAAATGATGTCATACAATGCATTGCCCCAAACAGCCCATTGTGCTGCTGATCTTAAAGCTAGGAAGCCTTCACAGAGTGTTCCATGCTGAAATCAGGATTATGAAAAGTGATCCATAATTGAGCCATGAGAATCTCCCACAGGGTCATTCATGTACCCACTGGGAACACTGCATGTCTGCTTCCTCCTTCTAGAGGGACTGCAACACTGGCACTTTTAAACAAGAAAATTAAACACTAACTCACTATGAAAGGAAAAAGGTCTACACTTTTTCAGTACCTTTACAGCTTTTCCTTATTGTTTAAAGAACCAAACCAGTAATTTCCTACTATCTTGCACACAAACAACAGTGGATGACTAATGTTTACATGTATGTTTAATTTTATAGGATCTCTTCCCTCAGGGATTCCTGTTGGGATCCCAGCTGGTTCAGATGCAGTGAAATAAGCAAATGCCACATTTTTGGTTAAGTGGTTGTGTTTGGTTTTTCAGTCACTATAACTCACATTTTGTATGCACTCCTTTAATTTCTACTGCTATCACTTTGACTCCAAGCAGTTCCTTTCCATCACAACAGGATGATTGTTTGAGTTCTCAGGCTTTAGCTCATATAGAATCATAGAATTATTTAGTTTGGAAAAGACCTCCAAGATCATTAAGTCCAACTGTTAAAGTAACTTGGACATTGCCAAGTCCACCACTCAGCCATGTCCCTAAGCTCCACATCTTTCAAATGCTTCTGGGGATGAGAGGCAGATGTGTTAGGAATACATTTTAAAAACTCTCAGAACAAGAGTCTCTAATTCTACCCCAATTAAGGAACTAGAAAAGAGCTTCTTAAAGCCTTGCTGCAATCTCTGAAAGATTCTGCCTCACTTACGAAGATAACCTTGAAGTTGAACCTTGCTGTCATAAATGTGTGGCTATGTCACTAATCCTGCTTTGTCAGGAGCCTCAGCAGTGCTCCCACGTCATGCATAACTGACAAAATCACTTTACAGCACCTGAACAAGGTCCTGATGGGCAGCCTTTATGGACTCAGCTGAAACACCTGACAGAGTTGGCTTTTTTGAACTGTGTATTTTTCTATTTTTAACAGGCAAACACACGTACAAATGAGAAAAACATTATCCTCCCCTAGAGTCCTTTTCATGGTTCTTAGGGTGGGCACCCTTGTAAAAGAAAAACTGAAAAGCTGAATTAAAATGCAAATGTAGAACATCCCAAACTGCAGGACACAAGCTACTGCTGGCTGTTACAAAAGGGGTATTTGGCTTCAGGGTTACTGGGAGTGGCAGTGGTTCAATAGCTGGTGCCAATACCACCAGCACCAGAGCCACATGTGATACTGGACAAAGAAGTGTACACAAACTAGAGAGGAACTGCAGATCCAGGGACCTCAGGGTGAATTCCTTCTCCTGCAAGAACCATTCCCTCACCAGACTCAAAATATGGAAATAAATTGTGTTCTGATAAATTGTGTCCTTTTCCCAGTACTACAAGACATTAAGTGACAGCTGAGAGAGGTCCAACCCTTGCTCAAGATGCAACTCTGTGTTCAGAAACACAGTGTCTGTGGAGCACAAGGGAAATAAAATTTTTAATTGAAATTGAGGAATAGCTGTTCTTTTGAATCCAGCAAGCAAGCCAGTAAATTCCAGAGATCAACAACTATGTAATAAAGTGCAAAGTCTGGGGAAAAAAACAGTAGCTGAAGTTAGAGAAGCACATATGTATTACCTGCCATTGTGCAGTACACATAGGAGTGAGATAACAAATGCTCATCAATTCAAAGAGCTCTGTTAGCAAGGGCTCGTGTCATTCCCTCAGCTCAGGGGAATGAGGGTGTCTTGGGCTTTTTGGATGAGTCAAATAAGCATCACTATCTCATAAACACATCATTTCCTCATGCTTCCTGGCAGGGAAGTTGAAGAACAGACAGTTTCCACCACCCTCTGAGCACTCCTCACTGTGGTGCAAGATTGGACAGCAGCAGAGAAAGTCACTTAAATAGAAATGCATAGATTTTTTTTTTTTAATGTCACTCATGTACCATGTTCATAAAAAAGAAGCAGTTTAAAAAATTGCACTTTTGTTTATCTATGGGTGCTCCCTCTTCTCCTACTTTTAACATACCTGTACTTTTATCCTATATATGCAGTGTGTTATGCATAGTGTTAATTTTCTCTTCCTTATAGAAACACAAGCCACACACATTTTAGATTATACACTCTACCACTATGAGAAAGACAAGTGTAATGCATTGGAAAAACTACAGATGAACGAGGATTTTCTGTTCAGTACTCTTGTCCTTCATCCTGCTTGACTTATCACTCAACTTTGATTACTAGTTCTAAAGAAAAGTCTTCCCACTTCTTTGTGCTCATCAATGTGAAAACAGACACAGAGAGAGTCAGAAAGGAAATCAACCTCCCACAAATAACTGGATGTCTTTTATGCAGTGTAAGATTTTTAAGCTCACTCTATTTCTACACCTACTGCTCAGCAACATTTTTACCACTGGCACTGAGACAGCTGGGCTAAGCAAGAGGAATGGGCCTTCCATTTTGATAACAGACATTTCCTGTCACACAAATAATCATATTTGAAATAATATATTATATTATTTCAAAATAAAACCAAAAATCACACCAAACCACCACATTTTGCTGACCCACTCAGCATAGCTCTCAAACATCTGCAATGTTCTGGCAAATATCATCCAGGCACCATCACCATCTCTAAACAATAAGCCAGGTTATCATCACTTGTTTTTACCAAGGAGCCAATCTCTTTGACATTCCCAGTGAAACAATAAACATTTATTAAATGTGACCACAGGGAAACCTGCCTGGCAGAATGTGGCCTCCTGGGAAGCATTAGAAGAGGTTGCTGATGTGTTACATCACTCTATTCAAATGACACTCAGACTTAATCTGGGGACTCCCTTCTCCACCCAATTGAGCCAGAAACTCTTTCCATTTCAAAATAATTTTTCACTGCAGGTTCATTGCATATAGGTCTGGGGCAACCAGAATGAAAGATTATTTAATCTGCTTCAAATAAATACTATAATACATTACATTTTTAGGTTCCTATTGCCTGGGACACTAGACAACCTGGAAAAGTGTCAATGGATGTAAAAAAAAATGGTTCTCCCTCTATGATCTCCAAGTCAAAGCAATGGAAAATTTTGGAGTATGAATTTTTTATTATTATTTAATGTCAAAAGCTGTTACTCACCTGCATTTAAGTCACAATTTATATGGTCTGAACAGGACAGAAGGTGGTCCACATACAAAGGCCAACAGAAGGAATTACCTAAACACAGGAAAATAATAATATTAATAATAACAGTAATAAAATCCTTATTACAAGGTTAAAAGACACCAAAAATACCCAGACAAACACCCCCCAATCCAAAACAGGAAATGGATTTTACACTTTCAATGCAGTCATTTGCTGTACAACTCCCCCAAACGTGAAAACCTAGGTGAGAAGTTATTTATGAATGCTGGCATTGATTTATATGGAATGGGTCCAAAATAGAAAGTTACACTGCACTGATTTTCTAAAAGAAAAGAGAAGAAAACCACCACAGCAAATCCCTCTACTATCTTTAAACTGAAATTAAAAAAAAAAAAAAAAGGTGGAGATGTTTTAAAAAAACCCAACAAACAAAAACCAGCCAGTGATTGCCTTCCAAACTCTGACTCATCTCACTCCTAGAAAACCAATCTACAGCTCTGCATTAAAAGTGATGCATTTGCATGGAAATAAACAAATTCACAATCGCTTGATCAGTACCTATTAATGGGAAGGACTGCCACAAGTAAGTGTGAATACAGCTGTATTTTGCATGGACAGAGACCAATGAAACAGGACATTTGTGTAATTAAGCCCACTTCCCCACACTCTAAAAAAGCCAGCACTGGAAACTGGTGACACTAGAGTCACCAGTCATTACACACAGTCATACCCATACAACTTCTACCCAAAGCACCTGCTGTTCAACAGGAACAAATTAAATTACAACTTTTACACAGGGAAGCAAAGATAAACACATCAGCATTGGTTCCAAACTGTTTCCTGGGCAGCTAAACCCAAGATGCAAATCATGGCTGCCAAGAGATGACA
This sequence comes from Zonotrichia albicollis, assembly GCF_047830755.1. Lineage (NCBI taxonomy): Eukaryota > Metazoa > Chordata > Aves > Passeriformes > Passerellidae > Zonotrichia > Zonotrichia albicollis. Next base: position 18,491,663 of record NC_133822.1, read on the forward strand.
GCTTCCCTTAATCACTGTGATATAAACCATGACAAGAAATTCTTGCCAAGCAGTGCCTTGCTGTGAGATCCAGGAGTGGCTCTGAAGCACGGAGTAAAGGATATGACAACTGAGAGGAGCCACCCCAGCAAAGGGCTGGGCATGTTATGGTGAACAGCCTGAAAACTCAGAGCATCCCACAAGGAAAAGAACTACAGGGATCAATCACCTCTGTCTTTAGGCAAATGGCAGCAGTAGAAATGGGGTGAGAACCCTTCAGACAATACTGAGGTTACAACCCAGAACAGGCTTTGCTCACTGGGCTCATCTCTTGACTGGGACCCTGTGTTTTTCCCTGGAAGGACCCAGGCTGGAGATCCTTTCTCTTCCATCATTAGTAATGCAGGCATATGTATGTGAGAGCAGCAGGGCAGAGAGCTGGATGAGAAGATCTGTTGAAATTGGGCTGGGTCCTTTTTCCCCCTCTGCCTGCTCCAGATTCTCACTCCTTTCTGAGCCTCAGGAAGACGCTCTGCAGACCTCTCTTGCTCCTTTCCATAATCCAGTGGCAAAAACCTGGCAGAAGGCAACAGAGAAAACTCATCCCACTCATTGTACTTGTTGCTATCCCTTTTTCCTATCTCATCCCAGAAATGAACACTGAACTAATGCTCAGCACTGATGAGGCCCTGGCTAGAGACAGATCTGAGACCACCTTGTGACAGCCCAAGGAAACAAAGTCCTGAGCCAAAAAGCATCTCCCCTTTTGCTCCTTAGTGCCTCACATGCAGCTCCTGAAGTCCCCTGAAAGCTATCAGGTATCCTTCACACTCAACAGTTCCTGCCTCTCTGTGCCATCCATGCCATGCCACGACTCCTTCTGCCAGCCACACCTCTCTGACGTTCTTACAAATAAATCAGCTCTCACCTCAGGACACTATATTGCTTTGCCCAATTTAATAAATACATGTAAATCAAGTGTTTAAAGCAGCCCCCAAGAGGGGTCATTTCACCACAGGGAATGATTAATTCTGCTGAAGAGCAGATGAGAAACAAAGCATATACTTAATTTCAACACTGTTTACTGGAAGGAGGTGTCACATTTTAAGAACAGGATCCACTCATGATTGAAGACTGAACTGCTGTAACTTCAGCCATAAGCATTAAGCATATTTGGAAATTCCCTGGCAAAGCTGTTTAAGGAAAAGACATTTCCTGTAATTTTCAGAAACATTTCATATCCCTCTCCCCTCCCCTTTTCAGTCTTGGTGGTAAGGAAGGGAAGAGAGAGAGAGAGAGAGAGAATACCATATTACCATTAAGTGAAATATGAATGAGCCACCCAAGTTTAAAGTGGAAACTTCAGCTATTTGTGCTTAGAAAAAAGTTTAAAAAAAGTCTTTCATCATTAAGAGGCCAGGATTGTTCTGCTGACTTTAGAAAAAGAAATATACATAATTTCAATTAGGGTGAGTTACAGAAGGATATAAACTTGTCTTTATACTCACTTCTGGCAAATAAGAAGTCCTCCAGGCCTTATTTAAATATCTTTTTCTCTTTTCCAGAATTAAAAATTGAAGCCTTTTTTTCTCCTCTCTTGCTCAGGGCCTTCCCTAAATTGCAGCTAAACAAACCCAACCAGTGGGGTTATGCAGAGCATTCCTCTCATGGCAGAGAGTGAGGAGAATTGAGCAAGAGAGAAGCCAGGGAGAGATGGAACAGTCAAATGTGACAGCATTCCTCTAAGGACATCACCACCTTCCCCTTTCTCCCAAAAATCTAATCTTGTATGAAGTATCTGGTATAATATTTATAAAATTTACAGTAAGTTAGAAAATTCTTTCACTTATTTATGTAATCCAAGTCTGAAGAGATCCAATCCAATACCACAGCATATAACACATGAATTCACAAACCAAATTAAAACTGAAGGACAACTGAACTGAACGACAACTGCCTATCCCCACAAAACACATCACAAGTGCTACTTTGGCCCTGCACACCAAATGGCAAAGATTGATTGTCTAATTGTGACCAATTGCCCACACCTGCCAGCCTCTACCAGCAACTGTATGGTAGATATCAAAGGCACAAAGAAAACAAAGTAACACAATGAAAACCTTAAGGTGTTGAACTAATTCATAAATCCTCAAGCTGTTGCAATTCCAGCATATCTATACTATTTGTATGACATGGGTGCTTTACAGCAGCATCTTTCACAACACCAAGGTTTCAATCTCCTACACAAGCTTCACGTTCTGGATCGCCTGTTCTGTAGCTCTGCAGACCAACACAGAGACTTTTGTATTTTCATGGTCATCTTTTTCCTGAGAAACAGATTAAAAAGAGGAGTGCTCTGAAGAGTAGTGCTAAATAAACATCAAGCACAGCTGTTATAATAGTCCATGCTACTTCTTTCAAAGGCTTACCAGGAAAGAGGGTAAGATGGGATCCCAGATTCTTCAGAGAGTGGTTAACTTTTAAACATAAGGCATTCTGCCTAATGAGAACCTTTGAGGGGGAGACATCCAAATAATATGGTCCTGCAAATAAGGAGCCAAAAACTAGATTTAAAAAAGGGTAACTCTGATCTACTTCGTGGTCACTGTATGATAAAAACAGAAGGTGGATCTGAAACCAAGAACTAGGATGGATTAAAGACAGAGGATAATGATGGCAATTCTATTAGGGATATTAATCAGAAGAGCTTCTGGGCAAGGCAGGGATGAATTTGTTGCAGCAGACTTTTTATTCACTCTTCTCTTAAATTAAACTGAATGACTAAAATGAGTCAATCTCCTTTAAGGACAGAGACTTGTAATCTGCTTGCGTGGTATGGAACAACGTGGGTTAAAACGTTCTGGTCTTTTACCCATTTGAGGAAATGACACCAGCTCTCCCGGAAGGCAACATGCACATTCAACCCCTTCACATCAGGGCATGAGAAAGTTTGAAAGGAATTTTTTTTTTTTTAAACTGTCAACATTAATACTTTGTTTCTTCCTGCTTGTGTCTGAAGACACAGCGCTGCACTGCGCTGCATGCATGTCCTGTCAGCTGTACAGGGAAATATCTAGAAGTTTAAAAAAAAAAAACCTAATAAAAGTGTTGATTAAGTTTGTTATCAAACTCATTTTAAAGCCCTCTGCATGCTTTATGCAAAATAAATATTGCCACTAGTGTATGCTACATAGTGATAAAAACATGCAGAAGCATCTTCAGATGGGAGGCTGGGCCAAATAAAACATTGACATTACACATATGTAAGCTCAGTCCTACTCATTACAGCAGTTAAATTTAATTGAGTTTCTCCTTAAATGACATTTACATGGCAAGGAAACAGAATAGATGCCGGAAAACAGCAAGTCCACAAACAGGGGACAGCCCAGCTATCTTCAAGTGGGAGTAGAAAAGGAAAGTTTGAGGAATATGCTGTACAGCAATGGCTCACAATTAACAAGCAGAAATAAATCAAGTTGTTATATGTTCCCAGAAATTAAACAGTTGCAGTAATCCTGCTCAGAGGCCTCCATTCTGGGCTGTTCAGGCTATGATATGGAGTGATGGCTGAATTGCAGATGAGGCACAGAAAACGAATTAACAGACCCCTAGATCCAGATGATTGTGACTCAAATCTCTCACCATGGTGTAAGACTACTGACACCTCACACTCTGGGAACAGAACATGCTTTCATACCTAATTTGTACCCACAAAGGTAACTATGATGGCTTGCTTATTACAATTGCTTTCAAATATTAACTCAATTGACAAGATGGTACCAGCAGGGCCTCAGTCAGGAACAGAAGCAGGAGTCATGGCACCTCACTGAGCTGTGATCCCGGTCACATCCTCTGGTGTGTCTTTCCCAAAGGATCCCAAATGTTTCTTTGGATTTGAATAATGTTATACAAGACTTGCAGCAGGGCCAAAGTCACATTTCTAACATGGTAACCACATGGCTGAAAAGAGAAGCTGCACACATCTGTACAATGGGAGAAGGAGGGCAGAGGATGACTTCTCTTCCCCAGCTGTGCCTCTTGCATCACTACAAACCTTACCACTGAAGTAGAATTAAAGAATGGTTTGGGTTGGAAGGGACCTAAAAGTCCATCTCATTTCAACCCTCCTGCCATGGGCAGGGACATCTTCCACTATCTCAGGTTGCTCCAAGCCCTGCCCAACCTGGCCCTGGACACTTCCAGGGATGGGGCAGCCACAGCTTCTCTGGGCACCCTGTGCCAGGGACTCACCACCCTCACGGGGAAGAATTTCTTCCCAATCCCTAAACACACCCTGCCCTCTGTCAGGTTGAAGCTATTCCCCCTTGTCCTATCACTCCACACCCTTGGAACATCTCTTGTAGTTTCCCTCCAGGTGCTCCTGCCTGATGTAGAAAATGAAAAGTGACCTAACCATGAAATACAGAAACCCCCTCAAAAACAACTGACAAAATGCAACCACCATTTTATGTAGAGAGCAAGAACCAAAAGGGACCAGGATTTTTGTAATTTTGAAGGGAAAAAATGAACAATACCAAACCAAGGGAGTAAATTATGTTATTATCTGATAGGCATATTACTCAAGGACCAGGATCAACAAGAAATGTTTTATAGCAACCTCTCTGGTTTATAACAGAATTCTGAATATCAAAGAGAAACTAAATATACTCCCTTAAAATACACCCATATTATCCCATGTGATGTGTGCTTACATGTATGCACAGCTCTGTACAAAACTATAAATGTTACATTTCTTCAGAATCTGTAGAAGTGTCTTGTTTTACAGCCCTTTAAAAAGCAACTGGAAAGGCACTGACTGTTGTCAAAGTAATCCCAAGCTTGGAGAGTTTATAATATTTCTGCAAAAACTGAAGTAATACATCAACAGAATGGATCAACTTCAGGGCATGCAGAGCCAACTAAAATACTTGGAAAGAAGTTTATCATCTGCAAACTGCAAGATCCTTGTATTTCTTAAGTATTCAGCAATGGAAGAAGCATTGGTTCCTTGTCAACAATCATGGATACATCAATAAATGATACTGATTGGTTTTATAATAGCTTACTCAGTCTATATAAATTCCTGCTGATACCCTTGGCACGTGTTCTGGCAATTTGCAGACAGACTTCCAGTCTGCATGTGAGCAGCCAATAAGAACGAGCTGGGATTTGGTAGCAGTCCTGAGGTTTTTACCTCCAGAAACTGATCCTGAAGGATGAAGGTATATGATGGGTGGTCCTTAATCACTTCCTTTATGTGAAAACTGAGGTCAGAGTAGAAAAAGAGCCAAGGAAGGAAGTCTGCAGCACCCCTCAAACACCCCCCACCTTCCTGAACGACTCCTTTAACAGTTTAGAGGGTTAACTTGCAGTTTAAATGAAGTAGTCAGAGGCTGGGATAGAAATAAACAGCTTGCACAAGCAAGATACTGTGCTATTAAGTTTTTATAAGTGACTTAAAAATTAGGTCAGTCTAATTTGTGGCTGATACTTTGTTCTTTCACTACTATGAACTCACAATGATGTCAGTCTCATGTTCAAACATGCCACATTTAGCAGCGCACAGGCTTCCTGAGAGACTCTCTCAACCTTCCTTTGTGCAAAAGGCTCCTGCCAGGTTCTTAGCTCATACTTCACTGACTCAGGCATGCCACTCCAGTTTCAAGGCAGTTACACTGACTTCCCGTCAAATACTGCACACTTTGGGGTTTTTTTCTTCCTTTTCTATTTTTTTTTATTTTGTCTAACTTTACTAATTAGAAGTTTAGGAATATGTGTCTGTATTCAGTTTATCATTTTAGGCCTCACCTTCCTCACAGCATCCAGAAGAGAACCACTCACTAAAAGGTGCAGGAAACAGGTGTTTTTAACTAATTCAGTCCAATAATTTCAATAATTAAAGGGGGCCTACAAAAAAGTCAGAGAAGGGCATGTAGTGATAGGACAAGAGAGAATGGCTTCAAAATGAAAGAGAACAGGTTTAGATTATATATTAAGAAGAAATAGAAATTCTTTCTTATGAGGGTGGTGAGGCCCTGGCACAGTTGCCCAGAGAAGCTGTGGCTACCCCATCCCTGGAAATGTCCAAGGCCAGGTTGAACAAGGAACATTCTCCCAAACAGGCACAATCAGATTTTTGTGTGAATATCCTCTTAAGATGAGGGCACAAAAATTCTTAGGTGAGAGTAAAGGAAAGCCCTCTATAAATACAATGGTAGGTAAAAAAACCCCACAAACCAGGTCACTGGTTAAAAATGGTCACCTGCAAGTTTGTTCTTAGCAATCCCAATTCTCACCATTTGGCTCAAGTTTGTGCCTGTCACTAAACAGCTATACTAAACATTGCTGCAGTGAAGATGCACACACTCTCTGTTTCCCACTGCAGAGACTTTACCTATAAACACCAAGCTGGAGCAGAAGGAAAAGAGGAAAAAGTGGCCATTTTTATGCTGCTAAAGCATTTCTCTTGGGGCTATGCTATGAGAGATGTAATGCTAGCCCAGGCTCTCCCACTCTCATTCATGAGGTCATGTTCACAACTTATACAGACATTTTTATTTTGGTTTTTTTGGTAGATTTTAAACTATTATGCCAGTATGTTCAAACCTGTATTACATATTTATGCAACAATGCTATTGCATGAACCCTTAACATCCTTAGAAAAGCATCCCACTCTGTCTCAGGAAAAGGCACATCATCCCACAATCATTTCCAGCACCACAGAAAATCCCAGGTACTTTATGATAGAAAACAAACAGATGTGGTCCACAAGAACTGCATATCCAACAGATCCCTGCTGTTCCTGCTGCATCTGCAAGTGCCCAAGGATACAGGAAAGGCAGGTCTTGCAGGGAGAGGTGATATCTTTTATGAGAGGTTAGTATGAAGTGATAAGGAGAGGGAGGGCATGAACTCCAGATGCACAAGCCCTTCCTCACATGCACTGACGTGAAACAGAACCAAACTGTGACACAGAAACAGCAGCCAAGGCTTCCAAAACATCTCCACATCCAGCCTGTCCCTCTTCCCAAACAGGAAAAGAAGTCCAAAGCACATCCCCAAGCATGTCATAAATTACACAGTGAATCATATTCTTATGGAAAGTGTCTGGCTGAAGTCACACCACTGGAAATATGTGATAAATGCACAAAGAAACCTAAAAGATAGCCTCAAAGAAAGAACACTCTCCCCACCCAAATTCTTGGAGTTAATACCAAGACAAGAAAATCCTGGAGCCATCTTGAAGTTACTAGATTTTTGGTAGATTTTTCCCATAAACAAACTTTTCCCTGGATTATAAAGTTGTTTATTGCTATTAATTGACACTTGACCTAGCTTTATATTCACTGTTTTTTTTCAAGATTTAAGTGAAGTTTGTGTTCCTGAAACCTTGCCTGTTTCCACCAAATAAGTTAGTTGAAACTGAAAATATTCTTCTCCTTACAAACCCCTCTTGCACCTGTTTAAAAATACAAAAATGTTTGTATTTTCTGAAAAATTAAACAAACAAAAATCCACCCAAACAAATAAAAGTCCTCACAAAAACACCATAGGAAAATTACTTTCCTTTAGAGTGTTTTCCAGGTTACTGCAAAACTTTGACCATTTCTAGATACAACTTAAAATGTAGTGCATTAATCAAAATTCCAGAATTAGAAGTTTCATCCTGCAATGCAGTGAGGAGACAGTAACTTAGGTCTTTTAAAGTAAAAAAAATTTTCTTCTCCTGGAGTTCCAAGCTGACTTAGGTAGCAGTGACAAAGACAGCAGGTGATAATAAGCATATTTACCAAAGATAGCAGGGGAAATTAAGCACATTTACCTTTATAAAGTCATGACAGAGATAGAAGTAGTTGATGTGTTTGTTACCTGGGGTCATTCTGCTCATTTTTTAAATTTTATTTGAAATGTTATCTGGAGCTGTTTTGCCCCTGGGAATGGTGTCTGCAGTTAGGCTCTCCCCAGGAACACCAAGTGGCATAAAAAGATTAACCCTGGTGCTTTGAGCCACAGAGCAAAAGGAGCCAACGCCTACCAATGAACACCAAAAGCATTTCAGATGTGCAGACTAAGGTGAGAAATGTTTTCCAGCAGGCTTCATCCCTGACTGCCCCTGCCCTCCCTGATAGGATTCTAGCACGGGTCAGAACGTGCAGGAAGAGAGCTGAGCACACGCACAGCAAAGGGGGAAAGGAGAAGGGCTCCTCCCACCCTCTTCAGCCTTCTTCCTCTGCAGCCACACCACTGGGCTCAAGGCAGAGCAGGAATGCCTGGGGCATGTGCTTCCAAAGGCAAGTAATCTACAGCCTGGGAGATGGCAAAGATCAAGCACAAATCCAAATAATTCTTTAGAACATCTATGTTTTAATGTAGATTAGACTGCCTTGGAAGAGGCAAAATAAATAAAACCTATTACTTAGTTCTAGTAGAAAATGTATCTAGGCTGCAATGTCCTATCCAGGACTAAAACAGTCTTCCTAAACTTGTTCTCACCATCAGCTTAAAGCCCAGTCTTGCTAAGGTTTAGCTTTCTGGCACTCTATTGAAAGCATAACCACATAAGACCTTGCTGAGAACCAGCTTTAGGTTTGGCAGGGAGACCACCTGACATCAAAGGTATGCTTAAGGCCATATCCATGAATTTTAGTGAAAAAGCAAGAGGCTGCAGGTTTTAGAGGTTTTTTAAATGGGTTTGGCAGCTAAATTATTCTGATATTGCATGCACGCTTTGGTGCAGGACAGCATGCAGGGGAGATGCTTAAACCAAAGACTTATGAGCTATCTCTGAGCCAAACCACCAGTGTAGAGCTCAAGCCAGCCTTGATAAAAAGGAGGGTTTATTTGTGCAAGCTCACTTCATGGCACAGCTAGAGAGCTTTACATACCCAAGCTAAACCTTTCCTCCTTGGCAATCCACAGTGCAGGGCAGATGGACCAGGCTGAGCATCTCTAGGTGCACCATCCCAGAGTGCCATGTCCAAAATTATTTGGTACTGTAATGGCAGTATTTGCTGCCATTACATTACCAAACACTGGACAAAGCAGAGATCTCTAAGCTTGTGTTATTGCTCCTGCTCAGATACACAAAGAGTGTTAGGAATGGAAAATAAACTTGCCACCAGCACAAACAAGTTGCTGCAGACAACAGGGACTGTGTATGGAATTGAGTGAGAAGCATGCTGGAATAACTGAAGGAGAGGAAAAATACCCTAGTGTTCCAAGAAGATCAATTAATCTGTAAAATGTACAGTATTCCCCAGGATACACCTTTGGTTTTAAACAAAGTATGCACTGCTTGGATGGGAAAAGGAAACTTGGCCACACAGAATTCCCACTCCACTGGTACAAATGGATGGTGCCAGGGCATGAAGGTCCAAAGCCCTGCTGCACAGTCTGAAGTACAGTATTGTCCCACATGCTGGACTGCCATGGATTTTTGGTGTGTTGGAGGTAAAACTGAAGTCAATAGTGCCTTTCAGCACAGGTGTGTAGAGTCAGGTATGAGCCAGCCCCAGTGTGATGATTGCTCACAGTGTCAGCACAGCGTCCTTGCTCTTACACAGCACAATAGGGACGCTCATTATCACATGAGCACCTCCCTCAGGGCTGTTCCCTCAACCAAGGAGTAATTATTTAACCGCAGTCCCATCTCCTTTGCATTCCCGTTAAAGAAAATCTTATGTGGAAAGGTAAGAGCTTGGCTACCAGTCCTTGGCCCAAACATCCTCCTGCTAGAGCTGTATTTCTTGCCAAGGCCTCACTGTTTTTACTTCAGGAGTTTGCAGCAGACAGACTGTGCCAAATCCAAAGAACTCTGTCATTAAAAGAAAAAACTAACAGTAACAAGTGCTCTCCATGCTTTGCTAATCTTGTCAAACTGTACAGGCAATTACAGTTAATAAAAGTATTCTGAGGAAGCTTAATGGCAGTTTTAGAGCCAGAGCAACTGTGCTTCAGGTAGACTGGCATGAAGAAAGCAGCAGAGAAGAAACTATCTCTTGCTGTACCTTTAGCCCCACTCAAACAAGAAAAGGACTCCCCAGGGAAACTGCCCTACTTCAGATAGCAATTTAAGTAGCACAGATCTACCCAGGAACATCAGCTTCTCTCTCTGCCTGCCCAATGAAAACACCCTTTCTACCAGCACCTGAGCTTGTAACCACAGAAATAGCAAGATCCTTCTCTGCATGAGCTGCTTAAAAGCATTTGAGGTCTTTCTTCCAAAAGAATAAACAGACAAAGTTCACCAGCTCCAAGAAGAACATGTGAAAAAACACTCACCCTGTCCCAACTCAACAAAGATAGAGATGTGCAGTAAAATGCCCTGCTCCACTACACTTGGCACCTACTGCTGCATGTGACACCTACAACTTAAAGCAGTGGCTCCCAGATGGGGCAAGGAATAGTCTAGGTAAGTATCTTTTAAGATGTCTAGCTTGGAAAAATCATAGTCATATCCAAAATTCTTTTGGTGAGCAACTGACATCAAGTGAAAGATTTACTGACTTGGAACTCATGTTTCTTTTTAGGGATAAATGATCACAGAGAACCAGACTAAGAATTTAAATATGGGTGCCTTTTTGTATTTTTAAGGCATGGTCAAATCCTCCTGAGGCCTTTCACAAGCTGTATCTCTATCCAGCAAGACTAAAAGGCAATTCCCATGGTAATCCACCCCACCCCTGGGTTTTTCAGACATTCAAATGCATTCAGGTCTATCCCTGAGAAAGCTTTTCTAAGGAGCAAGTTCCCTGTCTGAACCCAGCAATTAGATTACCAGCACTTTCAGACACAGACAAAATTGCAAAATCCACCTCCAGACTACTGATGCCCCAAGCAGGAATGGTGATGCATCCACCATGGCAGAAGCATTTGAAACTCCACAGAGAGAGAGCAGCCTGGAGGAAACAGTGCCATCACTTTGCTGAGATAGGCATCTTTTGATTGTCTCACAACAATTAAGAAAACCTTAAAGTTAAATAATTATGAAGGAGAAGAGCAACACTGGGCCACCGTTTATGATTCACAGATTTATGCTAAACCATAAAGAACAAGAGATTAAGCCTCCTAGAAGGACTGGTAATTTTGTTACCCTATTTATACTGTCATCATGATCAACTGTGATTTGATTTTAATATTTGAATGCAGCAGTTATTTAATCTGCTATAACACCATATATATAGCTTAATTGTTTGAGGTTGACATCCTCACTAAGAGATAAATAAATCTGTGGCAACATATACAAACAGTTCAGTGAATACCCAGCATTACATATTAGCACCCAAAAAGACACAGTCAGATCTGAAAGTTCCATCAGAAGACTTGGCCATTTGTTGTAGCTTTGAGTTTTCTAAGAAAACCAACAACCTGAAAATAAATCTCCATTCAATACACACCATCTGCACTAAGTTCCAAGATACCACAGAAACAGCAGTGGTCAAGGGATTTGTCCTGATAGAGAAGAAACAAGTTTACATTAAATGTTTTAGGGATTGTCAGGAACCATCAGGTGTAAACCAATCACCTTGACAGCTCATCTCATCTTAGAGTGGGTGTCAAAATTCAGCTCTGTTAAAACCTCTACAGCAAACCTAATCACATGTTAAGAAAACCAGTACTGCTTGTAATATAATCTCAAGAGAAAAAGCAGAAAGACAGGTATTCACACCAGAAGTTACAGAAAATAATGTGGGTTTATTTGTTAAAGACTTACTTTGAAAATGGCATCTTGTGCATGTCAACTGTTGGCATCATCAACAAAAATAAATTCCTGCTTTTAACAGAAGTAACTGAAAAGACAGGAAACTTAAGATGTCATTACACTTTCTCCTGGATTTTAACCACCACATGTTGCAATAAAAGCAGTGACAGAAAGAAAACATGAGTAACTGATGGCCAGTCTAGAAAAATGCAACACTAGGTAATGGTGTCACTTTCAAATCAAGTCAGTGCACGCTCAAAAGATTTCCAGTACCTTCCTGAAGGAATTCAGCTACCTGCTACAGCCAGCAGGTTCCCCTTTTTCAGTTTCCTTCTCTTACACCATTTTATGTGATGGATTTGTCCCCAGACTTCTACATTGAAGTTAGAGTTCTTCTCATTTTACCACTTCATCCTACGACACTTCAAACACACAGAAGGATGAGAGATGCTCACCTAGGCACATGATTTCTTCTCTAGTAGCACAGTAGTGTTTCTTTTTGCCTTAACTATGCTGCTCACACCTACACACTGCAGCAAATGTAATTTTTCAGACCTGTTCTTACATGAGGTGCATCTTTATTTCCTTATTTAGCCATATAAAACAATATTAGACTGTCACCTCTGTCACACTCCCTCCAAACCATTATTTGCTGAACTGTCTACAAGGACTTTGGCATCAGTACCAAGACTTTTTGTGCTGACCAGAACTGCCTAGGTGAACACTTTGCCTCTGAGACCACCAAACACAGCAGTCCATGGTCTGTGCCTGGCTTGCTGGGTTCTGTAATAAATCTTTTTAATACTGTATGGAAGGGATACTCTAAAAAAAGTGTACACTAAGTAAAAATAAGCTGTGTCTTTGGTTTTGCATGCCAAAGTAAACAAGATTAGTACTCCACAAAGAAAATAACCAAGTTATTTACCACTTTGGAGTTTTACCAAGTATTTGATACAACCAAGCTAAAGCTGAGGATTTTAGGATATTTTCATTACAACTTGTTTTTGAATAATTGGGTCTCAAGACAGCATTATTTTGTACAAAAAAGATGCAAGCTCCAATACCTTTTCTCTACTTTTGGAGTAGAACTTCTTAATCATTCCATTTCACAACAGTGATCAAAACAAGATGAAGAAACAAGTATTTTGATAGCAAGGTCTCTGTGTTCAGCGTTTCATAACAATTTTGTGGCTGCAGAGATGTCATTCCAGACAGAGTGTATCTCAAAATGGAAACCTATCCAGAGGGAAAATGAAATGAACACAGCTGACACAGAAGAAAGAGTCCACTCTACTGCAGCCCAGCCTTCCTTAGCTCCATTGGTGAAATGGCACTGAAGTCAACTGAAGCCCTCTGCACACAAGGAACCATAAGCTGCCATGAGTGCTGATCAGGTAATGTCTTCTCCTAAGGGAAATCAGAACAAACCAACTCCCCAGAGAGTCCATCAGGGGAGGAGGGGAGGAACAACAGGAAGGAGGAAGAACTCACTACGAATCTGGCATCTTTAATTCAGAAAAACATCAGAGCTCTTGCAATTCCCACAAACTAAACAAGGAATCACACTGTGGAAAAGGGGGAAGGGTCCAGCCAATTCTGTTTAGAGAAGGAAGTAAGGGGAACACCGAGCCAAGCCAAGAGGAATTTAATTTGATGGAGAATCTACATTTCAATTTAGCCATTGAACCACTGCAGGTCATGCCAAGGGACATGTTTTGTTCTGTGCTTGTTCTTTACCTGACAATAGGAAAATAAGCTTTTCCCCTGCTCTTCACTAGAAGGATCCTACAATATGTTGGAAAGGCAGGTCACTGCCGAATGCCAGGGCCCATAATACAGCCAGCTCACCACATTCCTGGAAGAGCTCCCACCAAAACCCCTGCCATGCTGCTGTGCTTCACAAACAGTGGTTTAGACACTGCTGGTCGGTCCAAAAGATCCTCAGTTAGAGAAGGGAGAGGAAATGAAAAGCTGCGTGTTTAGCTCCCAGCTGAGTCTGGAAGTTGTGGAAGGTATACATACCACTTCACAAGGAAAGGGAACAGGAAGCCATGAAAGAAAAGAGTCATTATGTTGAAATGGTAACATTTTTTTGAGGTTACACAGGCCAAATGAGCACATCCCAGAAAAATGTGAATCAAAGCCTCAGTAAAGAAACAGAAAGCAATATAAGTGACAGCAGATAGAAAAAAAGTATCAGATACAAGAAAAATCATAAGAGCTTATGCACAAAAATCAAAGAGTGCAATTAAATTTGATATCAGGAACTAGATAATAATAACTGAGAAAACAAAACCAAGTTTCTTTGCAAGGGCCCCTCCCACATAGGGTGCTGGCAAAAGGTAAGTTCAAGATGGATTAAGTCAGGACTCACACAGCAGAAGAAGAGGGGAAAAAAGTTGATTAACTAAGAGTAAAAAAGCTTAATAACTAAGAATAAGGCACCATGTTCTCAGTATTTATGAGGGGATTAAATATTTAAGGGTTGAAAAGAAAACAGAAATATGTAATGGCCACCAATGGTCACAACAGTCACAAAGTAAGCTATTTCAGCATAGGTACAAAGTGTTTGTAGAAAGTGCTATACATGACAGAAAAGAAGAAAAAGACAAAGATTGCTGAACTTCAGTACCAGAACAAGTTAGTCAAGAGCAGCCACACAGAGCTTTTGACAGACCTTATGACAGGCATAAAGGAGGATATGGCAAGAAATAAGGGAGGATACAGAACCACCCTTCTTTCCCAGACCCAAAGACACCATTAAATTTCCTCACGTGTCTTTGAGCATGTCATCTCCCATTGATTGAAGGGACTTTATGTAGACTTTCTAGAAAGCTCACTTTGAAGTCTGTAGCAAAAAGTTTTAAAAAAAAAATCTAAATTTTAAGATAAATGTAATATTTACAACCATGTGCACCCATTCCCTACCCAAGGAGGTGGGAAGAAAACCCAAATTTATGTGTCTGTTGATAGTAGCAACATTGGATGGAACCATTGGGAAGTAACCACTTTAGATTTACACCTGGCTGAAGGACAGAGCTGTGCGGACACGACAGACAGGCTACTTCAGTTGGCTGGTTTGCCAAACCCACATGCAAATTTGGCATAAGTTATCAAAATGCAGTCTTAATGATCTGGCAGAGGGAAAAAAACCCCTCTTCCCTGAATGACAAAAGCCTTGAGCTGACAAAATGTCACTAGAAACATGGCTAGTCCCAACATGCTGTAGGGATGGCAGGCTCACCAGGAGGATTTTCTGGATTCCCATCCGCACAAGACAAGATCTTCTGCAAAACCATCTCTTCCAGTGTGGACACCATCCCATTACAGCAGTGCCATGCAGCACCAGGAGCTCGGCAGAGCTCCAGCTGAACCTGCAGAACCCTTTCACTCCAGGCAGGACTCCAAAAACATGTCCTGGTGTCACCATGCTATTACTTAGAGTAAATGTAAGGAATACTCAAAAGCCACAAATGATTGGGATTGAAATGATATAAAAATATAGCATTAGGATTAAAAAGAAATCAGACACCACCACTTGAACAGGAATGGGAGTGCTAAATGGAGTTGTAGGTTTAATCAAAACTCCCCCCAGAGCAATGGGCAGAGATGACACAAGCTATTAACAAGTGAGAACAGAGACAACTCTGAACACTGGCACCATTTAAGTTAATATGAAAAGGAAAGAAAACCAGGGTTAAAAATGAATAGACATTACTAGCTATGCATTCTCATGTCAGAAAAGAGATTTTTCATTTTACCAAATAATTATGATGCAAAGTAAATGCTTTCGAGTAGGAAGAGGTTTTTATTTCACTTTCCTTTGAAAGATAAGTAATGAATATGCTTGTGACTTCTGATCAGACAGACACACCATAACCTACCAAATGTACAAAATTTACCTGCCTACTTCAGATAGCTATGACATTAAAACTACCTCCTATATGAAGACCATGTCACCAGATTTTCTCAATTCATTACCCCTAGAGAGAGCCTAAGAAGACTTATCATCTGCAAGGCTATTTTGTTCTCCTAGCTAATTAATTGCCTTACTTAATAATTTTTCTTGTCATATAAGCCATCAAAAAAACCAAAAAGAAAGTCACATTGAGTGAAAGCTTTATAAGATACAAACTCTGGAGGAGTATATGGGTATATATTCACATGTGCACATTCATGTACATGATTTGTATGTGGATGTGTACATGAAAACACATACACATATATGTCTGTGTCCTGGCCATGTTTTAGAGCAAAAGCATCCTGACAGAACCCAAGCTCTGAATTTGTCAGGTGGCAGGCAAGAGTTTCCAATGGAGCACAAAGCTCCTGGAGCCCTGGGAAGCCAAGACAAGCCAACTTGAATGCACACTGGCAAACAAAGAGTAATCAGCTTAATAGCCTGAATCAATGGCTCCAGCCTTGGTTTCCAGTGGGTAAATCCATGCCATGAATATACTTCTTGCTGCCTCTGCAGAAGACAAGCTTGAGGGGGTACATTCCATGGCAGCTTAAAACAAGCGAAGTCAGGGCTACCAGTGAGCAGCCTCCCTCATGCCAGCTCCCAAGTTAATCCAGCAGGCTGACTCAAAGAGCTACAGCAGTCACAAACTGACTGTACAACCAAGTAGAATAAACAAATGCAGCAGTAAACGACAGCCAAACAATCTTCAGGCATTTCTGGTTCCCAGCTCTGGCTCACTGTGGGAACCTGACAGCCATTAGAGAGTGAGTTTGAAAAGAGAGGCTGGGAAGACGAGAAAGAATCTCAGTACCTGCAAGGCTTTGGCGTTACTTGTCACAGAAATGCACTCTGTGTCATCCTCATGTGAGAGAGAGAGCTCCACTACTTTCCGCAGATCCATGTTAACGTTCTCCAATTCCCCTTTTACTGTGACTAAACCCACTTCTTTTGGACAACAAAGGTAATAGTCAGTTGGGCAGAATACAGAAGAAAGGAAAAGACAGCATATAAAGTATTTTACTTCTAAGATTTTGAGAAAGCAGGTAATTTAAGGTCTGGCATGTAGCAAACAACTACCTAGAGTCTATGGAGCAAACAGTATGATGGATTTCTGGTCTGCTTCAAACCAAACACAAAGAAAATAGGCTACTTGAGAATTTATTCCCCAACTTGGCCTCGAATGAAGTATGAACAGTCACACAAACTACCCTAAGCAGCAGGCTTAGGGTAGCAGCTACAGGCAGAGAGGAACTGGGTCAAGCAGCCAGCCGTGGTAACCTTGTCTACATGCACAGCTGGAAAAAAGACACTTTGTCAATACTCTTTAGCTGCTGTTCTTCTGCTTTGTGTGTTTAGCTTCAGGCTTCTTGGGGCACTGACTACTTGTACTTACAAAGCATTCCCACCAATGGTGCCATTTAGTATAACCCCAAAATGTCAGAAGAAAAACAGCAAAGGCCTGGGGGACATCTGTACCTACAATGTATTTAAAGGATATCAGCCTCTTGTACTCAACATATTCTAGAGGCAAACACAAAATTTACCAATTTACCAACTTTTTTCTTTAATATAAGTTTCTCTCCTGTCTATAATAACTCCATACATACCAGATCTTAAAAGAGCCAACAATAAATCACTAACAGTATGAAGAAAGTAGCAAATTGCAATAGAAGCATTCAGACAGATCATTTTCCACACTTCTTCCCATCCCCTCAGTTGCACTGACAAATATGTCTTTATGTGGACTCAGGAGCATGCTATTTGAAGCTTAAGCCTCTGAACTGTAAAGTTTTCAACTGAAGATATGGTTTATAATGAAAAGTTCTGAAACGAATTCATTCTTCAATATTTACAAATCCCAAGTGATAAAGACCAAACACACAAACCCACACAATGTTATTTTCTCAAAAGCCACCACATAATCTCACCCAACATTTCTAAGTTTTAATGTCTGTCTTCAGTTACATGAATTATAAATCACACAAACAGTTTAACAATCTTCAGAAGCTATTTTCTAGATGCACAAATAGTATTTACTACTATGAACCAATTAGAAATTACACCTTTCCCTGTACTTCCTGCAACTTGTCATTAAGACTTTATTCAGACAGCCTGTCAAAAAGGCTTCCCTCATACACACAGAAAATAACTCTTCTGTTATCTACTCCTGCAAGCCAAGCATTACCAGCCAAAGTGGAATGATCCTATTCTGTTGTCAGACAGAACAGACATCACAACTACAGCTTCTGTGATTTAAATGAAATGTCATTTTCATGTGCAACTGGTGCAGAAGTTTTCTTTCATCTTCTTAGAAACACTTTTAATCTCTTTTGACTCTACCTTCTTATCTTCTTCTTCTTCCTTTATTGAATTTACTGCACATAGGTATATTTTCTCAACATCTCATCAATACCTCTTTCTATTGTGCCCTGTCCTTTCTCTCTCTCCAGTTCTGTTCCTCACACACATCCTCCTTTTCCAGTATTTTCACTATGACAGAAGTTGACCTTTATAACATACAGCTTTTGAAACTGGAAAAACTGTTTGAAACTTCAGCTTGAGAAAGTGATAAGCCTGAGTATTTTTCCACTGTAGTGCAATTTAAGTGCATTTTGAGTAAAAGCAGGATCACAGCTCTATCCACAGACATTAGAAAATAAAACTACATTTAAAGTTAAACATTTAAACATAAATCAGAACAAAATGTGCAGAATTTGGAATTCAAGGAAGCCCATTTTCCTGCTGTTAGAGAACCTGAAGGATGTGGTTACATGTTGGTGGTTCAATTTCTTTATCAACATCTTGTCCCAAAGCAGCTGATCTACTCAACACCCATCCCACTTCACCTTAAAGAAAGAGTAATTCTATTTTCTATACTACTCCAGCTGTGCTTTCATACATAACAACTGAAAGGGAGAGACATTTCAAGGAGGAAGTAAGATTTGTATATTCTCATTTTGCTACATAAATTACAAAAATAGGTAAATAAGTAATAAATAGCTAGGTAAGCACAAGGTATGACTATACAGAAAAGCAGCACCACAAGCTGAGCCAAATACTAAGCACTCAATAGAAATGCCTTACTTTGGTGGATATAACAAGAAGATTTTTGTAAGTGCACTTAATAATTCAGTTAAGCTAAGATATATAAAAATGCTGCTACTGGATATCTACTCCAAAATCTGACATGTTCTAGGTCAGGGAAAAAGCATATTAGGTGATGTCTCTTTTTTCCTTAGGATCTCTAATATCTACCTTGTAGATGGTTTGTAGAAAGGTTTGCTTTCTTTCTTTTCTTTTTTTAACCAACACTGAACTGGAGATCACATGTCAATTCTGAGGTGTATATATATGCTTAGTATGTACATACACAAAAACTTATATGCCCAACATTGCTCCCGAGTTAATTCATGACATAAATTCTTGGCTTTGAAATACTGAAATACTTAAATCATCAACACAGTCTTACATTTTTTTTAATTATTCATCATGCCACAGAAGTAATTTTCCCATCAAAGTAGACAGCCTCTACAGGGGAAAGGGGGAAGGAAAATAAAATGAAAAAAAAGTGGGAAACCACCATCAGCCTTTAAAAATTCCCAAACCAACTCATCTCTCTAAGCCAGCATTTGCTAAGAGTGTCACTGTATCCAGCTTTTTTCTGTGCCAGCCACTAAGCAGCTCATTCAAAGATATTGTCCCAGAGGCTTCTGAAAGGTCAAGACCTGAACCTCTACCATGGATCAGTCCCCACTTCCCACCCACCCACCTCTCCTACTGCATTACCTCCCTATTGCTGACCTAAACAGTGGACAAAGTCAGTGACTGAAAAGGACATTCTGCCTATTTTAATGCTAAATCTTCCAAATCCTCACCATGACTCAGCTAGAAAGATTAGATGATCATTGGTTGAACTCTCCATATCATGTAAGTAAAAGAAAAAGGTTTAGTGTTAAACAGCAGCTGTATTTTCACTTAGCTATGCAGACATTTCATAGCCACTCTGCCATACTGGTTATGTCTGGGGGTTTGAATAAAAATAGCTGATGTGCTTGCTTGTTACACCATGAAATGAAGCGCACAAAGCAATTACCAAGTCTGGTTTTGCCCATGAAAGGCAATGGTCATTAATAGCTTGTATTTGCAGAAGGCTGTCAGAGGAGCAGCGTGCCTGTGCTTCCTCCAGTTTTCTATAGTTTAACCATACATGAGGCAGCAGGGACAAATGCACCACACATTTCCTCATTTCACAACAGGTCATGCCTGCAGGAGAGATGACAAGTCATGCAAGCCTCAGTTGCAGAAAAATATTCAAATTCTGTACATTTGAGGGGGTGGAAAGATGTGTGTCTCTTCATGGAAATAGTATGTTGGGAAAATGTGCAATGACAGTAATAGTTAATCAGTATTTCATCACTTTCTTTTGCTGTCCAGACCAGTATCTTGGAGATTTGAACTCCTGCTCTTTTTCATATCTGTTTTTCTTGAAGGAGATGAATTTCTTTCGGTAATATTTAGACAGGAAACAGGCAAAAAATGGGCTAGTCATACAATCATGTCTGGGCTGGATAGGCAAATTTTTCAGGCATCTTCAAAGAGGTCTACCTGGAAATCCCAGCAGACAGCAAAGTGAGCCACACTGAGGAAACATGCTTTGTCACCTGGATGGTAACCACACATGGATCTCTATCTATGGTTATTAAGTGTGGCATTCTATCTCTAACAATTATCAATTATGTAACAAGCAGAATGGAGGACTGAGAAGATGACAGCATGCCCACACTGTGTCAGCCATGAGAAGTCAGGGATTTTCAGCAGCTGGACAAGAAAAAAAGGACCAGGAAAATCAGACCTATTCAGCTGAAAGAAAAACCAAAACAAAAAAGTGAGATTTTGAGAAACAAACAAGGTAGCAGCAGCTAGTACAAGTACAAGCAGCTCTCTTAGCTTTATTAGATTTCATTGTAAGTCTCCTACTAGCCAGGAGAACATGAAGTTTACCAGCTCTCATAAGGGTGGTGCCTTCAGCTGCCCCTGCCTTCCTGAGACACAGGAATGTGAACATACAGACCAGTCCCTGGAGATGACCCTGCTTCAGGAAGGCCTCCCAACATCCACTGTGTAAAAGCTGGAGAGCTTTTAGGAAACTGAAAGGACATAGGAGCAGCCTGGGAGAAAAGGGAAGAGGGTTCAGGGTCATCTTGCTAGAAGAATCTTACCATCAATGCAGAACTCCAAGCAGACTATGGGAAGAGTCTTTCACAGCCTATCCTTAGTTTGGAGCACACTTGCCTTAAACACAAGGTCTTCTGACAGGTGGGGAGAGCCCTCCTAAAGTGGTGACACCATTTGCCTTCTGCTGATCTGGATTCAGTCTCTTGCATATTTTGAAACTTACTAGAATCCAGTCTGGATTCAGTCTATTGCATATTTTGAAATTTACTAGAATCCAATAACATGTCAACCCAATGCACTAAGATCACTGCTGTACTTCTCTGCTGTAAGCTGCAATAGTTTTTCTTCTTGCTTAGAAATTGGCAAACATTTATGAATCTTTGTAGAAACCAAGCTGAAGCTTATTCTGTTTGCTCCCCAATTGTTCTTAGTAAGAGGCCTCTATCTAAATTCTCTTAGTTTGGAAAGGCACTTCTGAGTATGATGGCATTAGAAGAATGACGTGTAACACAAAGTTTCTTCCCTCCCAGTTTTCCAGAGTTCAAACAGACTCCCATGACAGTCAGGGAGAGCAAAGCTGGAAAGCAAGAGAAAACACTGTGTCCCAAGCAGGAATTTTCAAGTAGGGAGGTATGAAACCTCAACACCTAAGCGCTTGTAACAGAACACCTGTGGGAACTGGATAGGTGATAGGTGCTATATCTATTGCTGGTGGCATTAAAAGAATGAGCAGAAAGTAACCCCATGCCTGTTCTTCAGGTGATTTCAATCCGCCTCTGGCATTAAGGCTTGTTTCAGTGGCAGGATGGCTGAGAGAAGCCCTGTGAAACATAGCTCAGACTCTTTGCATGTGTTTGTAAGATGGTGTTTAGAAGATGAGTGTCCTGCTTAAGGAACTGCACAAACTTAGTGAAACATGCATTGTGGAGAAAGGACCATCTTGCAGGCAAAACCCCAAGTTCTAGCATGGGATTTGAGTCTACAAAGTCTGGGATGAATGATTCTTACCCCTAGCAATCAAGAAGCAAAAACAACATGCAGGCTATTAAAAGTGTGGCATTTCTATCTCTAACACTATGAACTATTCAGCCTAACCAGAACTATAAAGCCTAAACATGCTTTCCTAGGGGTTCAGTAGGAGCAAAATGCAGCACTGAATCAATTTTATCCGGAATAGCGTGGGAGGAGGGAGAGTTCCTTTCCTATTTTGAGAGCAACATCTATGCTACACATGCAGAGCCAAAGCCTTCTAATCCAGCAGGCTGAATACATACTAGTTATTCAAACTCAAGAACGTGTGCATAAAAGGAATTTCATACAATTAGTTCCCGTTGTCCTCCTCAGTTCATGCTCTCTGTAAAGTTCTCATTCCAGTGTTGCTACATTACACACTCAGACCCATCTTTTTGCCTCCCACATTGCCTTCAGTAACATAAAAACATTAGATAAGCAGGCAGGGATGTGTAAAAAGAGTATCTGTACAGCCACTGATCTATCATTTAGTCAACAGGCTCCATTCATAGACCATTTTAGCAAAGCAAAAATCAAGTGAGGCAGAATGAAAATGGGTAATGCTATTTCAGTCTCAATATTAGGAAATGTGTCAATTTTCTGCCAAATGAATGTAATGGAACACAGTTCCACTATGATTTTATGAAGATTTTTTTCATACTATTTTAGCAGACCATCACTCTGACTCGTGTGTAAAAAGATCTTATGGAGAAAAAAAATTACATTTATTCTCAAGTAATGAAAGCTTTTGCACATCTCTTTTATGCAAAGATACAAACTTTTGTATCTTTATTTGCTAAATAAATGACACAAGTTTATATCTTCAGCTTGAAAGCAACGAAGAGTGCAAATGTACCTGAGGAGGTCTGAGCAAGGAACTGATGCTAGTTTATGGGAAACATCATGAGAACTCATACAGCACAGGGAAAAATTAGTTCCAAAAACACACTTAGAGAGAAGCGGTGTAAGTCACTGGCAACATAAGTATCATATTGTAATCAGGAAAGAGAAGAGATAACTGAATTCCCCTCAAAGAAGAACCTTGTTTCAGGAGTTCCTTTGATACCTTCCAGCTTGGGACAGCAAAAGTACAGAAAAGCAGCACCAAGGGAGCTTGGGAATGTTCCCACTGAATCCCTGCAGCCCCACTGGAACCCTCCCATCACTGAAACAACACTTTCCCCTCTTTCCTAGCTTGCCCAATTATTAATTTTGGTGGGGTTTTTTTTCAGCTGCTGGAGCATTTCATAGGGACACAACATGGAAGGCTGCCAGCCTTCCCAGAGCCAGCTCTGAGTAGAACACTCTTGGCTCAGCAGCAGACCACAAAGTGCAGCAGAAGGAAACACAGGGCCTTGAACTCACACCCACCTTGTTCTTACCCTCCATTCACACTCCCTACATGCAGGTCTGCTCTGAGCCCTGAGCAGTAATTCACTGGTGCCCAACACCATCTCTGCTGGAGACCATGGTACCTGCCAGAAGGCCTTTGACAGAACTGCCTAGTTAAAACTAGGCAAATCTAGAAGTTGAGATGCCAAACTTGACCATTAATATCTATTTTTTGCTTGCTTCAGGAGTTACAGGAACTTACAGAGTAACTATAATAGAGTTTGCTATTTGGAGCTGACAAGATAGCACCAATTCAAAGATCAGGCATGGTGGAGCAGAGAAGTGGTGATAGGTGCTGACCTGTTGTCCTCAGACAGCAGGAATACTGCAGGAGCCCAGGGCATCCCAGCCTCCTGCCTTGCTCCAGGGGCAGTTTGATCTCCATTGGCTTTAGTATTAGGGTGAGGATATCATTAAAATAGTGATGAATTCCTGGGGATAGGGTCCCCCAAGTAACAACTGCAAAGCAGCATGAACTTAGTGTTCACTTCACTTTCTTGCAAATGATCCCTGGTCTTCAGTCAATTAACAACTTTAGTCTAGAACAACATCCTGACACTCACCACCAGGCCAGCCATCACCTGTGGCTTTTGATTTGTGCAGAAATAGAGGCCATGTATGCAACTGGCAGCCCTAAAGGATGATACACTTCCCTTTGTTTATGAGTAGGATACAAACAAACCACAGAAATACTAGAAATACTGATATGTACTTATTGGTGTTTAAAATATTCTACAGAAATCCTCTGTTTCACAATGCTCATTCTGGAAGCCATCCCTAAGGAATTGTAGGGAAAGTGAATGTAGCATTTGACACATCAGGGACACACTTTCTTCCCTATTACCACGAAAACCAGCTTCTTGAAAATTCTTAAATAATCAACTATTTAGCATTACACAACCATGCACAAAATACTACAAGATTTCAAGAAGCATTTAGTCACTATCATAACAACAAATCCATAGGGGCAGATTCAGTGGAATCACAGACCAAACCCATGCTTCTTTCAAAAGCTGGAAAAAAACGTGGAAAAGAAAAAGGAAGGGATGTGTCAATCCTTCCACACCTCATCCTTTGACAGTAACTACTCTATGCCATCTGGCTATTAAGGACTGTCAGCACTTGAAGAATATCCATGATGCTTTCCTGACTGCTTCTACAGAAAGGAAAAAGAAAAAAAAAGTCCTAGAAAATTCAGCTGACATGCTACAAAGTGAAAGCTATCATCCTGCTGCCTCCTTTTTCTTTGGGGGGAAAATACCTCAGCTGTACTTACTGTATTTTTTTAGCAAAATTGCGTTTTGAAAGCAGTGAATTTGCTGAATTGGTGTGAGGATTATGGCACTGAATGTTAAAAACCCAGGTGATGGAGCAAAGCCCTCACCCCGCACACACCTCTTACCGCCCAACGCGTTGGAGCAGAACTCACTTGAAGCTAAATGCAAGTAACAGAAACCAACATCTAACTTGTCTATTTGACATTTCTTATGAAGGCCAGCCTTACAAAGAGAGCCTGAATTCAGCCCCCGAGGGCTCCGGCAGGCCTACGTGAATCTCTTATCTGATAGGCAGAGGAGCGCCTGGCCCATCTCACACCCAGTGACTGCGGATGACTTCAGTGCCGCTGTGGCAGCAGCGCAGGGCTCGCAGGGCAGAGCCCGTGTGCCAGGGAAGGTGCACGGGCACATGGCAGATCCAACCGCAACTCCTCCCACGGGCTCAGCGAGGGCTGGCATCCCGCCGGGGCTGCCTCGGGAGGCAGAGCTCCCAGCGAAATCCATTTAACACATTCCTGCACAGCTTCTGCCGATACCGTCCCCATGGTCAGGCCAAGCTAAAAACAAACACCCCTGCCCGGCCAGCTGTCTTTGCTGGAAGAGGAGCGTGCATTTTTACAGAAACAAAGATAACTGAGCTCGCTATCTTCTACAGAAGTTTTTCTGGTGTGAATTTGTTCCATTACATCTGCTTGGGTAGCTAACAAAAGCAGAGCTACTGGAGCAGGAATGTACTCAGGTATCTTCATACAACACATTATATTTAAATGCTTGGTTTCTTTTTCTGGACCTTCCCATATGTATTAAACCAAAGCATTTTGAAGCTACCATCTGTAGCACAGAAACTGACACATTCTCTGGTGCTTTTATGTGTTTGTTCATTTAAAAAGGGACTTTAAAATTGTGTGCTAAACAAGCACAACAAGTGAAACTTACTACAACTCAGATATTTCTTATAGATTCCATCCTCAAAATATTAATGAGCATACTCAGTAAATGCAAGTTTTACTTGTGAGTATCACTATTCATTGTATCTTTTGTCATTAAAAATGAAAGCTAAAAATACATGTACACCTCCCTGCTGCATACTTCGGTCCACATTCAAGCAGAAACTCCCAGACAACCAACATAAACAACTGTGATGAATGTTTCAATCTCCAATGGGCAGTGGGATGAACACCATAAAAAGAAATTAAGACTTACTATTTTTCCACCTCCCCTCAAAACACAAGAGTCTAAACCAACTCCTGTTTGGTCAGTTGTGACTTTGTAAACTGTATCTACCAAACCACACACTGCTAGGAATAGCATAAATCTCAGAGCAAGGATTACAAAATCATTCTCGGGTTTTGGTTGGGGTTTTCTCTTTTAAGAACCCCAAGAAACATCCTTGCAAAGAGAAACAGTTCAATCTGCTTTTAGGTTTCAAAACTAGCACAGATCTATTTTTCCTGCTGAGTATACACTGAATGTTTGAACAGAAGAATTAGTCATAGGTCAGACAATATAGCTTGTTATCACTACACCCTTCATTTGAAGGAAAACCAAATAAATTGATTTTATATTTCAACCAGCTGAAACGACGGTAAAAGAAAGTAAATTCTCCTGGGTTTCCTTTTTTAAAAAACTAAAAAATCAAAATTAATTTAAAAAAAATTAAAATCCCAGCTTCTCATCTGACATGTAACCAAATGGTTTTTGGCCGCTGAAAAATCCTGCCATTGGTCAGGCTCGGCAATAGGCACATCCCATACACCAGGTGATGCGCGCTCAGCCCCGCATCCCAGCCCGGGGGGGACAAAGCCGGGAGCGGGGATCTGTCAGGCCGCGTCCCGGCGCCAGCCCCGGGCCGGCAGCTCAGGCGAGCGCGATGCCAGGTTAACAATTTGCCTCCCTCCTGGACGCCGCGGCAGCCCTCCATTTTGTCAGCCGCCTCAATTTAAACGTTTTCCGAGGCGAAGGCAGAACTTCAGCATTTCTTCGGGAGCCCTCCGGGGCTTTAAAGCATCCCCGACCATTTTGCGGAGCCGGCGCTGCGGGCTAAGTTTAGCAGGGCAGCGGCGCACGCCGCGGCTCACGGGCAGCGCCGAGCCCCCCGCGGGGCAGCCCGCGGGCTCCTTCCCATCGCTTCTCCCGGCGGCGCCTCCTCCCGCCCCGCGCTCCGGCGGCGCCCGGCTTCCTCCCCGCACGGGGAGAGGCAGGTGGATGTCGGGAGGAGGGCAGGGAAGGGACGGGAGGCAGGAGCCGCCGCGGGCAGCAGGGTGCCGGCAGCAGGTAGGGAGGGCAGCGCGGGGCGGCCGCCGGTGCCGTGCGGTGCCTGTGCCGTTCCCCCTCCCTCCGGCCCCCGTTCTTACCACCTGCGGAGGCGGCCGGAGCCTGCCCGGGCCGGGGCAGCGACCTGTCCACTGCGGGCGCTCTCCTCCAGAGGTGAGGGGGCGGCGGGGAAGGGCATGCGGGAGGAGGGAGGGAGGGCTCCCGCCGCCCGCCTCTCCCTCACCTCCCTCCCCCTCCTCCTCCTCCTCCCCGCCCAGCCCAGCCCGGCCCGGCCCGGCCCCCCCCGCGCCCCTCGGCCCCCTCCCAGCTTGGCCTCCGCGGTGCGGGCCCGGCTCGGGGTCCCCTGCGCTGCTGCGGCACTTACTGTGTCACCCCTGTCAGTCTGGCTGCCTGTCCCCTCGGCGAGGATAAAAGCAATTGCCCACTAGCCTCGCCGCTGCCGCCCGAAACAACTTTGTCCTCTTCCAGTCGCTCCTCTTTTTCCTTCTTCTTCAGTAAGGAAAAAAATAAAAACCAAAAAAGCGTCCTCTCTAAAACAACAACCAAGCCTCAGCAAATTTAAAAATTAGAAAAGAAAAAATATATTCGGCTTTTTTTTTTTTTTTTTTTTTTTTTTAAGAGTGGGAAGCGTGAAGGTGGGAGGGGAGAGGAGCAGAAAAAGGAAGCATTTGGAGCTTTGGAGCTCTCTTTTCCCTCTCCTTCCCCCCTCCCAAGATGGCTTGAAAAAATTAAAAGGGGACAGTGGTGAGGGGGGACACACACCGAAAAGCTCGGGAGGAGGGAAAAAGTTTGGGAGGTTGGGGGTTTTTGTGTGTGTGTTTGGTCTTTTTGTTTGTTTGAGGGTTTTTGTTTTGTTTTGTTTTGTTTTTAAGCCTTAGAATGACAGAAGAGACTGCAAACACCCGGGAAGAGCAAGCACAAGGAGAAGAACGAGCGAGAGAAAAGAGTTTTGCTGGTCAGTAAACTTCAAGCTGCTGCGATGAGGTCATTGGTGTAAATATAAAGCGATGGCGTCATTTGAAACCAATCCCAGTGAATGAACTCAGCCGGGGGGTGAAGGTGGGGGGAGAGGGTGAAGGAGAAAGAGGAGGAGCAGCGAGAGAGGATCCCTGCGGGGCCCGGCGGCAGCGGCGGCCGCGCAGCCCCGGCGGCGTGAGGCGCTGGCGGATGGGAGGCGGGGGTCTCTCACTGTCCCCAGGGGAAACACGGCCCCGCTGCCCGCGGCCTCCAGCGACAGCCGCCGGGCCGCCCCTGGGAGGAGCCGCGGAGCGATTCAACCGAGCCGCCGGCACGGCCCTTCCCCGCCCCTCGCCCGGCCCTCGCTCGGCTCCGGCCTCCCCGCAGGACCTCCCCGCCCGCGGCCCCTTCCCCGCGCGGCCCGGAGCCCGCCCGGCGTGTGGCGCCTCACGACGCCTCGGGCCCGCTGCCGTGTCCGTTCGGCCGCTTCTCCTCTCCTCCTCTCTGCCCTGCGCCAGCTAAGGGGGCATCCGTGAATACCGCCCTCGCCTTTGCTTTCACTGTGAGCCGCTGTGCGGTGCCATGCACAACCACCTGGGTGTGAAGGCGTCACATCCTCCTGTGGTAGCGCTATGAGATTCTACATCCACAGAGTGTCTGAGGGAAGCGAAAGGAGCTTAAAGTCATCCAGCTCCAACCCCTATCACCGAGGTGGTCAGAGGACCCTGGAGAGTCATGTGGAACACTGGGGGCCTTTGCCCTTTAAATAACCTTCTTAAAGAAATTTAAAAATCTGAAATCACACAGTGAAAATCTGTGCAGATCTACAGAAGTAGATGTTATTTTTGCCTGACATGTATCTGTTATGGCTAGTACCATAGAACTGGCAAGGTATATCCTTCAATGGCTGTAGGATGTCTGTCATGCATCCCTCTTCCAGACATGACAGAATATTCTGCAGTCCTCTTTCTCCCTTAGGGGCATCATTACCATGGGGACCATGCTGGCACTGCTGGGCATGCAGGACAGCTTGCACAGCAAAATTCAAACTTCAGTCCATCACCTCTGACGGCTTTGAATCCCTGTGCCAGAAACCCTTGGAAGACAGCATGAGAAGGAGGATTAACTGCATGGGTCCTTAGGTTCTTGGTGGCTGTCTCTTTTGAAGTGCCATCTGAAAAGCACGTGGCTATCACTCACATTAAAATGGTTTGGGTGTTTGGTGTTTCAGGAAGAAGGTAACTCAATAAGTCGTATGGGGCGGAGGAGGCTCTGTCCTGTCAATATTGACCATGAACCACCTTGATGAAGGCCCTCGTGCTAAGGAGTTGTGAGCTGTGTCATGAAATTCCTTGTTGACACTTGTACTGAACAGTCACGTCCTGTGAGAGGGAGTGCAGAGCAGGCAGGGAAGAGGGAAGCCCAAGCTCCACGACAGAGACAAAAGCAGTGAAAAAATTATGGTAAAGCAATTAACATTGGGATGTTCACTGTTTTGCACATATCCCTTTCCAGTATCTGAAAAGCAATTTTGCCCTTCTGTCTCAATAAAGCAGTGGCCCCAAAGATGCCTTTCTCCAACCCCCAAAGTGCCCACAGCATTAAAAATCTGCACAATTAACTGCTGGTTAATGGAGCTAGAAGTGACCCATTTTGATGAAGGGGATCAGAGAGCGTGCCAGAGGAACTGGAGGTGACAGCCAGTGCCCCAGCTCTTTCATTTCAGAAAATTGCAGGAACAAACAGTTCCAGCATGGTTATTCTCACAAAGAGAAGTGGGGAGCAGTGGAAAGAGGTGCATGTTGAGGAGGAAAGACATTTCAATTCTCTCTTCCCTTTTCTCATCTCAACTCGGTAATACCTTATGTAACAGGTTTGGGTTTTGTTTAAATTGTGAGACTGTGAAAATTTCTTGACTGTAAAACTGTAACCATAAGAAATATTTGTCATATTTTGAAAATATTTTTCTTTTTAGCAAAAAAAAAAAAAAAAACCAAAAAAAAACCAAAAAAAAAAAAAACACAAAAAGCAGAAAAGCCTGTACTAGAGCAGCAAATTAAAGCCTTTTCAGTATAGAGTCACGATATTTCTTTGCCTGATGTAATAAAGCATGTGACAAAACCAGTGGTATCACATTTAATTCCTGCACATTGAAATTATTACTAAGAATGACTTTTTTCTTTTCAGCCAAGCTTGAACCAAAAGTCTGATTTGGGAGAACATTGCAGGGTGAAACTGGGCAGGTTCATTGCTGACCTCAAGACACAAACAGAAGGAAGACTCAAACACAGAAGCATCAGACCTCGCTTCATTGAGAGTAGGAGCTGCGTCCTTTGCCTCCTGTTTGCAGTGGCCAAAGTGTGAGTGTGTTGGCAGCTGACATCCGTCAGCTGGCCATGGCCACTTGTGTAGGAGCAGAAACTCCTTTACATGTCAGAATCTTAACATCATTTTACTCATTTTTTCCCCCTCTGAGAGCCTTTTGTTCCTCCCTTCCACTCGCACAGCAAGCTCCTGGAAATGATCTGAACTGCAGGTGCAGACCAGGAGAGGGTCAGGCCTTGATTTGGCAAACACCTGAACCATCTGGGAGAGAGAGTGCTTGGCTTTGCTGGTGTCCCTGGCTGCTGACCTCCCCTCCCCAAGTTTTTTAAGTCTGTCAATTCCATGAAATGTATTTTGCTGCACTTCTGGTGATGCACTTTTTTGCCTAAATTCACCGCTTGTTTTTGAGAGAACGGTTCTGAAAGAGTTAAAGTTACTGTTCCTTTCTTGTGCCTCCTTATGAGGCTTATGAGATAAGGAGATCAGAAGTGTCTATATGGGGTGAAACAAGGGCAAAAGACATTGTGGCTATCCAACCAGCTGTGTCACAGCCCTTGAACTTTGACACTCCCCCCTGTCCTACCCGTTCAAGGCTCACTTCTGGCAGGAGTGGCTCCAAGTGTGTCATCCCTCACTGCCCCTGTTCCTGGGAGCCAGGGAGGGGCAATAGCTGGGTACTTTCAAGAGCTGGAGGTCATGCACCTTTTTTACAAAGTTTCTCTTTCTTTATTACGAAAAGCTAGTTCAGCTTTTTGTTCCTTTTCGAGCTAATGGACTTTGTGGCACTTCATTTGGTTAATCAGTTAGCAGTGATTAAACAGGGGAAAGATAAATGACAGCCTGAGTAACGTCATCACTGTTTCTGCGTGGTGGAAAGGAGTGGTTTGCCAGGGAAACCTCTTGTGAAATAAGCGAGAATTGAACTATAAGCACGGAATTTACCATGCTTTAAAATCCCCTTGTGGGTGCCAACTTCCTCCACAGGCTGAAGTGGAGTTGTTGAAGAAGTTGCCATTCCCACACAGCTCCGAGTCACCGTCATGGCTGTCTTCTGCCAAAGGCTACCACCTCCCCTCCCTACCTGCAAGCTGCTCACTCCAGCTCTCCCAAATTAGCTTTGGCCAAAGCAAACCTTAGCAGCTTAAGCAGTTTAAATAGTAGATGTCTGTTGCACTGGTTTGTTTTGGCTGAAACAGATTAGGGGAAACCCAAGTTACCAGATGGGAAGTGAGGTGATGACTTTTTCATGGACAGCTTCAGGGGCAGTGGGAGGTCGGGCCTAATCTGCTTTCAGAGCAGGCTTCTGTACCTCACATAACTGCTACCAACTGTTCTTCAGGGTATTTAAAAGTAGAAGTGTTGCTGAGATACTCACATTGAAACATTTGTAGCATTTTTAGATACCACTTCCTTTGTTGGCATGGAGAGCAGGGTACGGCAGTCAGAGCAGCGCAGGTTTGTGGGAGAGCAGCAATGGGAACACAAGGATTTGGAAACCATAGGAGATGTAGGGCTGAGGGTGGGGAAAGAGCAGAAGAGAGAAGTTGTGGCTGTAGATCAGTGGGAGATCTCAGAGCTCAGTCTGGAGAGGAGGGATTTGATGGGAAATGCAGACATCAGAGACCTGGGGTGGCAAGTAGCAATGCTCAGGGGCAAACAGTGATTCTTCCCTTCCATGTGTGCATCCCACCTCTGAAGCTCCATCCCTCTGGAAAATGGTTGGATGGGAATAGCCTCATTAGTCTGTCACTGCAGGTAGTTTTCATAGCTCTCCTTCCCTGCAGCTTCTCCAGGACTGCCAGATTCACAGTCCATCCAACAAGCTAGAGGTGGTACGCAAATGGAGAGGTCTAGGTTCGATGCAGATACGGGGTTTGGGCAGGAATACATGACAAGATGGAGCAATATTCTTATTCTCTGAAAGAAAACAGTGGGTGATTTGAAGCAATGAAAGAGAAAAGAAGATTTACAGGAACTGGAGCAGCAGCAAGTACAGAGGAAATAGGAAGGAGAGCATCAGCTATTTGCTTCCCTGTAACTCCTCCTCATAAACCCTGTATCCATTACCCAGTAGGAATATACATTATTCCTATCTCTACAATACCCTTTATTTTTCGAAGCCTTTTGTGGGACAGAGTAGCATCATGAAACCATGTTTTATGGATGTAAGACTGAGTTACTGACATGAAGTAACTCATCCAAGGTAGTATAGCAAGATGGTTACAGATCAGAGAAATGAAGCAAGTTCTCTTAAATTCCAAATCTAACCACTAATTCATCCTTTTCCTTCTCCTCTCTTGCATTTCAGAAAAGAAATAGTAACTTTTGCTTTATTTACCTGCACAGACAGTTATTAAAATTAAGCACTTGCACAAAATTTTGTTGGTTAGCTTGCAATTCAGGGACACACAAACACACAAAGGCTATAGATGAGTTATATAATGTGAAAAGACAAAGGAAGAAGTAACAATTTCTGGTTCTAGGGATGGCCTTCTTCAAGCTTAGGGAGTTTTGCTAAAATTCTAGTCATCTTGGAAAAAGAAGTTACTATTTTGATGGTCAAGCCACTTCTCTATGAAACAGCAAGATGAAGTTTCGAGGAGGCATTTGAAATTGGAGATCATAATAAACATTATTTACAGAAAAGGAGCATAATAACATGTTGTCATCAGAAAACAGAATAATGAAATACTGTTCTCAAGAAATATCAAGTTCAGACAAATCTATAGCAACTGAAAAACTTAACTAGTAACATTTCTCACTTTCTAATATATCCAAAGAGAGAATATTTAAATAAAAAACCCCAAAAAGCTGATACATTAAAAAAATCACAAACACATTTCAGAAATTAAGATAGTTGTCACAATAAACACCCACCTCACTTACTTTCTGCTCTTACTCACTGTTAGTCACTTGTCTGTAGGCTGGTACACTTCTATAGAAATGAACTGCTAATGGGCTGTAAGCACAGATGGTGTAAATCATCATTGCTCAACTCACACTTCAGTTCCTATCCTAATTTATACTATCTGAGAATGGCTTTGTGTGTTCATGTTTTGTTTGTGGCCAATGATGAATCAGAAGTAAAATGTATTTGCGTTTATTATGAGGGCAGGAGAAAATGTATGAGGTCTTTGACAATTCATAGCCTCTTTTTAACTGCTTGAGTACTTCAAATTATGTGGGATTTAGTAGTTACCAGCCTTAAATAAATTTTAGACTTCCTGTTTTTCTAATAATAAATATTTTCTTAGGAATACCAAGGATATGATAAAAAAAGTACAGCATTCATAAAATGCTTTAAAGTTGTGATATGTGAAATGTCATCTGGCTCAATATAAACCATGAAGTACAAAGTTACTGTCTTGACAGCATGCTTCACTGAGCTCACAATCAAGAAAATAGTTTAAAAGTCTCAATGTAGGAAGAGAATATATAACCTGTGGTAATGGAGACCAGATTATTTATGTTTATTTATTTTAAAATACTTTCTTTTCAAGATATGTACACAGGAAAGGAAATTTTCAGGCAGTTTTAGAATCTTTAGCATTTCTCATAATCTATTTTGTTGTTTCTGCAACTTTTAACATCTCCTGACACTTACAGGTATCCTAAATGTTGTGGATTTGATAGACTGCTGTTTATTTAATTCTAAAGTGCAGTTTGGGTGTTGCAGTAATATGCCAGCGAAACTCCATTGTTATTCAAATGGATTGTGAAAGAGATTTCGATTCCATGGGGTCATTAAAATGTACTTAATTGATAAAAAACCCCCTAATATGAAAGAGGGAAAGACAGAGAAACCCATACTGGACATGAAAAATAAACTTGAGTTCTAATAGGGGAAAGAAAACAAAGTTAATTACAATTTGTTGTTGCTGTGGGAAAGAAGGGCATGACCACCACAGTGACCTGCATTTATAAGCTCTCATTCATATAAACTTTTAAGTGGATAACACCCAGAACATCAATATTTTGGCCTAACAATCATAACATTCTTAGGATAAAAGACTGTTAACTCTGAACAGAGTCTTATTTTGTTGAATGCACTGGTCAGAAAATTATCAGTCTGAGATTAGCTCAATTGTCAACCACAGAGAGCAGAGTTTGTTGAGAAAGACAGGTGAAAATCTCAGGTTACAGAAAAAAGAAGCATGTGAAAATTTCAGAGCGTGTCTTTCTTTCTGTTTTTTTTTTTTTTTAGATGCAAGGTGGAGGTGAGGTGAAGGACTGCTGGTTTATTTTTATATTGCCTCCTTGACTACCCTTCCATGGTCAGGCACAAGCTGGCTTCTGTGTGTTAGGCATAGGTAGAAGTCTTTTAGCTCTGCAAGAGGTTGAAAATCTTGCAAAGAGGAGTTGAAAATCTTGCAAGAGCGTATCTGCTTCAAGGCAGTTTCCCATTTGTTCTCCTTGTAGCCAGGGAAGAATCATGATTGTATTAAAAATGTTTAAAACCCTGGTTTACATTCAGCCTGCAAAGAGAAGGGGAGAAGATCAATGAAGTGAAGCACCGGGCTGCAAATATAATGTTTCATTTTCTTTGTGAAGGTCTGCCTCAGACTCCTCATGACTTATTTGAAGCTGCTTGTGCTTACCTCAGATATAAATTTGGCTTGTTGACTCTCCAGTCACTAAAAATTGCTTCAGTCCATTGATGAAATGATGATGAGTTCCAGATAAAGTTAAGCTGAAGAATGTGCCCCTTCATGATCATTTAAAATCTGAATGGGATATTATGAAATTAAATGGGGCAGAAGGTTTTTTAAGAGGGGGAATTTCAAGTAGAGGATGTGACTTTCCAAGACATTTTTTCCCAGCAGCTGTGAAAGCTCAGAAGAACTTCCTAGACAGGAACATATGAGGACACAGTCTTTTGTGAGCCAGTCAGTGGAGACATTTGTGGGAAAATGGTGGATGCAACTTGAGTTCCAGAATATAAAAGGAAAAAGAAGCCCCTGTTAGAAGAGCCTGTCTAATTACTAAGTTGCAGAAATTATATGTTTATTCATCTGTTATTTTGTAGTAGGACCCACAATTAAATGATGTCAGCCACAGTTTAAGAAAAATGGCTATTACAACTGATGATTCATTTAAAATACCTTCTTACCATCTAATGCCAGCAGGACAGCAGGCTGCAGTTGTACTAATGCTGAAAGCTGAAAAAGGAGCAAGGTCACTCTCTGGTTAACAGCATGTGAGCAAAGGCTTCAGCCA
Source organism: Zonotrichia albicollis (assembly GCF_047830755.1). Taxonomy (NCBI): domain Eukaryota; kingdom Metazoa; phylum Chordata; class Aves; order Passeriformes; family Passerellidae; genus Zonotrichia; species Zonotrichia albicollis. The sequence goes on from NC_133822.1 coordinate 18,526,935, forward strand.
CAGGAGAGGAGATGGCAAAATAGAAAAAAGGAACCCAGCAAGTGGTAGGGAAAGAGAGAACCAACATCTGTCAGTGGCATGGGTGTGGAGAGCTTGGGAAGGTGCCTTGGCTGAGCCAATCTATCAGGTGATGTTCTACCTCACAGTTTCCTGCCCTCAGCTTCTTACTGTGTGGTCCTGACCCTTCCCTTGCTGTGGATCTGGCACTGCTATAATGCAACATGAGCCAGTCCTTCTTGCCAAGCCAGCAGAAGTAGAGAGAGTTACTCTTTTTGTCAGTCATTAGCTGACATCTGTTGTCTGACAGTAGAGAAAAGCTCTTTAGAATGAGAGTGGTCAAACACTGCAACAGGTGCCCAGAGAGGCTTCCCCCTCCTTGGAGTTAGTGCTGGAACAGACAGGGTCCTGAGCCACCTGGTCTGGCTTTGGAGCTGGACTGAATGTTAGCTTGGCTCTGCTGGGAACAGGGAGTTAGGCCAGCTGGCCTCCAGAGGTCCCTTCCAACCTGATTTGTTATAGGAGGCAGTCATGATCCCTCTGTCTCTTATTTATTATTTATTATTTTACATTGAGACATCTCAGTGCATCAGTGTCCCTGGCTGAAGCTTTGTCTGTCAAACATCAGGATACTTCTGTCACCATTATGAAATTTCAGTGTAGGAATTTCTATGTTTAAATTGTTGTGAGCAAAGGGATTTCAAGAGGAAGTCAGTTCTTTTCAATTATAGATACTGTAAGGTTAATCCTATTATTGCTAAACCAAATATTCTAAAATCAGGTTGTTAAAGATGAATTTATGCTGTAAAAATTACTAAAGTAACATGTACACAATTGAAGTTTACAAGCAAGCTTAACTTTATGTTAAAGACACAGCAATAATCATACAATAATACACAATGTATTTTAACTGATTCATCTCAGTGGGTGTTAAAAACATACTCAGATCCTGTCTCTGCCTCTCTGAGGCATGCCTGTGATGTAGTAAAGGCTTGTAGATTTTATAGGACAGATAAAAGTTGTTGTTGTGCTTAGCAGTTGGATATTTTCAGGTAGCAAATCATATTTACATCCATAGGGAGGCCTTTTTACATTGGTAAAGGTGTGAAAAAAGGCCCAGAACTAAAATGAGTCAAGGCCATATATAAGTAATTTAAGGAATGAAGGTATAAAATCCTTCAACAACAACAACACTACCAAAATCCCTAGTAACAAATGGAAAAGCATATATATCTTCAAAAAATCCCAGAGTCTTATTCTGTATTACATACCTCACTCTCCATGGCTGTTCATAAGTGGACAGTGTAGCTGCACAGGGTATATTTACTTCCAGTTAAATGTTTCTCAACACTTCTAGAGTGATGCAAAAGGGCTGTATTGTATTAGTTTTTTCTCAGTTGTGCAGCCAGATTGTGAAATGTATAAGCCAAAACATACAAAGACTAAGAAACAAAGCCATCTGGATTGTTTATGGATGATTTGTTATGCCAAGGAGCTTCATAGTTTTTTAATAATTTTTAACTTTAATATTTTTTTTCATTTATTTATACAGACTGCCTGCACTACAGATTCAGGAACATCTGTCTTTTCTGCAATCCATAAGGCACCTGTTTGTTTTTTTTCAGTAGTTTACACAGGTAAGCTCAGGTAGTTTGAGATTCTTGTCTCTCAATCAGACTTTTCAGTAGGTATGTGCTTCCTAATGGCACTTCCGTGTATTTTGATGGGAACACAGCTATAGAATCCACATTGTGTTCAGAGAGGAGAGCAGACCATCCTGTAAATTGTCTGGCACCAGAGATTTGAGAGGTGCTGGACAGGTTATGTGTGATTACCCCACAGTGCTCACCAAATGCATGTGTTATGCAGATAAATTTGCCTCAGGGTACTGCCTGCAAAGATTGTGTCTGCCCAGTGAGAATCTGTACCTGTACCACAGGCAGTGAGTGCAACCTGTCTGGCACCAAGTGTTCTTTGCTGAGAGTTTTTTTCTATATTCACAGTGAGCTGTTCCAGGAAAGTACACAGCAGCACTTTTCTGGGATTCCCTGTGAGTTCCTGTCTCACAGGATGCCCTGTGACACATCCATTAAAAGTCATAGTCTGTTGCCAAAAGTGATGAAAGATCATCAGGAATTGAGGCACACAGGACCTCCAGTGTAACTCAGAAATTCCAGTTTCACTCCTTGAATTGATGTGTAGGACATCAGTCACCAACCTAAGCTGTGAATCAACCATTCATTCCTGAAACTAGGAATGAAAAAATAATTTTTGTTTGGACTTCATTTTGAAAAAAAATCCCAATTGTCTCTAAAACATGCTGGGTCTAATCACTGGTTTACACCAACTTAAGAGTTCATTTTTCAGGCGAGGATCTGTGCTGCCTCACAGCTTCTATACTCAGTAAAAAATTATGTCTAAGTGGGAGTCAAATGCTGGCACCAGAAGGCAGGCAATTGCATTTTGGTGGTATTCTACATTTGTGAGTCCCTCTTTTGCCTGGCCAAAGCATGTGTGGAAGAGGAGATTCTGCCCTTAAAGCTCCTCATGGAGCAGAGCCAATAAGAATCTTTCAGTACACAATATAGTACAAAGACACATAATTATCCAGTTTATTTTGGATGATTGATTAATGGGGACATTGCTCACACACCCAGTGTATGACATTTCCTATTACTTGTTCATATCATTGGAGACTTAAAGGATATAAATACTTAGGAATTTCCCAGCAGTTGGGTTGCCGCCTGTCTGCTGAGCACATTAAAGGGGGAAAAGGGTGAGTTGTATTCCATTTATGAATGCTGCAGCTATCTGAGCAACTCTGAATAACATTTCTGACACTGTCAAGGGAAAATTTTCCACAGCAGTCTCAATACAGATTCAGCAATTCTTTCCCTGACACAACTAGACATTCAAAGGATGTTAACAAAGGCAGAGGTAGTGGGAAAGGAGTGATGGCACTGAAGGAAGTTTACAGTGCTCTGAAGCTGATGCTTCTTCCCATAAGACAAGTCACAAAAGAGCTAAGGCCTCTATGTATGCAATCAAAGTGAACATTTAGCAAACATCTATCAATTTCTGTATAAATTCATCACTTCCTTGGTTAATGTTTATACCTGGCATTGTAACAGTTGGTTAATAAATAGCTCATTTGTGTGAAGAACTGGAGAGATGGTAAAAACCAATAAATGTCTGTAACAAACACCCATGCAAATCCCCCACCTGCATTTCTTTTTTGTGAAACACCTGTTGAACTGATTGCAAAGCTATTCTGTGGCATGACATCATTCAGTTCTATGAAATGACTACCAGTGGGTCTGCTCACAGCATCTATAATTAGCTCCTTACCTCTAAGTTTCAGTGATTTGAGCAGCACACTGATGTAAATGTTTTAAATCAGCTCCTGGAAATGCCTTTGAAACCAAGCAGCACCTAACATGGGCATCAGCACTACATATGTATGTCAGGCTTTTTCCTGCAGCTTAACCTGGGCCTTACAATTGTGGAAAACACTTGGAGAAAACTCCAGAGTGTTCTATCTGTGAACACACAGCTGTGGATCTCAAGGGATCCTGGAGAGGATGAAAGTTCTGCTTGCTCTGGGTTTACTACCCTTGAATTACCTCAAAGCATCATTTAGCACTTTTGTAGAGATATGTCCCAGTAGATAAAAGCCAGGAATGGTCTCTCATGGGGAGGGGGAATCTTTCAGGAATTGGTAAAGCTTTAATGTCCTCTGCTTCTGGGTCTGACAGCAGAACTGCTGGGCACAGTGCAGGAAAGGGGCACAGACAGAACCACCCTGCACAGACTGACCAGGAGTGGTTTGTAACACCAGACCATACATCATACATCATATTTTGTATAGTTTCTAAAACTCTAGTCTTAGCTTCCAGTTCTGGGGGGGATAATATAGTCCCCAGTCACAAATTCTAACAGGAAATAATAAAGTAGAAGTTCAAAACAGACCACTTGCTTAAAAACCAGATACCTTGATTTCAGTGCTTCTGTTTCACAGGGTCTGTTTTCTTCTTCCCTTGGATCAGTCTTGTCTGACATTTGTTTAGCAGTCTGGTTAAATTCAAAAGAAAGAATAAGAATTCAGTGTGTGGGTTTTTATTATGGTCCTTTTAGACACAGGGGAAACAAATACACACCCATCCCACCCCTGCCCCGATCTTGTACTGATATGCTTTTTGCAAACTAGTCAATACTTTCTAATTTTGATCTTATAATTTCAGCTAATCCTCCAAATCTTCAGCTGCCACAAATCAATTATGTTTTCAAGTGAGAGATAGTTTGGAGCTTACAATTGTTTTGTGCACAATATGTGCGTGTGAATGAGAAAATTAGATATTCATGTGCATTTGTAATCAATCTTCTTGGTTGTTAGATTTTTGATATGATTGATTGAGAACTATCTGCAGTCTAACTTGCAAATTTAAATGCCATTTCTTCCAGTGATACCAAGATCAAAGTGAGCAGAATATGCCTGACTAAGGAGTCTAACAAAACTTCTAAGTCTCTCATTTTAGTTGTTACCTAAATTACTCCAAATACCTGAGAAGTCATTCCAATTTGCTTTGAGTTGTCAAGAGAGAAGCATAGGGGTATTTACATTCATTGTTTAGGTGTCAGTAGTACTTTTCAAGGAATCTGACAAAACATCAGGTTGTGTAAAAGTAGAAAAAGAAATTCAAGAGTATCTGCACTTTTTTAGTGGGTTGTACCTGGCCCACCTGATAGGCAAATTTTTGCAAGCTCAGTGAAGTAATATGCAAAATTTTATCAGTCTATTTTTTGAAATAAATGTTTAAAAGTACCATTCTCTAAAACAAATCTACCCATGTGAGTCAAACTGTGGTAGTCCAGTCATGTTAAAAAAAGTGTTACCTGTTATTTATTTTCTTCCCCTGTCATCTACTTGGATCCTTCTCTTCTCCAGGCTGAACAACCCCAGCTCTCTCCAAAGGAAGGGAAAAGCTGGTGGATTTTTTTTCAGGAGATATTGGTGGAATGGGAATGCTGGGACATGTCAGGAACATTTTGGGAGCCATGAAGAAGGGAGCTGACAACAGGTTAAGCAGTATCAGTGCTTTTTTTCAGTGTATTTCTGAAACAACCCACTTTTATTTGCCCTGCATGGATATGGATGGGTGAGGCAGGCAGGCTGTCACCTCCCAGGTACCTGCTGCATATTTTCTCTGTTGCAGTGAAATTCCATGTGAATTAGTGTGTATTATGCAGAGTGGATAACACACACTAATTCATTTACATTTATTACAAATTAATGGAACACTTTTTGAGATTTGATCCCGTAACTGCTGTTCACATGAGCAGTCTCCTTAAATAGAAACCTCATTAAACACAAATGCAAGGCTCATGGGCAGCTACAGCAACACAGGAAATCCAATACACTTAAACAGAGTTGCAAACCAGGAGTTAGCAGGTGTGATGCTGACTTAAGACGGAGTGAGCAGTGCAGGCCAGGGCAAAGTGCTGTATGTGATGCCCCAACCCTTCACACAAGGGACAATGGCATTTCTGACAGTAGTCAAGGTCATCATGGAAGTCCTCTGACCCAGTTACAGTGCAGAGATCCAGTTTGCCATGCAAGTCCTTCAGTTTTTGCTCAGGCTGTGCAGAAACCTTGCTTATGCCCTTGGACAAGGCAACAGTATCAGACTTAGATTAGTAAATGTTTTGAATGCGAGCACAGCCCATGCCAGAGAATCTGGGGCTGGACAGAAGTGTTTAAAATGATTTTCTGTCTTGTGGAAAGCAACCAGAAATGCTCTTACCAGAAAAGCCAGCTACTGACAGCAGTTTTGAGTGGCTCTAGTAGGTTTGCATATGCAGACATACTTGTTTGCGTAGGACAAAGGGGAGTAGCATGTTGCAAAATATTTTAAGAACCAAAAAAAAGAAAGACACTGAGCTGAAGTGCACTTTTAAACCTCTTGAGAATGAACAATATGCCTTTTTAGTAAACTAATTGTGCATAGAGATCAATGTACACAATTAAAAGACTAATCCTGCTGTAAGTTCACCTCAAGTATTTCATGAATTTCACATGATCCACCCACTTTTTTTCTGTACCTCTGCAATTACCATATCAGCAGCAATAATTCTCTGTTGTTCAAGTGCCAGATACAACATGGCTCTCACATTCCTGAACGTGGCACATTGTGCTGTTCTGTTTGTTTGTTGTTTCAGAACAAGGTAAAATTTTACTCATTTGCACACCTCACTGAACTTCAACCCACTCTTTGTCATTTTCTTAATCAGTGATTTGTCTTGATCCTTGGCTCTCAGTTTCTTATATTTAGCTTAAATTTTGTGTGAAATCCATGTTAATCAAATGACTTTTTGAACCACTTCTAGTTCTCCCCTCTGATCATACGTGTGAAGTGTAGGATCATCTAACTTATTTTTCTCCCTTCCACAAGCTAGAAAATATGAAATAGCTCCTTTCCAACTGCAGCATGAACATTTTCATGCAATATTTTAATTTACAGATACTCTTCACCAATATAAAAGCATCATGAGCACTGTCTCAAGATGTTGCTTATGTGGGAAAGTGGCCAGATAAAGCAGTAACTTTTCTGCCTATGTGTATGCACAGAACAAGAGTTGATTATTCCAAATTATCTTCTTTCGAGTCCATTTTGCTTGAGAAGTACATTTGCAATAGCTAAACAGAAAGAACTCCCCTTGTAGTTGTGACTTTACACATTTGCAACTACAGAAGGTGCTCATCTTGCCACAAAGTAGAATTTAGCAAATATGAGAGTAACTCCATTATCAACATTTAATTATACAGTGTATAGGGAGTAGCTGCAGATCAGGCTTCCAGTGTGCTGTGCTTTGTTCAAACACTGAATTAGGTTTTAAAAACCATCTTTCAAAGAACATTTGTTTTAAACAGAATTTCCTTTTAATCATACCAATGAGGTGATCAATCATTGTACTTGTGAGCATGTGCTGTTCATGTGTTTACCAGGTTTTCCAGGTCTTCAGCTGATTTCTCTAATGTAAGAAAAAAACAACAAACCAACAACAAACTGTTATATATCCTAGATATATAAACAACAATAAGATATAGAATATTAGGTAAATAAACTTTTTTTGGGTCACTCCTCAGTGACAAATGCTTTAACTAGTGGGTTTAAATGACAAGTTAAATGTGTTCTCTGCCTCAGTGTGAACAGAGTTGAAATTGAAAGACAGAAATTGAAAGACAGAATTTCTTCCATTTCCAGAAACATTTCTTGGGTATCATATTAAAGAATGCAGAAAAGTGCAATTTCTCTATCAGTTCCACAAAAAAATCCCAAACCCCAAGGGATTGAAAGGCAGGCTGTTCTTGCACTGTCTTTGCCCAGTGGCAAAGGAGTTAGCATCTCTATTAAAGCAATTAACATCTCAGTACATTTGGAAAACAAACAAGAGAATATCTTAGCTTTATCTTTGCCTGCATATCTATAAATGAATTCATCTCAAAGGCTCTGAATCTCTAAAGATTCCATGAATGTATAGTGGAGCAATTTCAGCAAAATGCTTGATACCAAAAGATTGCAAGATTTATTTTTATTTTGGGCAGGATTTCAGAGGAACAGATTTTGAATTGCCTGAATTAACACATTTACAGATCTGGGGAGAATAAATGCCCTGTTGGGATGTGTTGAAATATGAGCACATGGTGCAAAATCACCCTGTGAGTTATATCTCTTTTTTTAGTCACACTGACATAAGCAATGATTTTTAAGCTATTGCCTGATTGCTGAACTCACTTTATTTATCTTCCTCAAAGTCTCTCTGGATCTCAGAAGCACAACCCTTCTTTTAACAAATATTACTAATTCCATCAGGGACCTGCCAATAGTTATTGCACAAAACACTTTGTGACACTGAATGTAACACAAGGTAGGATTTCCTTGGTGGACATCACTATGGTTTAAATGTTTAAACAGCTAAAATCAGTTTAAAATGTCATAATCTTATCCTCTCTCTGTGCATATCTATATATAAATAATATCCAGTTCCATTCACAATTGTTCTTTCTGACAGACTCCCACTCAACTCACAAGTCTGAATTCACCCAGGAGGACAGCAGAGGCAGAGTGGAAAAGCAGAATGCAATGCTTAGTTTGAGTTGTTCCCTGCTAACACACAGATCCCCATAAGTGCTGAGGCAGGGAATTGTGCTCTATCCAGAAGCTGGGATCTCTGCCTCTTACGTGTCATAAAGCAGGATGGGCAGTGTGGGGCAATCAAGTGGGAAGAAAAGATGCAGCTATAACTTTAATTTGCTGGTTAAAAGGATTCTGGCCTTTCTGAATCAGCACCAGGGCTCTGTCTAATCTCCTTCCTCCACTCATGTTGCAACAGAGAGTTGCCTAAGTGAGCTATGTTGGCTCTCTGCCACTCAATATTTCCCTTCACCGGGGAAACCCCCAGCTGGCTTTTAAAGGCAGCTTTATGGCCTGAGGACATTGCCAAAGGCAGGAGGAGGCACCTCACCACCCTCTGGAAGAATTTGAAGGTAAAGATGGGGGTGGGATCACAGGAGACAAGCTCATAGCAAGCCATTCCTTCCACTTTATTAGCTGATGTTTGACACATTGATCATCCTGCTTTTTTACTACTATTATTTCAAAGCAGAGTTACCAGAACTGATTCATTGTTTTTTGGACAAGCAGTGTGCAAACTGCCTTGTCTTTGACGACATATAACCTTACAGAATAAAAAAAAGCTTCAGAAAGTGTTTTGTCTCTGCCATCTAGCAAGCATATCCCTCCAAGAGGAAGGTCTGTGATTCAGGGGGAAAATCCCATGACAAAGCCTTCAGCCCTAACAATTGCATGTAAAAGAGATTAAGTCATGGGAAACTCTTGCATGAATAAAAAGAAACATGCAGCAACATGAAACACGCCAAGCTTCAGGTTTCACCGCCAGCTTGAAACGTGGGCCGTGCTGAAGAGCATTGTGTCCTGGGGTACCTGTGAAAAATGCATATTTTAGGATTGGCTTTTAGCAAATATTAAAAAAAAAATGTGTTGTGTTAGAATGTAATGCTGTATTAATTTTCTTAAGTAGTGTGTTAGATATAGTTTTAGTATAACAAAATGTTAAAATAGAAACTATACTAGGTAGGATCCTTTTTTTTTCTAAAGAAAGGACTCACACTGAGGCAGCAGCCACAGGACACCTGAATCTTTAAGAGAAAGAGAATTTACTGCTCCATTATCAGGAGAAACTAACAACTTCCTGCCTGGCTCGGGTAGGACAACACCATTACGATTAGGAGGAAGAAATTGATGATGACCAGACAGAATCCTGTGTTTGATTGGAATTTATGCATCATGTATAAGGTGTGTGAATACACAACAGCCTATTGTTTTTAAGGGTTAATCCTTTGTTAATATGCGTCCTTTTTCGGGCTTATGCAACTCAGAAAAAGGTACCCAGACATCCGTAACTCTTTGTTGCTATTGTCTCATATTGTCCTAATTCAAATTGTCCAAATTATTATTACTATAATTGTATTGCTATTTTTATAACCGTTTTATTACTATTAAACTTTTAAAAACAAGTGATTGGCGTTTTTCACATACTTGTGTCCTTCCAGCGAGCACAGGGCTCACTTGGGGCCACAGACACAGGAGGACGGCCTGGCTTTACCTCAGGGATTCCGCAAGAGCCCACCTGGAAATGGGGGGAACTGGGTATTCTCCAGGAACTACAGGCTCAGTAGTGTCCAGGTGGCCTGGAAAATTCGGCTCTGTCTTCAAGACCTCTTAGGGCAAAGCAAGGCAAAAACCAGCAGAAAACTTAAATTTGTTGTTTTATTGGTTTGGGGGTTTTTCATCTAGCCCGTGCTAGGGTGGGAGCCGGCAGCCCTGGCCCCACCAGCCCCTGGTCATCTTCCCTGAGCCATTGCGGTTGCAGCAGAACAGCCGTGGAATGGCGCGAGCGGTAGAGAAAACACAAACAAACAAACAAACAAACAAAACCCAACAAATTCAGTTGTTGCGGGGTGAGGCGGGGAGCACCCGGAGCCTCCTGGGAAATGTAGTTCGCCCGGTCAGGGAGGTGAGGAGCAATCGCCGTGCCGCTCCTCGGCTGGGCCTGCTGGGAGTTGTTTTTTCTGCTCCTGTCAGGGCGGCGGCAAATAGCGACGGGGGCCGAACAAGACTACACTTCCCAGCGTGCACCGCTGTGCCGGCGCGGCCGCTCCGCTGATCTGTAAACAAACATGGCAGCGGGCGATGGCGGCGGCCGCGGGCGGCCCTGAGGTTCTGTGAGCGCCGGTGTCTGCCGGGGCTGCGGGCGGGCGGGCGGCTCCGCCTGCTCCTCGAGCAGGGGCTGCGGCCAGGCGGATCGGGGCTGGCGGCACACATGGATGACAGCAAGGTAAGGGCCTGCTGGAGCTGGGGGCAGCCGGTGAGGCTCTTGGTGCAGGGACCCTTCTGAAATCTGCTCTTGGCGAGCTCTGCTTGCCGCAGCTGATAGCAAGGAAGGGTTACCCGCTTAGTTCTTGCTTGCAGCGCTTCGGTGCTGCTTCTGGCGATTCCTTAAACCTCCAGGCATGGACAAAGGCTGGGTTACCAGCAGTGTGGTGTGGTGCAGAGCCTCATGCTCCCAGCAGCAGCCTGGGTTGATTATAAATAGCACAAATGGTGAGGTACGAGGGCAGCAGCGTGGGCTGCAGCCTTGTACTGTGTGCTGGAGCTTGGAGTCTTCCAATATTGGGAGAATCTCATGAGAGCAGCACGGTGGCATCCCTGAAGGTGTGGGGTTCCAGCTGAGCGAAGATGAACATGAGAAGGTGCCCAAGGAATGGATCTTCCTCCACCCTCCTGCTGGAAGTGTCCCAAATGGTGTGCACAAATGGTGAGGTCGAGGGCAGCAGCGTGGGTTGCAGCCTCATACTGGGTGCTGGAACCTGGATTCTTCCAGCATTGGAGGAATTTCATGAGAGCAGCACAGTGGCATCCCTGAAGGTGTGGGGTTCCTGCTGAGCAGAGCTGAACATAAAAAGATGCCCAAGGAATGGATCTTCCCCTGCTTCCTCCGCCCTCCTGCTTAGGGTGTCCCTAAAGCTGGGCCTGCAGGGACAGTGGCTGTGTCTGCTCACTGCAGTGCTGTGCAGGCTCTCAGCTGAGGCTGGGTGTTTCAGCTCCCTGCAGTGCTGGTTATGGCTTACCCACTGGAATTTTACTGGAACAAAATTACACAGCCTATGAAGATCTGCTTTAATTTAAGGCGAGAAAAAATGCTTGACACGATTTCTTAAGGAATAAAGAAATTTAGAAGTGATCAGTAATTTGGCAGTCCACAATCCACAGAATGGGTTGTAAGGCTCTGAAAGGTTTGTGGTGATCTGCTATTTGAACATGTAAACTATTTTATTTTATTTTATTTTATTTTATTTTATTTTATTTTATTTTATTTTATTTTATTTTATTTTATTTTGGTATTGCCTGAAAGCTGTGAAGGTGGTTGGGGGAAATCTGCATCACTGATATGTCACAACTCTGGGAACTGCATGAAAGTTTGTGTAATTTGGGCAGTAGTTTAGAAGATCCAGAAGATTTAGTTCTGGAGGTGTATATGAGCATTATCTGATTTTTATTTCTTTTAATGTTCTTCTCTGAATTAGGCTCTTTTTATTACCCAACTCCCAAATTTTCATTTAAAAATAATTTTTGGTCTGCCATTATGTCATGTGGAGTCATGATAGTATGCCTTTTTTTTTCCTCCTGAAACATTTTTTTGACACATTTACTAAATAAAATAAATCTGTTTATCCAGTCAGTAAGTTGAATCTTTGGTCTTTTTTTTTCTTTTTTTAAATTGATGTTGAGTTGAATAAGAAAAAACAACAGAGTGGAATATTCACTCTTCTTCCTGTCTTCACTCCCATGTACAGTTTTTATCATTCATGACACTGCAGGTCACTTTGAGGAGTTGGTGACTCCATTCAAGAGATGCCATTTCCCTTAGGAGGGCTCTTCCCATTGCAGGTTGCTGTGTCAGGATGAGGCAAGCACTATTTATTTACTCATTACTCATTTTATGGCCACTGTGGTTACACTGGAGTCAGCATGCCCTTGAAATCTCCTAAAAATTCCACTGAGTCATGCTTTCCTCCTTGCTGAGGGGGTTGGCCTGTGAAAGGACTTTCCCTGCAAAATTCTACCAACTAAATTGTGTTGGTAGTGTAATGACCAGTCTGTAACTGCGTACAGCCCAGTTCAGTGTTTGCCTTCATCTAAGTGACACAAAGAATTTAGAACTGAGCTTGCAGGCTGCAGAGGTTTCCCTTATTCATAGTGCACTTTAATTTAGCCTCTTGTCTGATTTAAGAGGACATTAGAAGAATGGTTCTTGTCAACACATTCCGCAAAACTGGAAGGAAATAGCAAGAAATAAAGGGAGAGGTAGAATATCTTTACATCAGATCTAGAAAAATGTCATGTTTTATTTCAGAAGGATGTTCTTAAAATATTCACACACATACAAAAAACCCCAAAAACCAACCAAACCCCTCAAACAAAAAAAACCCCAAACAAAACCCCAAACAAACAATCCCAAAGAACCCCCACCCAAAATATGACCTCCTTTTCTTTTCTTTTGTAGAACTGCTTTTAACCTAGGGGCTGTTCAGGTTCTGGCCTCACTTCTCCCTGTGATTTGAGCTATTGGGTGTGGAAAGGAAGGAATTTAGTGATGGAGCTGTTACTTGCAGTTAATTCATGTTAAAACATCAGTTGTGCATCTCTGAAGTCTTTGGACAGAGGAAAAAGGAGAAGCTCTGTTATGGTGGCTTCAGCCACCTTTTCAGGTGAAATTTCTTGGTTATTTTACAAGGCTACATATAACATATTAAGTATTTGTTATATGCATTGGGAAGCAGAGAGTAGGGACTAGGGTAAGAAGTTGATAACTTGTTGGTCAACATTAAAATACAGTTTTATACAGCTAACTGCAATATTTTGTACTAATTACAGAGTTTTTTACAGGTGACACTGACAAGACTTATTTTGGTAATTACCTTTTCAGTTTACACCCAGAAATGAGAAACAAAAGTTTGTAATGTCAATTTTATTATTCCAGTGAGCTTAAAAACAAGCAAACAAAAACCAGGCCACCACCAAAAGAGGTTGGGGTTGTTGTCTTTTATTACAAATATTCTTGTCTTGCACAGAAAATAGATTATGTTACTATATTTGTGGATCCAGCAAGTGTTGATTTCTTGCTCTGGTGTTCATGCAGCTTTCCTTTCTGAGGGAACACATGCTGTTCCAGCAGGGGAAGGCTCTCAGCAAAGGGCTACACCCAAGGAGCTGGGTTGATTTCCACACAGGTCTTAGCAAAACTTCTTTCATCCTTATAACATACATTCAGCATTGGTGAGAACTAACACCCCACTATCCATTTATTACAATGTCCAAACATAAAGCATTCTCATTACTGCTTGCTTGGAAATATAAAACCTTAACAGCTTTGGTTATAGTTTGATAGGAGCAATTTCAAATCATTAAATGTTTGAAAAAGCTCCTGCTCAGCATTGCTCAGGTGACACATCTGCTCATATTTGCAAGGAGCCATAAAGATGGAGGAGATTAAAGTCTCTAAACAGTTTTATTTCATTGTTACATTGGGCTGGGAGGATACACATGGTAGAGTTAGCTGACCCTCCCTGAGCCCAAGTTCTAACAAAGACAGGTTTAGAAAAGTGCCTGGTTTCTGTTAGTGAGAACTGAGAGGATGTGTAGGGCCCAGTGGTGGACATAATTCCTGTGTGAGGCTGTAAGTCCTTCCCTGGGGAAGAGCAGGGCTGTCACCTGTGGAGTGGCAAGGTGGCATCTGAGTGACTGCTGCCCTGAACTTTAGCACTTGCCCATCTGGGTGCCTGCATAACACTTTATGAAAACTTTATTTATCCCTAGCTCATGCTTTTTTAAAACAGACCTTGCAGCAAAGACAGACAGTATTCTTGATGCCTCTGTGCTGAACATGGCATTCTTAAGACATGAAGCACTTTGTATGGAGGGAGTTTCAGGATTAATTTCTGTTGACACATCTGCTTAAGACTTAGATTGTGTTTGCTCACTAAATAGTATCTTACATTTTTGGATCATTATCGGATGCAGTTTGTCTGCCAGTGAAAGTAAAAGAATGGTGTTGGGCATATAAAATGTCATGAAATGGAGGAATAACAAGCATGCTCCCTAGCTGGGTTTTGTACTGCTACTGTGAGTGGTATGCTTTGAATTGGAAGATCAGAAAACTTCATCTTTGTTAGGACACTTGTAACTGGCTTAGTTTGCTTTCTGATTTTATAAAAATGTTTGCAAGTGGGAATAGATTCCCTCTACTGTAACACAGCACTTAGGTATTATTTCTTACTAATCATTTTTATAGTTTAGTATAAATTGTGTAGATGATCACCAGTTCCATGCTGCATTAAATTCTGCAGACCTTTCCCTTCAGCTGCCGATGCATTGCAGAGTCTGCCTAAGATGGATCTCAAGTGCTGGTTGATGGAGCTGCTTGTTCATTGGTAAATAAACTCAGAGCTTCTGGGAGATACTGACCTGGTCAGTGTGATCAGCATTGCCTGGGCTATTGCTTTAATCTGCTAAATTGATTCAAACTTGCAGATGTCATGATGAGGCCAACTCTACCCCAGTCTTCTATCTGAGGGGCTCAGCTCCTCATGGTTGTGAGTGAGTGAGGAGCTGATACAGTGTAGCTGCATTATGTGTGCGTCCCTTTCCTGTGGAGGACCCCTCTGCAGTGCATTCTGCAAGGATTTTGGAGAGATCTGCTGCAGGCTTCTAATAAAAAAACCCAGAAGTCTGAGGAATTTTCTGTATCAGGTCAAGTAATTGCAGCTATTTCCAATTCCAGGTCGAATAACTTTGTGCCTGAGCACTGATGGGAGGCAAGAATGAGGTTATGAGCTAAGGGGGGGTATTAAGAGGAAATTGTGGAGTCACAGAATAGGCTGAGTTGGAAGGGATCAATTGGGATCAACGTGTCCAACTCCTGCCCTGTGCAGGACACCCCAAGAATCACACCATGTGCCTGAGAAAAGAGTTATGTTCTTCTGTTTTCTGAAGTCTGAGTGAACTGAGTTGGAGCTTGGTCAGATCTCTAACTATACATGCCTTTATTAATATTTCTATGAAAATTTTTATGATTAATGTTGTTCTGAGTCTTGATTGCATATGACTCCCTGAAAAAACCCCAAATCTCAACTGCTGAATGCTAATAGATCACATCTCTTTATAAACTGCAGAGGAATGCAAAGGGACAAAAAATATTTGCTTGGTCTGTTGCCATGTTCAGCATCAACTATCACTTCTGCTTTGTCTTCTTTCTGTCACATCAGCACAGGAACTGAGCAGGCAAGCAGGACTAGAAGCCAGGGAGATATGGTAATGCTGTAGGGGGGCAAAGGATTTCTCAGGCCTTTTTTTCCCTCAGCTGGGTTGCTTAAAGTTACAGCAGGAACTTCTAAATATTGGTGACGAAAAACTGACAAGGATGCAGGATTTGATTAAATTGCTTGTAACTGCTGCCTTTTCAGGGTGATGTGTATTTTTTGTTCACATAGGAGTGTGATGTGTGCTGGGGCCCCAGCCTTGAGTGGCAGCTCACTGTAGTTCTAGAGGGTCAGAACCCAGAGTGGCCAGGGCTTTTTGAGAGAGCTGCACTGTATGTCTCTACAAGACCTTATCTAGCTCTTGAATTCAAAGATTTACTTTGAACTACCTTGCATTAGCACAGAAAAAAGCCTCAGGTGCTAAAAGTCTTTGAGAACTGAAGTGCTTTGGCCGTAGTGTGTATAATGTAATATCCACCAATCTTCCAAGTGCAAGTAATAATAGAGAGCAAATTGTGAGTGCCTACAGCCCCACCTGGGAAAATTCTGTGTAGTTCCACCTTCTGCTGAGCTGGGCATGTGGATCACACCATCCACAACCAGGAGAGGATAGATCTTGCCATGCCTGAAAGGGGACAGTCACTTTCCCTTCCTTAGAGCTCCTGCCCCCTGCCTTGGCCACATCTGGTTACTTTTATTTTTGAACTACATTCAATTTTTTGAGCTAGAAAATCTTATGGGGAGCACCTTGATGAAGTGAAGAATTATTTAAACTGTATTCAGCAGTTCAAGTGTAAAAGAGCTTCATTTTTTTCCCCTTTCCTCTTCTGAATGTATTGTGTTTGTTTCATTATATAGATGTCCATTAAGTACTTTCTGTTCTTTCATTTGCTTATGGTAGGCAGCTACTCCTGAATAAATCAGGAGGGACAATACAGAGAGGGTCGGATTATGTTGGCATGTGATTGTTGACTCACTTTCCAAAGAAAGAATAGGCTCAATTGTATAATCCTTTTTTTCCCTCTTCATTCTGGCACGTCAACTCACTATGTTATTGTTTTTATTGCAGCTTGCTAAGTTTGCAGAACAAGTGACTTGTTTGAATGTTAAAAATTACTTGTTTTGTAGCTTTTCACAGTAAAAGTGCTTTTTTAAAAATTATGAACTCTGATATTTTAAACACTGCCTGTTAGAAAAAGTCTGTCTGTGTGCAGGATGGTGAAATACTAAGGCAGCAGTGAAATTCTTGTATGCAGGTGTGTATGTTAGGTGTATTTCTCCACACCCCCTCCAGTCAAACAGTGTGGTCAGAATGCAAATAAAGAGAAATTCTCACTTCAGAGGGAGCTGGGGTGTGTGGCTGATGTAATGTTTACTGGGTGATACTGCCTAATGACCAGTGAACTAATCTTCAGACCATATTTAAGATTTTCTTGTGCCATGCCCCCATGTTAAGAATAAAATATTTGAGTGGGGAAACACAGAGTAAACTGGGGTTTGTTTTTTTAATTTTTATTTGTAGCAGGAGAAGCTCTCAGACCTGTAAAAAGGAGCTACAAAGAAGAGGGGAAAGTGATTACAAAACCTTGCACCATAGTGCAAGAAACTAGAGAGTTACATTTGTGCAAGGAAGAGTTACATTTCCAGACCTGCTAGAGCAACAGCTGTTGGTGATATGAAAACAATTTCACTGCAAGCTGATTATGCCCCCTCAATAACCAGATGCCCTCATAGATACCTGAAATAGTGTGTTCAGTTCTGGGCTCCCCAGTATGAGAGAGAAATTGATCCGCTGGAGAGAGTCCTGAAAACTTCAGAGCTCAGCATTCTTATTTCCTCTGTTGCTCCGGGATGGATATGCAAGATTTTATACTTGAGACTCCTAATGTTTACTGTCTCATGGTTCCATCATTACCTTTGCAGAACAGGATCTTTACTGTGCCCTTCCTTTCCAGGTGGTTGGAGGCAAGGTAAAGAAACCAGGCAAACGAGGTCGTAAACCAGCCAAAATAGACTTGAAGGCAAAACTTGAAAGAAGTCGTCAGAGTGCAAGAGAGTGCAGAGCCAGGAAGAAGCTGAGGTACCAGTACCTGGAAGAACTGGTTTCAAGCAGAGAGAGAGCCATCTGTGCTCTCAGAGAAGAGCTTGAAATGGTAAGGAATTATCATTTAACCTAACCCTCAGTACTGTCTGGGACCTGTCCTCATGAACACTTGTTCTCGGTACCACAGTGACTGACAGTGGCATTTGGCTGGCCAGGAGGTATCAAAACATCAGATGCATCCAGCTGTTTGCCTGCTTTGGTGTGTAGAATACAAACTCATATCACGAGTTATCTGCTGGTTCTGAGCTGGAAGCAAGCAAAGGAAGTGCCATTACATTTGAGTGTGTTGTCTTTGAAATGTCTGCTTTTGAAACACCTTTGACTGAGGTAGATTGTGGGAAGAGGTGTTGAAATATCAAAGGGCAAGCATATATCCACAGAGTGCCATTGCTTCTCTGTTGGGGAGGAGGATTCTTGCAGCATGCTCTCTGTGTAGGTGATTCTAGGATGTGTAAGATGAGGGTTTTGGCCAAAAGAGCGGCATTAACCAAAGAGAACGTTTCATCTGGAAATACAGACACAGTGTTGCCCTGTTTTTTTAAGATTTTCTTAGTCTTCTGATGCTGACATTCTTGTAGAGAACTTTCTCACACGCTTTCTGTAAGTAACTCATTGTTTTGCATTCCTTTATGGAGGAGGAGAAAGTTGATGGACTGTTGGTCTGTCCAGTGTCATTGGAGAAGTGGCACTGTCACCCTCCAATCCACTGTCACTCTTGGAAAACTATAAATGTCAGAAAATAAACTTCCTTTTTTTCTTCACCTTGAGAACTGCGGTGTGCACTTGTGTTCTTTTGTGTCCTATAGTGACAACACAGTGGTGCCCTTGAAACATCACCAATGCTGAGAATGCTCTATTGACCTGACTTTAGGTTTGTTTGAATGGGCAGGGCTAATCACTACAAGTCAGCAGGTTTAGGATCAGGTGAAAAGCCAGCCAACTGTCCACAGTTTTTTGATGTGCCTCAGGGTTTGGCAATGAAGGATTTAAGATGAGAGAAGTAGGAATAAGGCACATGTGCTTCCACTGTGCTTGTGCAATTGGAAAGGACCTCTCAGTAGTCCATGAGCCCCAGAGTCATGTGAAATATTTGTTTTTAATAGGCCATGAACTGGAACGGTATTCTCGCATGCCAGCAGCGAGAAATCGCACAGAGTGTTCCATGTTGTTTAATAATTACAGCATTCTGTCTGCGGCTGCCTCTGAGCAGCAGTTTATTGACTGAAAGAGGCTTTGCTGGGGCCAGGTATGCAGCCGTGGCCACGTGCTCAGCTCATTAGGGCTCTGCAGTTTCGTAAGAGGCTTCAGCTCAGTACGTTCAGACCTTCCATGAATGAACAGGAAGGTAAAGATTCCAGCCCTGGTTTGTCTGCTAATGTGATCCTGGCACTTTGCTAAGGCCTAATGTGTTTGCATATTTCAGTACAAGCAGTGGTGCATGGCCATGGACCAAGGGAAAATCCCCTCGGAAATAAAAGCCCTGCTAACTGGAGAGGAGCAAGGCAAAGCACAGCAGAACTCAACCAAACTTGCCAAGGCTGCAAAGACAGACGCAAACAGCAGCAATCCCTGTAAGTATCCAGCCTATGATTAATTCCTGTTTTGTTGCATCTTTTGTGGTGTAGGAGGGTGGCTGTGGTGTAGGAAGAAACATAAGGATGTGCTTTTGGGAAGAAATAGTTGATTGAAACAAAGAGCTTAGTGGGTGGTACAAAGACTCTGTGTAATGTTTACATGGACAGCACAGAAATTCCACTATAGAGGAAGCTGGGCAATTATTTTAAAAGACTCTCTGTATTTCACCAAAGCCTGTGGAGACCTGTGAAGACCTTAATTTCTTACAGCATTTTCTCTTTTTTTTTTTTTTAATGCAAGCTAAATGGAGCACATTAAACATAATTGAACTTTAAAAACTTTACCAAGAAAATGTTATTCTAGCTGCAAGCACTTCAAGAGAGAAATGCTGGACCTGGGATTTTCTATGGAGTCTTCTTTCTGACTCCTTTGTGCTTGTGCAGGGAATGGAATAGGTTTCTTCTGGGAATTGGAAAGTGAGAAGACCATGTGATATAAAGTCATATTCCTGATATATATATATATATATATGCAAAGGGAGAGAATTAAGGTATAGCATGGGCAATTCTAGATCTTACTTCTAATTTTGTAATAGTTTGTGTTACAGGCTAAATTACACTTCACTGATTTTTTTTTTTAAATAGGAGTTTCTAGCTTTATGTTTTTAAGGATCAACATGAAAACCACTTTTCCAACCATAACCATGTTCTCCCCCTGTGCTTCATTCTCAGGAGGCTGATGCAGAACCTTCCATGCTGCAGCAGAGTTGGCTTGGGAGCTGGCAGGAGGAAGAATGCTGTTCTGAAGAGTGGCTGCATCCCCAGGTGCAGGGGGAAGGATCCCAGGCTGTTCTCTTCTCTTTGCTCCTCCCCACATGAAATTCTTTGATTATGGTGCTCCTAAAGCTTTGTGGGTGGGACTTTTGGAGCAACAGGTGTTGGTGTAAGTGGAGCCATGTTCTTCCTTTCTCTACACTGCCCTCCCCAAATACGGCTATGGCAGCTTTGGGGTGTTCCCAGCACAAGAGTGAGGCTGCTTTTATGTCAGAGCCCAGAATTAGGCTGGCTTTGTGTTTGGTGGTTATGTGGTTGTTAACTGTTGTGGGAGTGTGGGAGGTTCTGTAAAAGAAAACCAAGAGAAGGATCTTGTGACAGCTTTGCTGAAGCCAAGCCCAGTATTGTAGGTTGAGGAGAAGGAGCTGGATCAAAATGTTTCAATAAGATTGATAGCAATGTCATTTGTAACCTAAAGGCAGGTGTTGCTCTTGTCATCCATCTTTAATGCAGCATGTCTTTTGTGTGACTGGGATTCTTAAAGAGATACTAGATACATTTCCTGCTTGTCCTGGTTTAGGGCAAATTTGGGAGGAAACTTCCAAATTGGTCCCTCTAGAAAGCAGATTCAAGCAACCGCTCCCCTCAAGATTTCCTTGGAGAAAAGTGGAAAAATCTGTTTATTTAACAAGCAAAGTATTCACAAGCATAAAAAATGAATAATATTAAACAAACCTCTCCCTGTTCTGAAGAGATGGCACATTCAGAAAATCCTTTTCATTGGGTGTGGTAGGCTTGCTCAGTCTCTCCTCCTGCACTGGAAAATGCTGCATCCCAGGCTGTGGGGGGCTGCAGGCATGAGCTCCTGTGTTTTTCTGGGTTTTCAGTTCAGAGCAGGGCCAATGAGTTCCACGAAAAAGAAGCACCACAGTGTGGGGAACTTCTCTGCCTCAGCTAGCTAAAGAAGCTGACTAAAGGCAAAGGAGAGCTCTGTCCTGCTGTCCATGCTGCAGACAGCACAGTCTGTGAGAGGCAATGAGGGGAGCAAGTGCAGTTTCTGCAAACAAGCTCTGCTCTTCTTCTCCTGCCCTTTGCTCTCAGAACCAGTCTTAAAGGTGCAGAACTTAATATCCAGCATAAACAGAACAGACAGCTGGGGCTCCAAGCATCATAAAGTCACCCTAGGGCATCACTTCTGCCCATCCTTCTTCCAGCGGGTGCATTTTCCACACACTGTGCTCCTGGGAAGACAGTCAAGGCATGTCCCTGCAGCCTGCTTCCAGCAGGGGAGCAGCTGCCATTCCCTCTCACCCACTGTGCCCTGATACCTTTCCATAGCTGCCTACATTTTGGGCCCTAGTACCTTTCTGGACAGCAGCTTAATGTGAATTCTGCTCTGCTGTCCTGGTTTCCCAGCCAAAGACATTGCCAGGAACTGGTAGCAAGGAAAGCAAGTGGAATCAGTTTGGTTTTGTAGTAAGAAAGGTGATGGCAAAACTCTTGTGGGTTAATGACCAAGACATGTACTCATCCCAGTTATTGACAGATAACCTGCCACTTTCCTCAGACTGCTCTTTCTCCTGGATATGCTTTTTGTATTCTCATGATGCAATGTGGAGAGTGGAGCTCCTGGGGTTTTCAGAGGGTGTTTGGCTTGCTTATTCTGTTTTGTTTATGACAGTGTCTTTCTCTGTATTTTATGCAATGCATGGAACATTTTTTAATCTTCTATTTTCAGCATTGTTTCATAGAATAAATATTATAATGAATGACTTTGCTAGACTGAGTATTGCCTTTTTTTATTGAACTAATTGGGTCTGTTTAGCATTGTGTCAGTTCAGGATGGGGTGAAAACACTGAATATAATCAAGTACCATATTTCAGTGTACAGCACAATTGTTTTCAGAATTGCATCCTAAGCACCTATATGTTGAACCTTAGCACATGATTTTAGGTTTATTCTTTAGACCCTGCAACCAGGCATCCAGCAATTGCTAAAAATGTTGCACAGACACACAAGACTATTAAGAGAGGTTGAGTCTCACTGAAGTAGAGATGGGGAGGATATGAGAGTTCATATTGTGTTATCCATGTCCTGTCCTGCCCAACCATCCCCATCATCCACCCTCTATATCTGAAGATCTGTGGTGCAGTTTGTCCGGAAAGATAGTGATAAAACCAACCCCTAAGTTTGGAATTTTTGTTGACGTTGAATCCTTACCTGTTCACTTTTCTGGCTTTTCTGGAGGAAGAAAAACCCTGAGCCAAATGTTCAGAACTATAGTCTGCCAACCTTGTGGTTGGACTTTATAATATGATCATACTGGAAATGGATTATTTTGGGTTAGAGTTAGTGTTACACAGTCCACTTTCAGATGTAAACAATGTCTTGTAATTAAACACATGTTTCAAATGTTATGCAGATGCTTAAGTGTCTTTCAGAATTAGGAATGTAGAAAACATGGCAGAGCAGTCGTGATGTGTGACCAGAGCAGCTCTGCCCATCACTCAGTAATGTGACCAACCCAGCTCTGATCTTGCCAGAAACACCCTGCTTGCTTTCTTCCCTCTTTGTTTCACATGCTGTGAGACCAAACAGGAAGCCTTTCAGCAGAAAGGTTTCTTTTGTGGAGGAAATGGAGAGTGGGAATTTCTCATTGTGGCGAGCAGCAGTTTCTTCTATTCCTTGTCATGGTGGCTCCTGCTTCTTGACTTAGTCAGCACTTGACATTACAAGGCTGTGTTTGGCAAGCCTGGCCCCAGCTCTGTGGCACAGATAGTGGTGGCCATGTTCTGACAGGTTTCTTTGTGCAGATGGACAGGAGGTCTGTTACTGCCTCCATCATCCTTGACTGTCTGCAAGCAAAAATCTGTCACTCATAGTTACAACTCTAACTGCACCTTTTCCATCTGCACTAGATGCTGTAGTCCATTACCAAATGTAGGATTCCCAGCAGCAATCATTCATTCAAGTTCTGTGGCTTCCATCATGTAGCAGTTCATGCTGTGTTATGCAGTTTTTGGCCTAGCTGGGTTTCTGGGAGTCCTTTATTTTCCCCTTGAAAACCAGCAAGTGTTTGTGGTTCATGCTTGTTTGCTGCTCTGATGCTCATACTCTTTATCCTTGTTGGGGTGGCTCCTAGGAGTGATACAGGCAAGTCCTCTGGTCAGGAATCTCATCTAGTTCCCTAAATAATGGAGGGTGGTATAGTCTTACCCTCTCTGTGTGTAGGCTGGGTACAGCCTTTCACATGTTTCTCCTCCAGTGAGTAAGCAAAGCTGGTTCTCTCTCACAAGCACTGAAGAAAGGAAAAGAAATGAGCCTGGAAATGCCTCATTTTCCCACTTACCATGGAAATCTAATCTTCAGCCAGACTCATTCAGCAAGCTAAAGGTGGGTATCTCTTGGAAACTGTCCACAGTCTTAAAATATGCTGTCTGTACTATTTGGTGTTTACACCAACCCCAGAACTCCTGTTAGGGTTAACTGTAGTAGGCTGAATTCAGTGGATGATGATGGACTAAGCACTGCACTAATCCTTCTGGGGAGTGTAAAGCAAGGATAGACCAGATAGTGGCAGCTTCATAAGAAAAATGTGCAGCAAGTCGTGCCTTTTTGTTTGCTGTATATGTGCTGCATGCACAGAATCCTGTAGTGAAAGGGATACATTTAATTGACTCATCACTTAACTGAGAACATTTTGTAATTATGTGTAGAAAAAGAAAAAAGAATGTAATCACAGTCTGCTTTCACAATCTGATAATAAGTGTTTGTCAAAGAATCAGTGTCATGCTAAGTGCTTTTCAAATACTATCTTAACTTATATCAGGGGTTTATTTTAATGTAGTAGACAAATTTCAAAAAGCTTCTCTCTTTCTTGAAAGCTGAAATCTGGCCAACTTTGAGAGTGCCTGTGACTGCTTGTTTTTCCTTTTCTTTCCCTTTTACATTATAGAGTGAAGATTAGCCTACATCAGTAATGAATCTAGTTTTTCCTGAAGAGCTGGAGAGGGTTTGGGATCATAGCTCCATTTGCTGCTTTCCAAGAAATGGTAATCTCTATAAACTAATTACCTATAAAATTACTGTTTATATAAGAAATAAATGTTTGAGACAAGTCTCAAAATTCAGAGAAAGCAGAGGAAAAGCTGAAATTAGAACAACAGTCTTCCTCATTGGGCTCAAGAGTTACAGCGGGGTGACAGAGGATGGATGGGCTGGTGTAGAAATGCCTGTTCTAGGTAAGCAAGGCAAAATACCAGTTTGTCAGTTCCTGCTCTTTGTGCCACTGAGCATTAATTTCTCCAAAAGTTAGAAATTGATTTCTTAATTAATTGAGTCAATAAATTAATTTCTTACATTACTCCATTGTGAATATGTATGATAAAACATAAGTTTCTAATCCGCAGTGAAACCTGAGGTGTCCCACACTGAATAGCACATCAGTGGAGACTAAAATTCAACTGATGCTGATTTTTGGAATATGCAGATTTTTGTATGTAGATCTATCATGGCCTTCGAGATATAGGTTGAAATATCTGAAACAGCCCGTGGAGTTAAGGAGGGATTAATTTAAAACATTTTGGCCCATGAACATCTCATGAACATAGCCCAGAAAAGGTTTCATCAAAGTAAGTAAAGCAATAGTGTTAATTTTCCATTTAAATCTGGAATAATATCTGGGATCTCAGATAGTGAAAGGGGAAGGAGGTATTTTATAGCTTTCTAATTAGCTAATTACTCTTGTGACATGTCTGTGTGCAAACCTTCCCAAGGTGATGGTGCTGCAGGGATCTCTTGATGACAGCAGTGTTACTATTCTCACTTCAGCAAGCTGCATTTGTCATTACTTTAATCTTAGGGTTCCTCACTTTCTGAAATAAAATAGTAATTAGCTGTTTAATTACTGGTACACCAGTGGGAGCCAATGTTGTTTGAGAAACAGCCAATTAACCAATTAACTCTTTCAGCTTTTTGGATTTACGCAATCATTTTTTTTCCTATTTTTTTTCATTATCCACTTAATGTCGTCATTTCAGTCCAGTGCCACTAAATGAGTGGCATTGTTAATGGAAATTATATTGTCTACACATGCTGGCAGATAAAAAAGGCTGACTGACAGCTGGAGAACAATTATAAAGGTTGTCTGATTTAATCCCTCTGCCCTGAGCTACTTGTGGAATGAACACAGTTGCAGTTCTGTGAATGTATTCATAAAAAAATGTATGCAGAATAATGAATGGCCTCTTGTGATTGCTTGCATTCACCTTGCATTTTTTTCTCAATCATCTCCTTTGCATGAATCAGGACATTTAAAAAAACCAAATGTGTTTATTACTAATACAGCTTAGCATTGATCTGTAAGAAATATTACCACCAGCTGTAAATTTAAATATCACCTCTTCAAATTATTTTCTTTATTATTTTAAAACTTCTTTCCCCCCGTCTTTTGTTAGCATACAACTATTTTTGGACATCAGTGAGAATTTTATAAAGTATCAATTTCCAATTAATTATAAGGGATAGAGAGAAGTGCAGGGATTGACAAGGATGTTTCTAAGTGCTAATTTCTTCCCTGTGTGCCATTTTTCTGCCATGCTTGGTTACAAGATCTACATGAAAGTGGTAAGACTGGAGGATCAACACTGGTGCACTCCAGTTTTGTTTCTGATGTCAGGAGCCTTCCAAGGAGCACTGAGAGCCTTTGAGGACACAATTTTACTGTAGCAAGGGACAGGGAAAGCTTAGCTGGTTATATTTCTCAGGCTACAAGAAAGAACCAAGTGTGGGGGCCAGTGCTTGGCAGCAGTTGTTTCTCCTGGATAAGGTGGCATTTGGAAGCCTGGCCCCCTACAAACTCCTCTTCTGCCCTTCAAAGAAAAATGGAACTTGAGTTGCTTTTCAGTAAATATTTCCCTTGAAGACCAGTCTCCAGTGATTCGTTACCTGGTTAGGAATTTCTTCTGGCAGTAAACATGTTACATGTGCAGGATGTGATCTTTGAAGATGCTGCTGTGGTGATGGCCACATCCTCAGCATGCCTCTTACAGGAAAAAAACCCCTACAAGGCCAAGAATGAAGATTGTGACAAAGATGCCCTGAGTGAGTGTGAAAGACCAAGTCAGTAATGTGGCAAGAGCTGTTTCAGAGTTTGCAAAAAGCCAGAGAGGAGAGATGAGTTCCCATCATCTAGTTGATGCAATCTGGGCTACTCCTGCTGCATTTACAGCTAGCTGGTGACTAATCTAAAATCTTGCTAACTCTGGATATTTCTTCATCATTTTCCCTCCTATGTTTGGATCAATATGGGGAGGGACTCGGTAGGGTGTGTGTAGAAGTGGAGATGGTAAATCTCCAGGACTGAAGAGAAGAGCTGCAGTGCCTTTGGAAATAGGTGGGTAATTACATCCATCTGTATGTGCCTTCTGCTGCCTAATTCTACATGGCTTCAAAAAAATTCAAGTCCTTGATCAGTCCCACTTCCGCAAAAGCATCTCTTCCTTTTATTGGTGCATGCAGAGAAAAAGTTTGTGTCTGCCCAGGCATGAGACAAGAACAAATCTAATTATTTAGTGGTATAATATTTCTTTTTCTATTCCCCTGCAAATGTAGGAAAGCTGGTGTAAAATGGTTGAGATGCTGCACACAAAGGAATTACTGCCATCTTTGTCACTTCTGAATATTATCCAGGGACCAGTTTCATGAAACAAATTAAAGAATTTGTGTGTGTGAGCAGTAGTGTAGAAAAAAAAAATCTGTGGTTTAGTCCAGACTGCTCATCAGGAGGTGACATTTATACAACAATCTTCCTGTAGGTGTGTTATGTTTTACTAGAAGCCAGTTCAAATAAAGCTTCTGTAATTTATAATGGCCTATTCCACAACACTTGCTAAGTTGAAAAGAGCCAACTAATAAAGACATATTGACTTACAGAATCACTTAAGGAGTTAATAACCCTTCCTTTGAGCATATGGGTCTGGCTTTAATAAACTTCAGATCTGCTTTTTGTTCTTTTAAACAGGAAGGATCTGATATTGAGAAGGGCTGAGCACTCAGAATTTCAGCTGCAATTGATGACGTGTGTTCAACACCTTGGAAAACCAACTCCTAAATCAATGTCAGTTAAATCTGAATTTAAATGGGTTGAGTTGAGGAGACTGAAAAAACTCTGGGGATTCTTAAGTAGGCATATGGAAACTCTTAAGTCCAATTATTGGTGATAGCCATTTTGGTGTCACCTCCATGAGGCTGGTGGAAAAATAGGAACAAGTGAAGTGAGTCTCTGCTTCTCACTGGAAATTTTTAAAGTATACTTAACTGAAAATGCAGCTTTCTGCTGAAATAAAAAGGAAGGGACATAATTGGACAATTTGTAATGGGAATTCCCAAGGGCAAGCCACTTAATACCAAGTATAAACAGCAGTGATGGAATTTCTACTTAATGTGTGTCTGCTTAATGGAAAAAAAATGCATAATGGTTGACATTGTATCATGTTCTTACACAGGAAACACTTAAATCTAAGGAATGGATGGGCAAGAGACCCAGGAGTGCTTTTTCCCAGAACTTCCCCTTTGTAGATGGGCTTGAGATGTGTTTGTGGAGTTTATTCTGTTTGTTTTGTGTCTATATTGATCAGGCAAATCCTACAGAATTTTTGATTTCTTGCTTAGATAATTCATGCTCTGTCTCCTGTCTCTGGCACCTCTGGGGCCTTGGCAAAGCAGGGGGTACCTGGCATTGGTGCTACCAAACCCATCTGTCCTAAACCCACCTGTCCACCTGTCCCTCACCTGTCCTAAAATCATGGAAACAGTGAGAAAGCTTTCTCCTTGCTGTTATGTTTTTACCAGTGGAGTCTGGGTTAAAAGAAGCCACAGCAAGCAGAGCCAAGCTCACTATGCTACAAGTGGGATTGGGATTTTAGTGATGTGGAAAGGTGGTTTAAGAGACTCAGCCTCCAGACTTCACTCATGGTTGCAGGGATGGTTAGAGCCCATGATGTCAGTGCAGAACTACCAGCTCTTTCAGCCAGGGGACATTGTGTCCCTACCTGGTGTGTCATGGCAATCCTGGACGTTTCCTGGCCACCCTCTGTAGTGAAAAACCTTTTGGAAGATGGGGAAACATATAGACTTGAAGAAACAAGTGTCCTGTGTGCCTCTGGACTCTGACCTAGCAGGAGTGGGTAACCCTGAACCTGTGGTCCTCTGTCACCTCAGGGCTCATTCTATTCAGTTTCTTTATTATTTCTTTAATAAAACTACTAACCAAAAGAACAACTGTTGTGTTTCAAACTGCAATCCAAAGTTGAAAATAATGTTGTGAAATTGCCTGCTTAGCCTAGATCTGATTTTGCTGTGTCAGAGGTGATTAAATGTCAAAGGAAAACTAAGCATATGGTGGTGTTTCAGCAAGAAACAGCCAGGTCAGAATCTGAACCAGACAGAAAATACTGGTCTTGACTCACTTTCAAGGTCCTCTCATCTCCTAATTCATGGGAGTTTTTTGCTAGTGGCTTTAATGAGAAATATCAGATCCTTATTTAATGGGGATTTCTGAATTTGTGAAACACATACTGTAAGTGTCCCTGTGGTCAGTGAGGGTTCTTCCAACCCTACTTTGTGTCATAGAGGATGAGGAAGGAAGTTTTTTACCAGACATGTAGGATTATTTCTCAGCCAACAGGGCCCCCATATGGACATCTTACCTGTGGGATCTCAATAGGATGGACAACCCCAGCATAACTGTATTTGCAGGGATGTAGGGGAAGGAAGCCTGGATGGCTTTGGGTGGATTTAGGCATTTATGCACCATGGCCCATCTTGTAAGGGGATTAAAACAAGAAGTTTTTCTTTCTTTTCCTTTTCTCCCTACAGAGAGAGAGTGTAAGGACTCTTGTTTTGCAGATAAACACTGCTTGTGATTGTAGGAGAGGAGTTTCCCAAAGCAGAATGCAGTGACCGAAATGAAATGGAACAAATGCATCAAACCCAAGGCATTTAATAAAATAAAACATCTCTTTTCCACCCTCTCCCCCCCCACAAAAAACTGGGTTAAAAATATGTAGCTATACATTGGTTCCAAAGGAGAGAAAATTCCTTCTTCTGGGGGTACAGTTACTTTTCCAAACAATGCAGCCCACTAGACAAACGTGTTTGGGGGATTGGACGGAATGGGCCAGGCAAGCTTTCTTTCCTTGGCTTCTCTGTTAAAAGCGTCATAGGTGGAGTCTTTGGTGACACTTTTGGCTGTAGCTGGAATATCTGCAATACCAACATGATTTTTTTTTGCTATCCTGGAACTGGTGGTGATGGTGTATGCATTGCTTCTGTAGCATTTCATGGCAGACATGCAAAAAGTTTCTTTCATCCCTCTTCTGAAGTTTGCATTATAGATGGAGTAGAGGGTTGGCTTGGAGGCTGAGGAACTGAAAGAGATCCAGGTGATGGCCAGGAAAAGCAAGGAGCTCTTTCTGTAGTCTGTTTCCTGTGGGTGCCACAACTGTACCATGAAGAAAGGCAGCCAGGACAGGAAGAACATAGAGTTTAACATTAAGAACATCTTGATGGTTTTCACTTTAGCTCTCGGAACAATATTTGTTGTTCTCCTGACAGTCATTCCATCCGTGCCTATTCTCCAAATGTACTTAATGACTTTCTGGTAAAAAAGGATAATAAAGAAGGATGGGATCATAAACACCAAGAGGAGGTGGATGAAACTGTAGGCAGATCCTTGCCAAGAACTGGGGAGAAAAAAGTTGCAGTGCTGGTCGCTGTTGGAGCCGTAGAGAAAACAGGCCGGTGACGCAAACAGAGCACCACAGAGCCAGGAGGCCAAAATCATTTTTTTGGCTTTCCCCCTGGACACTTTGAAGCTCAGGGGGTAGACAATGGTGTAGAATCGATCCACGCTGATGGCGAGGAGCACGTAGAGCTGGACCCCGGGCGTGAGGTACTGGATGTACCTGACCAGCCGGCACACGCCGCTGCCCAGCACCCAGCGCCCGCAGCTCAGCTGCAGCAGCAGGAAGGGCGCGCTCCCCACGCTGCTCACCAGGTCTGCACACGCCATGGACGCCACAAAATAGTTGGTGGTGGACTGTGTCCTCCTGCTCCTGTGGATCACTAAGCAAACCAGGAAGTTTCCCAAGACAGAGATCAGCCACAGCACTCCCCAAACCATGCTGGCAGCTGCGATTTCCCCTGGCCTCAGCCCATACTCTACCAGAGAGTGGTTTCTGCTCAAGCCAGCTCCTGGGAATGGAGGTTCTGCCATCTCGTAGCCAGCAGGAGGGGAGGAGGCTTTGGGGCTGCTCGTGTTCTGCATCAGGAGCAAGGTAAAGAGAAGAACAGGACCACTGCTGTTATCCATGCTGCGAGAAAACTCGGCTACGTCTTTTGCTCAGGCTGCAGACAGAGAGGAGAGAAAAGGTTCTCTTCATCAGCTGTGCATGAAAAGCCCATCTTAGCCTACAAAAGAATATTCTCAGAGGCAGAAATATATACTGTATATTCTGTAATATTCTGTATATTTCTATTGTTTACTGTATATTTCTGTATACTGTATATTGTATAGAAATATATTCTATATTTCTCTGCTAACACCGAAATGCAGCTTCTGGGTTCCACTGCAGGCTGTGTCAGGGGGATCCCACCCCATTCCCTGGCTGGTTTGAGGTGGCTGCCAGCCTTTCATGCCCTTTCACATACTTTCACTTTTTTCCTCACAGCCCCACCCCACATCTGCACCATGTGCACCATGACCCCAACCCTGCCTTCGTGGGAGGGATCAGAAGGGCAGGACTCCTTGGCCAACACAGAGGGTCCCCAGGTAAGAAGAGGCCACAGTCCAGAGAAATTTCTGGACCATTACCATGTATGTCCACAAGCCCTGACCGGACCAGGTAATAGCCCTCTTTTTTTGTGTGGTTTTCCTTGGAGCAGGATGTCTGTGGTGGGAAGCCCCTCTCTTGGGGCTGGGGTGCTGCCCAGAGAGACTTCCTGGGATTGAGCACCCTCACCACCAGCCCCACACCTCTGGAAGAATGACTGTTCTAATCTAATCACTCTAAGGAGTGATCCTTAGACCCTTGTGAATGAAGTGAGTTGAATTTCTGGAGCCCTTCAGTGAGAGGCCTTTGGGGTGTGCACTTTGGGCCATCATTCTTGTCCATGGAGTAATGATGTCCCCAACTGGTGACACCAAACCTATCACCTGTCAAATGTCACTGCCTGTGAGTTACAGTTTGTCTGAGGGTGTTACCTGTGTGAAATTGTTCTCCTGCACCCTCCTGGCAGACACACCACAGATTGTGATGGGTGTGGCCTCCTGTTCTATGCCTATATTTCTAGATAGTTTCCAGTGTTGAGCTTAGCCAGATGGTTGGGTTGGTTTTAGCCTGTTGCAGGGATAAAATGAAAAAAATAGCTAATTTTAGTGGCTATACATATGCAAACACCCTGCTGCTGTCTGATGTCCTTTCAGTCATCATATTGACATGCAAAGCCTTTTACTCACTAGACATACAAAGCCTTATCTATGAATCTACTGTGAGAATTATGAACTCCAGAGCTTGATGCTGTGCAAGATAAATCAGGATTCAGTTAATGACTGGAAGATCAAGAAGTTCATCCAGGAAGCCAAATGAACAAGCTCAAAAAGCCACCACCATCCTCCTCAGCTTTCCAAGTGATGCAGATCCCCAGGTTTGCCTTCTGATGGGCTTTTTCCAATGCTTCACTGATGCTTTTTGCTGTGCCTACTCTGGCTCTGCATCTACCACCTATTATTTTCTCCTTGTCTTCGCACTCAGAGTGAAGCCTGAAAGCACAGAGCCACAGGATGAATTTGGGATCTTGCTCCTTGTGCTGTTTTTCATGTCTCCTTCAATAAAGCAGTGCAAAAAAATCATCAGATGAGGAAGAGGAAACTAAGTAACAATTTCTTAGTGTGGTTATAGAAGATTTTTTTTTTCCTCTAGCTTTTTAGAGCCTGTACTTACTGTGGCTGTATTGTCAGTGCAACCTGCTAAATTACCTGTTAGAATTATCTGTAATAAAATAATACACGTGGAGGCTATTAACTAGATAGAAAGGAACATTATGGGATAATTTTCTTCCTTAATTTCCCATCTTGCCATGCAGAAGTATGTGCCATTTAAAAACAGCCAACTGTACAAATTAAGCCTCATAGAAGAATAATCAGATAAAATGTCTTGACCAGTACTGAAGAACAGTGGAAGTCTGGTACAAGAATGAAATGGCCTTTCCAAGCTGTTAAAATAGGCAGAGTTGCTAACATTGTTTTTGATATTTCTCCTTGTGAGCCAAATCTGCTCCCCATGTCTGCTCAGACCTGACACATTTAGTTTTGCAGGTGGGTAAACCCCAAAACAGTTACAGGGCTGCAGTGCCCAGGAAGTACTTTTTGGGGATTTTTTTGATGCATCTTGCCTAAGAGTCAGCCCAACCACTGCTCACAGGAGAGCCTGGGTTACCTGCAAACACCCCTTGGAGAAGAGAGGAATTGAGCAGCCCTGGACAGAGAACAGTGTGTGACCCCAGTGGGGAACAACCAGTGGGTGCCCAAAGGAAGGAGAATTCCAGGAGATGAATCCAGCTGCCCTGGGCTGGCAGAGGAAGGAACACAGGGGTGGAAGAGCTGCCCATGTTCAGCACAGATGGTTCAGGTGTGCTGCTGCTTCCCTTGCTGTCAGTGGAACAGTAGAGGCACCCAGCAGAGGGACAGCTCATGCTGAATCTTTTGATTCTTCTTTGGAAAACTCCCAGGTCATTTAGCCCACTGCCCACGAGGCACAGGTGAAAATATAGTTGCAATTACAGGGAGTTTAACTAACTTGAGCCTAGGATTTCACTGGTTGTACAGCAATTATTTGCTTTATTTTCAGAAAAGTAAAATGTGATCTGATTAACCACTGTACTCTGACATTCCTGCATTCCTAGTCATAGGTAATCTTTTCTTCAAATGGACCAGATATGAATTTCTTTTATTTTAAATAGTCTCTATTCAAGCCTATTTTCCTTATGTGGCACTGAGATCAGGATCATGCTCTGATTTAATACTAAGAATCTGAGTGTCTATGGTGCAGCATATATTTTTTTTCAGTGAGAAATTCTGGTTTCTATGAGTCTGTTTTTTATAGTGGAGACTTGAACTTTTGCATTATGAGTAATGCTCTAAAAGGAAACAGGATCATAAAAAGCTCAGCATAAGCACAACTCTTCATGGATCTGAGATGCAAATAACTGGAGATACCATGGCTTGCTGCATTATTTATCCCCAATTCCCATGTCTGTATTTGCTACATTGTTTGCTGAAATACAGTTTAAGTGTTAGGGAACCATTCAACTTGCAAATATCAGGTCCATAAAAACCAGTGATGAATTCTGTCAACTCCCTCTGCCCAGAAGGTCCATAATTAAAGATTTAGAAGCACAACAAGTAGAAATTATGTACAGGAAATTATGTATAGGTGAGCCCTAATGACAAAAATACTTGTAATTATTTTCCCTTTAAATCAATATAATACTGACCTGCATGGCTGCTTTCCAGTAATTGTGAGTCTGTGTGGATTCAGCAGTGCCAAAATTCCCACTTTGTCTTTCAAGCATTTTAGAGTGGGAATCCTTTTAAAACTGGTATGAGGGAGGCCTTTCTGTATTTCTGTTTAAAAGCCTACTTCTTTGTGCATTAGCTTTGGAAAAGAAAGAGCATGAGAGATGACTCATAACCATTGAAGAGGGATTTCCTGGTGCCACAGTTCCATTTTACTGACCTTAATTTGCAGTTTGGAAACCAAACAGCTCCATTTTGAGCTGATAGCTCTCCATAACAGATCTGTTACTTAGAGATTAACTGTTTGAGCCACAAAAACTTCATGCAAGCACTGCCACGTCTACTTGGCTATTGCACAAAGCCCCTATGGCACAGTCACTGTGTGTTTGCATGTTCACTGTCCTGTCTAAAATTGCAACACCTATTGCAACTTGGAAGAGCAAAATCTACTAAGATTCTAAAAGGAATGCAGTAAATGGGATTCTTAAATTGTTTAATCAAAAGAAAAAGCATTTTGTTTCCTAAACAGTTTTTTTTTCAAGATTAGAAATGCAGCTAAATAAGCACATCATTGTATGTTACTTGACCTAAGCACTAGCAGAGGGGCATTTTTATTCAACATTTTTTACCTCTCTGTATCATAGCTGCAAAACACCAGGCAAGCGTTGGCCCAGCAAATTATTTCAAAAGCATTAAGCTGGTCATTTACTTCATAAAATTCCCTCTCTGGAGAGTATCTCGAGAAGAGCTGCCAGACTGGAAGAGAAATGCTTCATCTAACTGAGTGTAATGAACATTAGGAGTGTGAGTAAATTGAATCAGAGTGGGGGAAGGGGGCTTTTGTCTGGCTGTGAGATGCTAGAAGATGACATCCACCCTGCCTAAATTCAGATGAACTGCCCTGTGAGTGCAATGTGTAGAAATCCCTTTGTAGAAGAGTTTTAGCCTCTCTCTGTCCCTTGCTGTGCAGAGATGCTGTTGTGCATATTGAGGCCATTTAGTCCTCCTGCTTCCTGCAGAGGAATGCAGATGCACATGCTTCTGCAGGCACTCAGTTTCCCTTGCCAGTCCTTTCCTCTGCTCTGGTGCTCATAAAAATCCTCAGCTCTTTGCCCTGCTCCTCTTACCAAGGCGTTTCTATTCTCTGGGCCTTGCTCTGAAAATCTGTCCATGTGAAGTGTGTTCCTCCTTACTCTCTGCATTCCAGTATGTGGGGATAGAAAACATCTGCCCCTATTTTATCTGGAGAATAAAATATTTTGGGTGAAGCAAAGCCTTTGAGATCCATACCCACACCTCACATGCTGCTGCCTGCTCTCTAGCTTCACCCAGCCGGTGGAGATCCTTGTCCCACAATGTGGATATCCAAGGATGACAGGGCTGTAAGCAAGGATTGGCTCATGGATGGAGCTCTCAGTGCAGGTGTGGACATGGCTCAGCTGATGGTAAAAGCTTCTGAGCTGAACTGATGGAGTAATTCCAGTTCTGGCCCCTCATTTTGGGAAGGACATTGAGATGTTTGAGTGCATCCAGAGGGGCAACAAGGCTGGAGAGGGAACACAAACCCTGTGAGGAACCACTGAGGGAGCTGGGGGTGTTTAGCCTGGAGAAAAGGAGACTCAGGGGTGCCCTTATCACTCTCCACAACTCCCTGATGGTGGCTGCAGTCAGGTGGGGTTGGGCTCTTTCTCCAGGCAGCACTGGCAGAACCATAGGACATAGTTTCAGTCTGCACCAAGGGAAGTATGGGTTGGATATTAGGAAAAAGTTTTTCATGGAAAGAGTGATAAAGTTCTGTTATGGTCTGTCTGGGAGGTGGTGGAGTCACCATCCCTGGGTATGTTAAAAACAGACTGGATGTGGCACTGGGTGCCAGGGTTTAGTTGAGGTGTCAGGGAATGAGTTGGACTCAATGATCTTGAAGGTCTCTTCCAACCTTGTGATTCTGTGGGTGAGCTGATCTGTGTTTTCGCATCTTACATCAGGTTCTGAGGGCCCAGCCTGTACTGAGGAGTGAAGTCATGGGAGCAGAAGTATGGATGGAATCAAATAAAAGAAGGAAATATTCTAATTTTCAGCACATCTGAAGAATATTTGCTGTATGTTGGAGGAAATTCAGGGCACCAAGGCAGAGTCAGCCATCGGCCTTCTTTGGCTCTTCAAGCTCTTTTCTGACTGTTTTAACAAGATATTGAAACTAAGGACAAGGATATGATACTGCAACAGCTGCTAGGATTGGAATAAATTTTTATTTCTTGTGCTGGCTGCTTGGGGCAGAATCCTTTCTGAGCTTCATCCTTCTAACTGAGCTTAGTGAGGAGTGAGACATGCAGTAGCTAACTGGAACAAGAACAGGGCCCATCTCTTCCTTCAGGGTCTGTCAGCTTGCACCTGGAGCAGTCACCTGGTTAAGGGCAATTCCACAAGGTATGATTTTGATGAGCAAGCAGGATTCAAACCCCTACACAAGTCCCAGGTCACTGCATTTTGGCTGAGTCTCTTTAATAGATGTTGCTGTCTCCTTAATAGATGTTGCCATCTCCTGAAGTTCATTATGGTTTTAAATGCTCTGGGAGCAATGGCTTTTCCCTGCATTTGGAATGAATATTTCTCATGTATTTACTGGGGGTTAAGACTGACCTAGAGGAAGTTACTGTAGGTCTGTTAACCTGGGGTAAGCTGCTAAAACCCAGTAATTATTCATGCACCCAAACCTTGAGATGTTTATTCTCTGTTGGCACTGCGAAGGAGCCCTTACTATAACTGCAGATAGACCCAACATCATGCTCTGGTCCAGGTACAGGCAGTGGTAAAATGTGAGCCAGATCTGTGCTCAGTGTTACTCAGATGAACACCCTCACGTCCTCAGAGGACACCAAGCATTTTAAAAACAGGCACACAATGGTTGCAAGTCTCTTCTTGGAGATGTAACTCTTGCCCCCAAAGGACAGCCCCTCAGGTTTAAGTGTTTCAGGGCTTTATTTTATCCTCCCACTGCTGGGATTATGCAAAACTCCAGATGAGCCCTAAATGTCTAAAAATGATGATCCAAAAATTGTGGCAGAGCCCAGATCTGTGCCCAGTGTGACTGTGGGGGCACAAAAAAGTGGGAGCAAGCAGAAGAAGGACTGACCTAATTTCCAACTCTGCTGTCACAGCTTCCACCTACTGGAATTGTCCAAGGAGAATGTAGAGAAGCTTGAAATACATCTCTGGAGGCTTTTTGTCCTCTCTGATGGGGACTGAGTGTGTCCTTGGGCATGGCTAGCCTGTACCCTTCCGTGATTGAGAGGTAGAAATATAGCTGCTCTCTCCCACATCCTTGCATCAATTTTTGGCAGCACCAGGCCCTGCCCACAGCACAGCACATCCTTCTGCTCTGTGTGAGGAACATGGTGCTTACCAGGGCTGCTTTGCCATGGTGGGTGTTGACACATAAGCACTGGTGAATCTCATGCCTGGCTGGTTTCTCTGCCCATCTCTTGAAAATTCTCACCCTCTCCCCCACAGGGAAAATGCACCAGCAGATCTCTCACCAGCAGGGAGCACGAGCTTTCCCCCTAGGAGAGCCTGAAGAATTTTTTTTTTTACTGTTGGTTTTGTGTGGAAAGGTTGTGTAGAAAGGAATTCTTGACAGGACACGTTGTGAAAATGGATTTCTTGTCACACAAGATGTTCATGTGGCAACAGGATTTTTGCACTGATGTGAATATTTAGGATGAGAGTTCCTATCATGGGGCTCTTGACCCTTCTTTGCTAATGTGGAACTGGTGCTCACAGGGCAGTGAGGTGACAGGGAGTGGGGTGGCAGTGGTGGCTAATAACCAGAGATGCCTGAGGTGCTTCTAGGAGGACTTATCAACAGGAATGAGAGGAGCAGACCTGCATGAGCAGTAGAACAGCTCTCACACAGGCCTCTGCCTGAGGATACAGCCATTAGGGACAGCATTTCCGTCCTCCCACACCAGCTGGGCTGGAGAAGCTGGGAGGGCTGAAGGCCGTGCACGGCCCAAAGTTGGGTTGGAAATGCCTGATGTGGAAATGATTGTGGGAAGGGATCTCTCTGCTGGGCAGGGCTCAGGGAGGATAAAAGCAGCCACTGAGGAAAAGTGTCAGCCCCTGATCTGGAGATGCCTTCATGGACAGGGTGCCAGTTGCAAGAACTCTGCTTCCTCCCATCTTTCTAGGCAAGGATGGAAGCTGCTGGAATGCAGAAATCCCAGGCACACAAGGGCTGAATCGTGTTTTGGTGCTGGGAGAACTGGTGGGGAGGGTGAGCCAACTCCACCTGAGGATGCTGGGGATTTGTTCTGCATGGTCTGACTGAAATTGCTCTCTGTCAAACACTTGAGAGAGGGTGCCTGGTGGGGCTGCAAAGGAAAATGCAGGTGGAGTTCATAGGGTGAGACCCAGGTGTGGAATTGCACAGCTCTGCAAACAGAGGACTCACAGGAGAGCTGGGGCAGGGAGAGTCTGCAAGCTCTTACTTTGAGACAAGGAGCACAGCTCCCCAAAAGGGTCTAAAGTGTAGAGATTCCTCCCCTGACTGACTCATCTGAGACCAGAATGCTTAAAATAAATCAGAAACCAAGCTTACTCATAAATCAAGTTTCAAAAAAATCCCATATTTAGACACCCAAATAAGCTTTTAGGATGCCTCTGGGTTGGCAACCAGTTTTTCTGCAAACCAAGCCACTTGTTTAAGTGGTTAAGAGTGACTTTAACAACAAACCTTCAAGAACCACATCTGAGAACCTTTGCCAGAAAGAACTGGCTATGAATCCTGCCTCATACACACAAATGGCCTTTTGAAAGCAGAAGGCAGCTTTGCTTCCCCCTTACTCCGTGGAGCCAACATACTGTTTGACATGCTGGAAGCCAGCTGGATAAATGGGAAATATTGCTATGCATTCTTAGAGAGTCTGTGCCTGAATTAGCTAAAGCAGAGCAGCCCTCTCGCCTGTGTTGGCTAGGGATAAACAAAGATTGCTCTGCCTGTGGGCTTTCCCTGAGTAGCTGCACCAAGGCACCCATGGGGAAAAAGGGAGACAGCGCTTTCAGAAAGGATATTTTCAAATTAATGACTGAAAAATACAAAAGCAGCTGTTCCACAGCAATAACGTGAGGAAGGAAGAAGCTGCTTGAATGTATGTAGAGACAGAAAAAAACCAGGTGAGCAGATTGGTCTGCTCCATTGCTGTAAAGTAATTTTCTGTTTTCGCTGAACTGATGTCAGGAGGTAACATACAAGTAACATACTGAAACAAATAAGTAACATAATTGAAAGATAATGAATATACATAGAGAGAATGTAGATTTGTCCAGAAAATATAGGTAGTTATTCTGCAGTAATTCTACACACTCCCCTGCTTTCAGCATAATAAGCTTAAAATTCAAGCCCCACAGAATATTTTCTCCGGAGCAATGAGTCCTCCTGGCTAATCCCCAAGTGATTTAAATGCACATCAGATAAATTACTGGGAGAGATCGTGCAGGGAGAATTGCCCCTTTAGCTGCAGAAGCCCCCAAGCACCCACATACCTGCTCCAAAGCATAATCCCAGAGGCGCTGCTCTCCTCCTCGTTATCCCAAGCGAACTCCCGCTCATCCTGGGAGCCCCGCGCTGCCTCCAGGGCTGCAGCTGCTGCCGGCGAAGGGAGGGCCGGGCTGTTCCGGCTCTCTCCCGCGCCGGACGGGAGGATGACGTTGGGCAGGGCTGCCCGCTCGCTGCCCGGCTGCTCTCGGTGCCGGCGGGATGCGGATGGCGCGGCCCGGCCGCCGCTCCCGCCCCGTCGGGGCATCAGCACCGCGGACAGCGCCACACCGGGAGCGCCTCGGGGACACCGCGGGGACACCGGGGGGACTCCGGGAGGGCCCCCGGGCTGGGCCGCCCCCGGCCCGCGGCGGGGCCCGGCTGCCGGCGCTGACGTGCCCGTTGCCATGGCGAGGATGCTTTCCTCCCGCCATGGTCGCCATGGGACCCCGCAGCCTGAAAGGAGAGGAGAGAATGAATAACGGGAGGGAGGTGGGGAGAATGTTTAACTAGTTTCCTCCGGGAATTGGTGCCTTCTTTCTTTTTTCTTCTTCTTTTTATTTTTTTTAATTTTTTTTTAAAATTCCCATGTGGATACTGAAACTTCAACAGCCTGGTCCGTATCCCTGCTCTGCTCCCGATATAAAATTCAGCACGTTTTTTTTATTTTTTGAGGAATGGCACTGGCACAATTTCCTTATGTTCTCTGTCACATACACTTTATTAAGTGTATTTATATACATATATATACATTTTATTTACCAAGCTGGAATAATAACAACCCCCCACCCTGAATTTTAATCAGCTTTCTCTCACAAACATTTTTCCTGCAGCTCCATAAATTGTATTACACTGGAAGGATGAGGAAGGAAGGGATCTTTTTAGCCCTGGCAAACTTTCTGCCTGTGAACTAAGCAAGAAATTTGTTTGGAGTATGGATTTCTATTATTTCAGGGTTTCTGGCTTGAAATGCATTGGTAAACTGAACCAATAAAGGCTGGGCGTTCTCCTTTGTTTTCCCTCATTTTTCAGTGGAGAACTCCAAGTATATTTTAATAATTGTTTTTACTAGATGTCTTTAGTGGAGAAAAAGTCCAGTTTTTTTATTGAACCAGTCAAGGAAGAAATAATCCATGTGGTTTTCTCCCCACTAATTGCAGCAGTGTAGTTCAGTTTCCTGTATTTTACACTACTAACAGTGGAGTGGGCACCCTGGGAATCAGGTCAGAAACATGGAATAATAGGCTGGGCTAGAAATAGGTAAGGTGTGGGCAGAGTTTTTTACTGAATGACATGGAGAGAATCAACAAGGATTGTCTGTTCATCTTCCAGTGGAAGAATTTGGAAGGGAGCATCAGATGAAGGGACCTGGCTCAGAACACAAAGAAGGGGAGTAGAGGGAAGTTCCTCAAAATATGGGTGCAGCCTCCTGGGGTTCCTTGCCAAAGGATGGTGTGGGTGCAGAATTTCATGTGAAATTGAGGAGAGATTGAACAAATGTTAGCAAAAAAGGCTAAATAGAACTGAAATATCTAAAAAAATAAAACATACAGCTTTCAGAAAATCATCTGAGCTCAGTGCATTGGAGGTTGGGAAAAGCTCCTGGAGAAAGGATTGTACTGAGATCCAGTGAAAGGTATTTTTATAAACAAACCAATAATTTTATGAAGGAGCTGGGAGTGTGACTTTTAAAATACACCCACAATGCCTTTGTCCTGTTAGAGAGTGACAATGGTGATGGCAATACACCAGCTGCATTACCAGGTACTTCACACAGGGCTTTTCAAAGTTTGGTGAGTTTTTTCCCCAGCAAGTTGGGTTTTATGGTTGTGGGTTTTTTTTTTTTTTTTTTTTTTTTTTTTTTTTTTTTTTCTTCCCTGTGATTGTCAGTGTTGGAGGAAGATAATCTTAATTTTTGCCGACTTTCCAGCTTGGTTTTCCTGACAGTGCAGGAGGGTAAAGGAAAATTGTCTGACATCTGTGTTGGGAAATTGTTTCCCAGGGAGATGGAAGCTGCTTGACTGACTCACACCTCAGTTCCTCCAGTTCAGGGGTGGAACATTTAGCAGCTGTAAATGCATCATGCTTTGAAAGAAAACAACCCTGACAGTTGTTTTGGGGTTCACTTTGTCCTACTTGCCCCACAGACATAAGGATGAGGGCTTGAAGTATTTAGTGATACGCATTTTTCATGAGCTTTGCTTACATTATCTTCTCCTGTGGCTGTTGGGTCAGTCAAGCCTTTATAAAATTCCCAAACCACCCGTTATTCCAAATCTGATATCAGTTGTTGGTTATCCCAAGTGATTGTTGCTGGTTATCCCAGCCACTGTTGCTGTTGATTATTTTGGAACTGCTTTTGCAGGGCTTTTTGTTTTGTTGTTTTCACCTGCTTAAATCCCAGCAGTTGTTCAGAGAGTAGTGAGAAATGCCCCACAGCTGAGCTAAAACCATATCTTTAACCATATCTTTTCTTAGCTGTGCTCAGACCCCTCTGAGATCTGACCTTGCCCCTCTGGGGTCTGAGCACAGACATGTGAAAGGAAAGTGAAATTCTGGGATAACGAGTTCTGGGAACACCTTGCATGAGCTTGGTGTGGAAAATAGCAGCTTGCCTGGAGGAAACATGACTCACCCTCACTGGTGTTTGGGAAAGCAGGGGGATGTCTGGGTTTCTGTTCAATTTAAGCTTGTTATGATCTCGCTTGCTTTGCCTCCTCCCCAAGCACCGCACGCAAAGCAGGATCCCCTGGCCCTTGGGGTGAATACACTGCACTGTGCATCCTGATGGATGCCGTTCCTTGTGACTTACATGCACAGAGAGCAGCTGGGATGAGTCAGATCTCTGTGGCTGAGGCTGCCACAGCTCCTGTATTCTTGAATTAAATGTGTTTGAACAGAGCAGGGCTGATATGTAACCATTCATTGCAGCAGCAGTGAGATCTGTGGCAACTTTAAAGAGGAACTCATTCCCTGGAGACATTGATCCCTTCAGAGAGAGTTTCCAATCATGTGGTGATGTCCAAGTCAGGACAGGAGGCTGAGGACAGAAAGGATTGCTGGCAATGCCAGTCAGGGAATCCTAAACAGGGAGGGAGCTCTGGCATCACAAGGAGCTCTGACAAGCCAGGAAACAGGGATAACCCAGTGCTAAGGAAAAGAGAGTCACAATTTATTATTTCTGTGTGCATTCTTGGCTGAACGTGATTGATTTGATTGTTGGGGTTGCTACCTCCTGCCCAGCAGAACAAAATCTGTTTTACTTTCCTGATAGGGCCAGAGAGCCCAGGATGGCTCAGACATGGTCAGTGTAGTTTGAGTGCCTTGCATAGAGCAGAGCTGGGGGTGTGAGCTTGCCTTAAACCAAACCAAAGACCCCAAATTCATGAATTACTCTCATCTGCGTACCTCCAGATAAGAAGCCTGGATCCCTGCAGGCTTCCATGGCTCTCCTTTGCAGAACTATCCCCACCAGAAGTTGAACAAGCTTATCAATAGGCAGGATTAGTTCCCCACAGTGCCAACTCCTCTTCACCTGAGGGGCTGCAGAGATGGCAGCTGGCTCTACATCCACATTGCAGAAGGAAATGCTCTTCCCAACAGCAGATCTGGTTTCTCAGGGATGTGGAGGGTGAGAGGAGTTGGTTTTTAGCTGCTGTGGTGCATGCCCTGGCTCAGATCAGGGTCATGTCCAGCCCTGAGTGTGTGCTCCAGCTTGGCACAGCAGCTCAGGGGTCGGCCTGGCTCAGTAGGACAGATATTTAAACACATAATCTTACCCAAAACTGTCCCTTGTGCCACACAGACTTGTGCAG
This sequence comes from Zonotrichia albicollis, assembly GCF_047830755.1. Classification (NCBI taxonomy): domain Eukaryota; kingdom Metazoa; phylum Chordata; class Aves; order Passeriformes; family Passerellidae; genus Zonotrichia; species Zonotrichia albicollis. The sequence goes on from NC_133822.1 coordinate 18,569,709, forward strand.
ACATAAAGGCATCCTGCCACACCCTGCTGTCAGACAGCAGCCTTTAGTTCTCAGCCTCTTTCACCCAGCTAAGACTTCTATAAAATTTTGCCCTGTGAGACAAAAATGAAGTAAGCATTGAAGAGACCAAGCCTTCCTTGCAGCAGAGGGAATTGGTCTCTTTGGTGCTGAAGTGTCTCCTGAAAATAGAATGAGAGGCTTGCAATCCTGACAAGAGCAGTGGTGAGATAGATTGCCAAAATCTGGGCTAAATGCTGATGAGCTCTTTCTTATGCTTGGGGGAAGAGATGTGGTAGAACTGTGAATTGAGCCCTTATCACCCAGGACAATGTAGAGAACACGCTTCTCACTTGGCCTAGGGAAATTAAGATATAGGGCTTCCTTGAAATTCTGAAATGTTACTCTTTTGAATAATCACCAAGATTCTGCATATAAAAATTCCCATAAGCATTTTTATACATTCACATTTAATGCATTGGCTATTTTCAGGTGTTTTGCAGAAAATCCTTGCCTTAGCTCATCTTTGGTGAAGGAGAGCAAGGAATCTCCATAACTTTCTCATCTTATGTACTTTCCTTTCTCTTGCTGCCCTTTTAAACACAAAGACCCTTGTCTATGCTGTGATGGAGTCTGTTCAGCAGATCTGGCACTGAGCTTGGGAATTCCATGTGCTCCAGCTGTCCTTGTTCACGCTCTGATCAGGGCTGGTTGCTGCTGATGGCTGGAAAACCAAATCCACGCGTTCCCTCCAAAAGATGCAATGGAGTGGCTTTACAAGGAAAACACACCCAAGGAGTGCTGCAGGTGTGTTTGCTTTGAGCCTGATGGCCATCTCATTAAAACCATCAAAAAGACTCCCCCTGACTTCAGGAGGGAGATAATCTCCTCCTCTGGAGTCATCTGTTGAGTTACACAAAGGAAACAAGGCCAGGCTTTATAATGAAGTTGTTTAACTTATTCCAGGGTTAATAGCTGATGGTTTAGTCCTTGCAGAGCTCCAGAGGCTGAAGGGTTGCTCATGACAAGTGTTGAACCAGCCCTGAGTGGTGCTCTGCCAGCATCCCTGACCATGCTGCTGATGGGCACGGCATGCTTATCCATCAGCCTTTTATGGGCTGCCTATAAATGCCACATCACTGTGAACTTCAGCTGGGAAAACAAGCAACTGCTGTGCCAAAGAGCCGAGCAAAGCCTTTGGAAACTCACTTAAATGATTTTTGGCATTTGCAGAACGCTCGGTTGGCGGATTGAACGTTGTGAAATGTATTTCTGGGAGAATATGAGAGGCTCTTCTGCCACAGGGCTTCCTAATGTGCAGAACGAAGCTCCCTGAGCTGCCCTCCCGCGCTCCGGATCGCAAATCGCTGCTGCCCTCCCGCGGCCCCGGCTCCGCGTGTCCCGCAGCATCCCTGAACCGGCTCTCAGCATCCCCGAGTGTCTCGCAGCATCCCTGTACACCCCAGAGCATCCCTGCACGTCCCGCAGCATCCCCACGTGGTCCTCAGCATCTCAACATCCCGCACGTCCCGAAGCATCCCTGCACATCCCGCAGCATCCCCGCACGGCTCTCAGTACCCCGCACATCCCGCAGCATCCTTGCACCGCCTGCAGCATCCCCATGTGTGACCATGTTCACAGGGGTCCGAGGATGAGGGAAGAGACGAGGATCTGACTCCATGTTTCAGAAGGCTTGATTTATTATTTTATGATATATATTATATTAAAACTATACAAAAAAGATAGAAGAAAGGATTTCATCAGAAGGGTAGCAAAGAATAGAAAAAGAAGGAATGATAACAAAGGCTTGTGTCTCAGACAGAGTCCGAGCCAGCTGGACAGTGATTCGCCATTAATTAGAAACAGCACTATGAGACCAATCACAGATGCACCTGTTGCATTCCACAGCAGCAGATAACCATTGTTTACATTTTGTTCCTGAGGCCTTTCAGCTTCTCAGGAGAAAAAAAATCCTAAGGAAAGGATTTTTCATAAAAGATGTCTGTGACACCCGTGTGTCCTGCAGCATCCCCACACAGCCCTCAGCATCCCCAAATGGCCCTCAGCATTAATGATTGTTGTTTTAATTATTGTTTTTCTTTTCCTCTGAGGCTTCTCAGGAGAAAAATCCTGGCAAAGGGATTTTTCAGAAAATATCATGGCGACACTGCTGTGTTGTTCTACTCAACATTAGTACATTGTCTGTGTTCTTACCCTCCTTGGACTGACCTGCAGCCACTTTTCCAGCTGATAAGTGAATTTAGGGGGCAATGCTGCTTTTATAAACAAGCTGTGATGCCCATGGTGAGTATCTTTCAGATCTAGCCTGAGTAATTGAATGGGTGCAGGTCTAATCAAGTTGTCCTGCTCTGGGCTGGAGGTGGCTGCCTGCAGCAGGGTGATGGATGTGGCTCAGTTGTGCAAGCTGTGCTCCTGAAGTGCTGAGCTAATGAAAAGGCAGTGGCAGTGATGGACTGAGTTAGAGGCAGATGGGAGTTTGGATCTGCTCCTGCCAGTGCTCTCCTGTTATCTGCAGTGAATCATGCACAGCTGTGGCTGCTGGGAGATGAGCTCTGGGATCTGAGCTAAAAAAAGGAGCAATGAGAAGTTCTCAGCTCCTGCTCTTCAGCCAGGAGAAAATTATTTTATATGGTGAGTGAGATGTGCTGCCTTGTGCTAAGTTACTCAGAGGAGGGAACAGAATATAACTCTTGCTTCTCTTTAATGACTCCTTGCAGGGAGCCAGAGCCTGTCAGCCTGAGAACAGGAGCTCTAAACACTCCTTCAGTCTTCCAAATCACAGAAATATAAGTCTCTTAGAGATGCCTCAGTAGGTGGTTTAACTACAGCCTTTAATCCTCCTGTGCCTCAGCTCCCTCTTTTTTGAGATACAGATACACTTGGCTGTATAAATATCTCAGGGATTGTGATATTTTCTGCTGTCTTGTTACTGTGGTGGCAAAATACAGAGGCAGGGCATCACTCTTTATTGTTAAATTTCCAGAGCTGATGTTTTAAATGAGTGTATGTTTTGGAAAGAGAGTGAGGGAGGGCTGGAGACAGAGGGGACTTGCTCAGCATGGGCAGGGAATGGGCAGAAACGCTGCTCCCAAATCTTCCCCTCTGGTCATGGGGCTGTGCTGGTGGATTTTGAGGGGAAAACCTCAAATGTGGGACTTCCAGGCAGTATCTGCTGCAGCAGCACTGAGCTTGGAAAGTCTGGAGCTGAGGAATAGAGGTATCAGAAATCTTGTCAAAACCCACCATGAATCTGCTCAAGCAACCTTCATAAAATAATAAATGCACCTTGACATTTCTGAGCATGAGGGATGACAGGAGATCACAGAATTTTGGGGTCCTGCAGCAACGCTCTTACAGGCCAGCAGTATTTTGGAGGTTTTGTGCTCTACCTGTAAAAGTTACATGTATGTGATTAATCCACTTAACTTGTGGGTACAAAATGCTTGACTTAAGGAGAGAAAGGGCTTAACACCTCAAATGGAATTCCTGGCAAGCCTAGGCATGAGATTTTCCTTTCAGAGATTAGATTGCTTGGTAGAAATGGAAATCAGAAGATCAGGGCATGGTTAAAGAAGGAAATAAGGAAGGGATGGTGTAACTTCACATTTTTCTATGGGCTACTTCACGCTTTCCTATGGGAAGATAAAAATGAATTTTGGTGGAAGGCACTTATTGTAGTGATGGGAAAGAACTGTGCCTTGAAAAGTTTCCATCCCTCATGATATGAGAGGGATGGAAATGGAGGATAAGTAGAAATAAGAGGCTCTGAGACCAGGAGAGTATATTTATGAAGTGTAGCCAAGTGAGGAATAATACAACAATGAGAAAGAAAAGAGGTTCAGCATTCATTCATACAACAGCTCCTTCTTACTTTTTTTTTAACATCTTCCTGGCATAACATTGAAGAATCACAAAATAAAATAGAATCACAAAATAAAATTACCACTTCATACTATGTTTCAGCTTCTATCTGGGACAACACTTGTTCTGCTTGTGATACAGAAGTCTCCAAAATCTGCTGTCATTTAATCCCTGTGTTGGTAACAGCATCTCTGCAGGTGACCAGAGGGGAGTTTGAGCAGCTTTTGGCAGCTCCACAGCCCAGGCTGAGCCTCTCCCTTCAGCAGAGCTGCATCAGGGGTGCTGCACCAGGATTTGGAGCTGTGCTCGTAGCACAGGACATGCTGCTCGCTTTCATCCCTGGAGAATTTCCCCCAGCGCTGCCTTTGGCCTGCTCTGCACCCCCAGCCCTGTCTGCCCTGATGGAGGAGGAAGATGAGGGGTTCTCCTGTCCTGCTGCCGGCCTGGGGGCTGGGATGAAGCTCTCGTTGCGCTGCATCCCGCGGACATGGCTTGTGCGGCAGGCTCGGCAGAGGGAGCCCCGCGTCCAGTCCTGGAGCTGGGGAGGGCGCAGAGCCGGCTCCGCTCGCAGAGGAAGGTCGCCCTCCTCTTCCTCCCTCCCCAGGGAGCCTGAGCGTGCCGCCGGAGCGGGAGTGCCCGGCAGGGTCACACAGATCCCTGTGCCAGCGCTTTGTGCTGGTTTTTGGTGCACTCAGTGAGTCACCGTAAACCAGCTTGGGATGCACCAAAAACTTTGGGATGCTGTGCTCTCAAACTCAGCTCTCCCACCACATCCCCGGGGCAGCCCCATTCTGCTGGAAAAGTGATGGAGGAGGAGGAGAACTCTACAGAGAGCCTGAGATCAGGAGGTCTAAACACTCCAGTCTTCCAAATCACAGAAATAAAGTCTCTCAGAGATGCCTCAGTACATGGTTTAACTACAGCCTTTAATCCTCCTGTGCCTCAGCTCCCTTTTTTTTGAGCCACAGATCCGCTTTGCAGCCATGCTGGCTGTATAAATATCTCTGCATTATCCAAATTTGTTTGCTACTCAGTTGTGACGGTGTTCACAGGGGTTGGAGGATGAGGGAAGAGACGAGGATCTGACTCCATGTTTCAGAAGGCTTGATTTATTATCATATATTTTACATTAAAACAGTACTAAAAGAATAGAAGAAAGGATTTCATCAGAAGGCTAGCTAAGAATAGAACAGCAGAGAATGATAACAAAAATTTGTGGCTCAGCTCTCTATCTGAGCCAGCTGGACTGTGATTGGCCATTAATTAGAAACAACCACATGAGACCAATCACAGATCCACCTGTTGCATTCCACAGCAGCAGATAATCTTTGGTTACATTTTGTTCCTGAGGCATCTTGTCTTCTCAGGAGGAAAAATCCTAAAGAAAGGATTTTCCATAAAAGATGTCTGCAACACTCAGTGGAGTTCTGTCACTCTGAAACTGCCCAAACATCCTGCTGCCTGGCACTGCCACTGCCACCAAAGAGCTGGCAGAGTGTGTGCAGCTTGAGGAGGGAGGTGTTTCTCTTGTGTGGCAGCTCCTGTACAGCCCCCCTGTGTTAAATATTAACCTATTACTGCTGATCTTCCAGGCCATTTTACTCCATCCCCAATTCTCTTGACACACAATAAGAATATTTTGAGTGTAATTTGAATTTTCTATGCCTGGCTGCTTCACTGTTAATTTTTTAATTGAAAAATCAGGGTTTCAGCTAAATAAATATTTTAAAGAAAATATAAAAGATTTTTGGTCAAAACCTAATCCATTTTAACTTTCATCTGCAAGGCTTTCATATTTGTGACAGTTGTGTGAAAGCCTTTACTTCTCATGTTAATAGATTTTTTTCCCCCAACAACAATTAGGACTTTATCTTGGAAACTTCCTGTTTTCCAAAGAGTTTTCTGTTTGAGCAGCCCGTGTGCCCAGCCCTGGTTCAACAAAAGCTGTTCATGCTCCAGGCCAAGAGGCAGAGGAGAGGATGGGCAGCACTGGTGATTTTGGGGCTGTGCATTGCTCAGGACAGCAATAGTTAAGAGAAGCTGACTCTAAAAGAAAACAAAGAACCAACCTCAGTGATGTATGTAATGCACATTTCTTGCTTCTTTATCCCAGAACTTCAGGGTCTGAGACATTCTCAGGTGGGTGTGTTTGTTTGTTTGCACATCTGTGGCTTAGCTGAGTGAAGGAGTTGCCGTCACTGGCAGGCAGGAGGTGAAGCCCAAAGCATCAGACATGGTGTTCCTGTCACTCATTTTTGTTTTCCTCACTTCTTGCCTCTCTTTTCCCTTTGCAGTGAAGGGGGAGCCTGTCCTTTATGGTGTCCCAAACTGAGTTTTGACACGGTCAGCCTGCAAATTGAGCTAAAACTGGTTTGCCTGTTCCAATAGGTAAGACTGAAGAAAACAAGCCCTGCAAGAAAATGCGTTGGCCTGCCTATGATTTTAAACACAATTTGGCTTGTAATTTGATTCCCTTTGAAACAGGCCAGCTGGTAAAAGTCCAGCTCCAACAGGCGCTGGAGAGGAATCTCAACAAGTGAACATGCTTTTAACACACCCTGCTCCATCATTCATGAGGACCTGTTGCAGAACAAGCCATTGTGCTCTCCAGAAGTGCTGGCTGGAGCACACCAGCCACTTCCCAGTCTCCACCACCACCCTCTGCTCTGAAACAGAGAAACAAACCTGAGGAGCAGCTTGTGAGCCTCTGTCTCATGTACAGCTGTGACCTGACTGAACAGGACAATTCAGTCCTGTTAAAAAACCTTAAATAGCAGCATCTATGGTGCTGTGATGGATAAATCTCCTTGCAGAGGGTTCACCCTTGATCAGAGCAGGTCAGCCATGACCATCATGGAAAATTGCTGTCCTGGGAGGACAGTGAGGACTCCAAAATGCTGGTGGGAGAAAAGAGGGACCTTGAATCCCCTGGCCCCTATGGATTAATACAAATTGGTTTTCCCTGCAAGTACACTGGGTCACCTCAGGGGACCACAACAGCTCTCTGAAGTTGAACTGGCTGAGCCCAGGGGCTAAAATCCTCCTGGGCTGGCAGGCAGCTCATCCCTCAGGGAGTAACAGCTTCATGTCATTCCCTCCTGGGTATGGAGAGCTAGCATGGGTTTCTCTCATAGGACAGGGTGGGAGCACTGATGTGGGCTGTATGGGAAGCAGAAAGAATACAGAGGGACTGCTTGGATAAACAGGAGGGAAAAGCCTTTTTCCAGTGCCCTGCAGGTGCTGTGCTCCCTTGGCAGAGGCAGGACATCTCTGCCAGCTCTTCACCATCTGCTCCTCTGCTCCTCCACCAACCCAGCCAACATGCAGTGCAAGGATGTCTTTGGATTTCACCCATGCCAAAAAACCACTCCAAAACCCAAATCAAAGTTCTGTAGGGCTGATTTGCCCCCTTGACTGGACCCCCATGCCCTCCACATCCCCTGCCCAGCTGGGCAGACCCCCATGCCCTGTTGGCAGGCCCCACAGCTGTTTGCTTTGGGGTGAAGAGCACAGCACTGCTGGAAACCCCCAAGGGGAAGGAGACCAAACCAATCTCTGGGTCCTAGAAAATGGGAAGATGTGACCAACAATTCCAGGAGAAGACAGGAACATTTCAAAGTGAACAGCAGTGCACAGCACCAGCCCAAATGACTTTCTTTAGCCTGGTGGCTGCGTTGAGTCATTTATCATATTCTGAGCAACCAGCCACGCTTCAGCAGCAATTACTGCTCTGTGACAGCTTCCAAACAATGCTCCCTGCAAGCTGTGCTTGCTGTCAGAACCTAAGAAAACAGAGGGTGAAAAATCCCAAACGTAACCAAACCAAAACACTGCTTTGCAGAGAGTTTGTGCTTTTCTTTTAAGCTCAACAGGTGTTCCTGGTCACCCTGCAAAACCACAGGGGAAATATCTGCATGCCACTGAAATGAAGCAACTCGAAGCTGAACTCTGTGAAGATAATCCCATCTTTTGCTTTTGTTTGGTAGAAATGAATGGAGAAAAAAAAAGCAAAAAAAAAAAAAGCTTCAACTCTGGTTTTTCATAATGATAGAGTGAGGGCTTTCACCACCATCCCAGTTTTGGACTGCATCTGATACAGGCTCATGGAGACAGGGGGCTGTTATTAGAGCTGGGTGAATAATCTACAGCAAAGGACTGAATGGAAGTGTTTGGCCTTTTATCTGTTTGTAAACTATCTGTGAGCATGCCTGGATGTTCTTGAATGTGTTTGTTGTTTGAGATAATGCTGCCCGTGATTTCTGCGAATAATCATTTATTTGTGGCTTGCCCACGAGCATTTAGATAGTCAAAATGTCATTTTTGTTCCGTGATTACATGAGTGCAACCCTGAGGCTTCCACCAGTCAGGAGTGGTAAATTCACTTTCTGTAAAACCCTATTGAGATCTTCCTGGGAAATGTGATTTCATCTGCAATATTTGTGGGGGGAAAAAAGGAAGAAAAAAGCAGTTAAGTAATGGAGGGGAGGAGGGGATTGGGGGTAGTGTTAAAAAAATTGTTGACCGGCTCTTGTGTTTGTCTTGATCCACAGTTCCTTGGTTATCCTGAGTGGTTGGATGGTTTTGTGGTAAGGACACCTTGGGGGGTAAATTGCAAAGGGGTATTAAGGAAAAAATAGTCAGTGCTATAGACAGGTTAAGTACCTGCATCACAAATGGGGGCAAATTAATTAATAAATAAATTAATTAAAAAAATAATAAATTAAGTTTTGGGGCAAAACCAGTATCTTGCAAAAAAAGCAGGGCTTGAATTCATTTTGGGTGCCTGTGAAACTTTCTTCTGCAACTCCTTCAACAGAGGCTTGTTGTTTATCCATTGCTTTCTGAAAGTAATGCACTGCAGAAAATTATTTCCTCTGCAAGTATTTCCTGACTTGTGAACCCTCTGCTTCCAAAACAGCTTCTCATTGAACTATTGTATGTGGGTAAGCATTTCCAAAACATGAGATGTCTTTTGGCTGCCCAAAGAGCAGTGTGGGCTCCACTTTACCTGGTTACAGGCTGCTTAGAAAGCTGATGGACAGCACATCAGAGATGGTAAAATCTAAAGTAGTGTGGGCAAAGGTGTGAGCAAAGGTGTGAGCTTGGTTTTGGGAGATGAAATAGGCTGTGACCTCATGCAACTCTGCTCTGTTTCCTTTCCCAGGCTTTGTCTTTACCACTTAAAACTGAGAACACGTGGGGTTTTCTACAACAGATGAAGAAAAGAAAATTAAACTTTCTGTAATGGAAGGGGGAGAAAAAAAATAACACTGTTCTTTCTTGCACCCTTCCTGCTCTCTCTCTCTCTCTGTCATTTTACTAGGTATTTACATCCCCTCATTGTGACTCATTTATTGTTCCTCTACCTTGTCTTATTCCTTTTTCCCCAGGCAGATTTTAGTGGAGGGGAGTCATTTGAGGGAGTAAATATCTGCAAGTCCAGCTTGGGACCAGTACAGACTGAAATAAGAATTGCACTGAAGATGAGGCATTTTTGTGGAAAATGAAAACAACAATAACTTTTTCTCATATTATTGACATTTTTCAGAGGGCGTCGTCTTTGGTAGAGCGAACTAAAGCCAGAATTTAGGCTTTGGCTATTGAAATGTTTAGATGAAAATTCGCCAAACTCCTAATTTATTTTTCCAATTCTCCAATTAAAGAAACCCCCTCCAATGATTATTTAAAGTATCTTGCCCACACAGCTCCCTCCTTCCCCTGCTTGCTTTTTTTTTTTCCATTTTAGTCAAATAACCAATTTTCCACTTGCACTAATTCAATACACTCGTCTTGTTTCAGAAGCCACATTGCAGTGATGCTGAGAAAGGAGTCCAGAACCAGCTGATTTAATGCTTTGCTCATGGTGGTTTGTATTAAATCCTTTTTTATTTTGCTTTCCCTGTTTTTAAGCTGCATTTGCTGGGGAGTGTTTTATACGCCCAAGTACAGAGAGCACTCTACAATCCTGCTTTAATGCTGAGCTGTATTTAAACCTGAGCTGTGGCTGCAGGGGGGCATTGTGAGGTCACCCCATCACCTGATAGCTGATGCTGGAGGTTCATGCATGCATGATCTGTAGCTTTTTCCTCCTGTGGAAGAGAAAAAAGATATTTTAAAATTATTCTCAAAGAGTTAGGCTGTCATTTTGGGTTCTACATGGTGTGTGTGTGTGTGGAGGGTAAAGGAGGGTTGAGATTGATTTGGGCCTGACAAAAAATATTATGAAAGATTGGTAGTGAAGTCGTGGAGCTCGAGACCAATAATTAAGCTGTGAAGGCTCCATCCTTTCCTCTCCTGCAGAGGAAATTAATTAATGTAATTTACTTTGAAAGTCTCAGGTTCTGTTTTTTAAGTAAGGCCTTGGGGTCATGCTTAAAACTGAGTGCTGTGAAAGGATGTGGTGATGGGATCCAAAGCTGTTGTAAAGGACATGCAAAGACAGAAATCAGTGGCTAAAATGCTCCTCCTGAAGCCCCTACAGATCTTGTGTGCTGGCACTTCATGACCCTAGAAATGCTGTTGAGCTTGGCAGGACTGGCCCAAAACCAGCAGTGCCTCAGACCAGGATGGAAGTTTGCTGACCAAACCATGAGGAAGAACCCTTGACTGTGCTGTAATTTACTGTTTTTCACTGCTAGCAAAGCTGAGGTGCATAAATCATAGTGATTAATAAAGGTGCATAAATCATAGTGATAAATAAATCTGTTATGTCCTCCTTTATTTCCTATTTGCAAACTGCCCGAGCGATTTTCTCAACCGCATTTGTTATTCAGAATTTTTCCCTCAGTAATTTCTGGAGATAATTCTTGTGTTTTTATCTTGTCTGGGAAGTTGTGCTGAGTCTGACATTGGAGCTGTTTTTATTAGAGACATAAATCTTTCTTCTGTTGTTTCAAAATCACATTTCCCATGCTACCATTTGCAATTACAGATATGAAACTTGCTTTCTTTGACTGCTCTTCAACATCCATTTATCACTGGCTGCTTCAGCTGCTGCTGAAATGCTGGTAAACTGTATCACCCTCACATTTGGGATCAAACACCATAAACAGAAGCATGAATTTTCTTGCACAGAGGTTAAAAAGAGTGAACGAGCATCTGTGAAATTTTGGGATGGGGTGGTGGGTAAAGAAAAAAGAAAGTGAACGTGGACTTCTGTTTGGATTCACTACTATTTCACTGCTGTTTCATTCTGTGCTTTAAAAGAAAGTGTTGGCTGCCATGGCTTTTTGGAGGGGAAAGAATCCTGAAAATACACCCTGAGAATGGCAGCTAGGTCAGGAGACTCGGGGAAAGCAGAGGAGAAATGTTTTGTTCCTTGCTCATAACTCATCTTAGGCACTAACCTGCTCAGAGAGCTTTGGGAAGGCAGAAATGGAGGTTACTTGTTTCTGGAGTCAGGATTCAGTTAAGAAAAGGGTTCTCCAAGACAATTTTCGTGGCAGTTGGTGGAATAAGAGCCTCTGAACCCAAAAGCAAGCCAATGCATGCATGCAGAAACATTTGCAATTGTTTAGTGGAACAACGACAGCCTTAATAGTACAGCATTAGGCAGAGGGCCAAGAGGCAAAAAAATATTTGTAAATAGGGTTTGCTAATTTTTTCCACTGGCAAACATAGCAAAAGAAGGAGGGAGGAGTTAGTCCTCTGAAGAGACAGGCTGGAAGCACAGGTCCCTCTAGGTTTTTGAACAGAATCCCTCTGCAATCCACATCCCAAATGAAAATAAGGAGTTTGTCTCTGGGTGTTTGTGTTTTTGTGTAAGAAGGGGTAAGGAGACATTGCTCCAGCTTAGAAACAGGAGCTGTGGGGTGGCAATAAATAGAGAAGGAACTTTCCCTGAAAGGATGTCAGGGACTGACTGAGAAGCAGTCAGTGCTGGATATTTCCTCCTGGAGACCTTTGGAAGGCTCTCCCACGTGTTGGTGGTGAGGAGCTGATGGGGTGGCTGTGTCCCTACCCGAGCTCTCCTTCTTCCCTCCATGGCTTCCTCCTGGCTGTGGAGGGAATTCCCATCCTGGAGTGACTGAGATAAAGGGATTTGGGAGGTTGGCAGCAGAGCCAACCCCTCAGCAACTGGGCCTGGGGAGGGTTGACTGTCTCCCTCTGACAGGTGGCTCAGAGGTGTCCCTTCCACCACCCCTTTTCATTTAGAGAGAAAATCCTCTGTGCAGGTTCTGGCTGTTCTGTGCCTGTTGGTGCTGCTATTCCCACCTGTGTGGTGAACCTGAGATGTGTGCTGTGGGCAGAGAAACACAAGGAGGCCATCAGGGGTGTCACTTCTATAGAAACCCAGAGACTGAGCACAAGCTAACAGAGCTCTTCCAGTTGGTTTTTGGTTGCAAAGAGAAAAAATTTTCACAGGAGTATCAAAGGATGGGCTGAAATTTTGTAATTTGTCTCCATTGTGACACTTGCTCATCACATCTACTTTTGCACCCACCTGTGCTGCTCCTTGCCACAGCAAGAACAGGCTTGACTGAGACCCAACTTTACTGCAGAAAAGAACAGGGTATAAAGATTTCTTTCCTAAATTGAATGATCTCCTCAATTTCAACATCCTGCTGTTAATGTTCCTCCTTGACCTTGAAGCACAATAATTTGTCTCTTTGACGTGCACACATTTCACTATCCAAACAGGTGATGCTTGTATCTTAACTGGACAAACTGAAACCTTTTGAGGTTTCCTTTTGAGGTGGAGTTTATCTGAAGGCTGAAATCAATTTGGCTTCAGATTAGACAAAACTCAAACTGTGAATAATTTGTATCTAAACAGTGAAAAAAGGGATCTTGCAACACACACTGTTCATGTGAATAATAGAAACTCTTACAAAAAACTACAGGTGGTTAATGATAAACTTCCAGTTAACATTTACCTAAAAAAAAGCCCAGGCATCTCAAAGGTGATGAGAAGGAACTAATGTTTTGCACAAATAATGCCAGTAGTTCAGCAGAACTCTCTAAATCAGGATCTGCTATTCTCCCTTCCTCTGAAAGAGTCTGACCATGTGCAAATGAAAAAAAAAATGAAAGGAAGAAGAGTCCAAGGCAGGGAGGTTTTGCACACATAGCACCGATTTCAGAGGGGACTGGGAGCAGAGGAAAACCAAAATGTGTTAACCTAAAATCATCACAATGTCCTGCTGGCATATTTAGGTTTTCTGTGAAATGTTTTGCACCACAAACTCCTTACTTACACAAGACCCGAGTAAATGTGTGACTGTGTGACCGAGCTTTGGGTGTCCCTCCTTTATAAAACCAAGCACTGTGCTGCAGCCTCAGTGGTGTATGGGAGTGAGGAGTGGGTTCTTGGGGCAGTCAGACAGCTTGGTGAAGGTCCAAGCACAGCTTTTTACATCCCCTTTTCCACTTTGCTGCATGCCTGAAGACTTCATGTTTTACCCATCTGCTTGTGGGAGCACGAGCCAAACTCCCTCTCCAGTTCACTGATGTTCCCTAACTAGGGGAGCATGCAGCATCTTTGCACCTTTCTGGTTTGGGAGGAATGAGGCAGGGTGGTTAAAACACCTCTGGCCTCCACCAGACCTCTCCTGTTCCTCCAGTTTGATCTGGGGGCTCTGCTGCTTGTGTTTGCCTCCAGACTTGGGGCTGCAGAAGCCTAGAACTAGATCCTGTGAGCTCAACTTGTACTTATTTAACAATACATTTAATAAATATTGAAAGAGGGAAAGCTCATGGGCTGACCCTGGTGTGAAGGTTTTGCTCTTTTCAGAGAGCACAGAAAGTTGCTCACAGGGAGATTGGGAAGGAACCCCCCAGCTCGCTGCTTTTGTGGCTTGTGACGGAATCCCACTGAAAACAACTTGTGATTTATTTCAGCTGCATAATAATATTACAAAGTAATAAAAATAAAGGCATATTTAATGATGTCCTTCCATTAAATGGTATGCCCTGGCTGTCTACCAATGGCTCTACAGACCTACTGGCGCCTGTGTCAAGACTCTTTTCTTTCAGCATGGGGAGAGACATTAAATACCATGATAGAGTCCTATGTACCACCAGGTTATGCTGCACAATTAATTCCTATTAGGCAAGTCATTTTTTCCTTTTCTTGGCCATTGCTACTTTGTTATGCTAATAAATATGCTTGTGCAGTGGGACCCAATTTAAACAAAGATTTGACAGTGACTTTGCTGGACACAGCCAGGATGGGACATCTGGGTCTCATCACAGCCAAAGGTCTCTCCCCTCACCCTCTCATCTTCACAGCATATCAGTGCTCTCAAGCACTGCTCTCTTCAAGTCTCCAGAATGCATTTGTTATTTTCATTATTAGCTGGAAAAAAAATCAGGCAATCCCTGTTCAGAAGAGGACAGGAAGAAGGATTTTCAATTGTAAAGAACACTGGAGAAAAAAAACGAGGAGAGGAATTACTACAGTGGGGTAGAAATCATTTGTTGACATCCTCAGAAGCATTTTACAAACTGCACCAGATCATTCCTCCAAAATGACCACAGAGAGCTGCTCTCTCTTGGTCAGGAGCACAGGGCTGTGCTTACCAAAAGTTCAAAAACTCAGTTTCTGGGGAAAGTGCACTTGCATGTTCTTGTTAGAATCTCCATTTTCTGTCTTTCCTGAGCCATTGGGGAAAGGTTTCCATTGGGGAAGTTCCTCTCAAGAGATCACAATGGGCAGCTTGTACTCCATGTGCTGACTGGCTGCAGAAGGAAATGCAGTTGTGTGTTCTCACCGGTTGTGCAGGGTGATGTTAAAGCCATGAAGGTCCTTTCTGCCATGGAAAGGGCTTGGTTCATCTCTGGCTCAGGGATGGTTTCCCACAGAGTTACCAGAACCATTCTGGTAGTGCTTGTGCTTTCCTTGAAGGTTTCCCATCCAAGGATCCAGCAGTCTTGACCTTGGTTAATTATTCCTAGAGGAAGCCTGCCCACACAGCATCCTCCCACATGAAACTGCTCTGCCAGGTGAATCCCAGCCTGTTCCAGAGGAGAACAAGGAGCCTGGGGGCCGGGAGGGAAGCACTGCCCACTAGCTGCCTCTTGGCTTCCCCCATTCTTAAGCCAGACCTCGAGCTACCCATGCTTTTATGCTGAAGAAGAGAATTTGGTGCCTAATTTCCATTTACAAATAAGTAGCCAATGCTGAATGTGTTTTGTTCATTTTTATCCTCTTCTCATAAGATATTGTTTGTTTATTATTTGTACTGCTATAGGAACAAAGCATAAATGGTGACTGCAAGGTTTCTGCCAAGCAGTTTTGGTACACTCCAGAGAGCGAGCCCCTTCTCATGCCAGGATGGTTTCCATTTATCAGTAGTGGAGACCTTTTTGGGAGAGGCTAAAAGATGAATTCTTCAGAGACTCTTCTGGCTCTTCAGGTCCTCAGCAGGGGATGAGGAGGAGGAGGCAGAGGAGGAGAAGGAGGAAGACAGAAGGGGGAAAGAGGAGAAGGAGAAGAAAAAGCAAAAGGAAGGAGAGAAGAAGAAGAAAGGAGGAGAAGGAGGAGAAGATGGAGAAAGAGGAGAAGGAGGAAAGGAGAAGGAGAAGGAGAAGGAGAAGGAGAAGGAGAAGGAGAAGGAGAAGGAGAAGGGAGAGCCCAGCATTTTTCCCTTCCCACTTTGCCTGTTAGTGGAATTGCAGGTCTGCCTAGTCCTTTGATAAAAAGCCCAGGATCCCGAGCAGGGGGTGTGTGACTCAGGGAGATTGGCTGTCTGGTGCAGGACCTTTTATCTGCCTTGATTGCTCCTCCACAACCTCTTTCAAAAGCTCCTTTTCTGCACTGTAATGTTGTGCCGATCATAATTTGCATTTCTGAACGCATGAAAGAACCGTTTCCTGTCTCTGGTGGAAAAAGGGAGCGGGGGGAAGGGTAGAAAGTATTTAAAGTCAAACTGAGATTTTTTTTTTTTCTTTTAAAGCCTGCTATGGGAAAACAAAAGGCGTTTCCATTCCGGGCACAGCTCTGGAAGCAGCTGGGAGGTGTTACTGAGCTGTGTGTGCAGGTTATTATGCTCTGCTCCCACCTGAGTGCCAGCGGGGCAGGTCCGTGATCCCTGAGAGCATCACACAGGTCTGATAGCACACTCCATCCATCCATCCATCCATCCATCCATCCATCCATCCATCCCTCCATCCATCCATCCATCCATCCATCCCTCCACCCATCCACCATCCATTCATCCATCCATCCATCCACCATCCATCCATCCATCCATCCATCCATCCATCCATCCATCCACCCCTCATCCATCCATTCATCCATCATCCGTCCATCCATCCATCCATCCACCCATCCATCCCTCATCCATCCATTCATCCATCATCCCTCCATCCATCCATCCATCCATCCATCCACCCCTCATCCATCCATTCATCCATCATCCGTCCATCCATCCATCCATCCATCCACCATCCATCCATCCATCCACCCCTCATCCATCCATTCATCCATCATCCGTCCATCCATCCATCCATCCATCCATCCACCCATCCATCCCTCATCCATCCATTCATCCATCATCCCTCCATCCATCCATCCATCCATCCATCCATCCATCCATCCCTCCATACATCCATCATCCGTCCATCCATCCATCATCCAGCCATCATCCATCCATCCATCCCTCCACGCATCCATCCACCCATCCATCCATCCATCCACCCATCCATCCCTCATCCATCCATCCATCCATCATCCATCCATCATCCATCCATCCATCCCTCCATCCATCATCCCTCCATCCATCATCCGTCCATCCATCCATCATCCGTCCATCCATCCATCCATCCATCCATCCATCCCCGGTCAGTCCAGTGCAGACCCCCCGAGCTGGAGAGCTGGGAATTCTCCTTTCTCCCGCAGGTTCTGGGTGGAACAAAATCCCTCTGGAGAAGCCGTGATGCCGGTCCCGGTGCGGAGGTGCCGCTGTGTGCGCGCAGCAGCTCCCCCAGCCCTCGGCTAATCTCTGTTACATATCTACAGACAAAACAGGCTCTTGGCACCGCGCGGCGGATGTCTGCAACTCCTGCCAGGACGCTGAACAGGGGCCAGGAACTTGGGTGGAGACAGGAGCCAGGAGGTCATCTGGGGTTGCTGCTCTTTGTTAGAGCTAAATAACGCTGTGAATGTATTAAGCTCCTTTCCACGCACCGATTTTATTTTTTTTTTTCCCCAATGCCTTCAATAGTCTTTCTTTTTCTTTTTGCTTTTTTATTTTTTTTCCACTGGGCTGGATTAATGTACAAATACGCAAGGCAGAGCAGTCTGCTCATTTGCACTTAGCATGAAACCCTGAGTTCGACTTTTTAATTCTTTTTTTTTCTTTTTTCTTTTTTTTTTTTTTTCAGAAAAATGAAACAACATACTTCCTGCAAAGGTTTGCTCTGTGAGAACAGCAGCTTGGGTGCTTTGTCATTTCCTCACTTTCAGACACTGATCAGACAGTCACCTTCACAAAGCTATCAGATGATCTCATTATTGCTCCCTAAGAGAATAAGTTTTGTTTGTTTTTTTTTTTTTCTTAATAAAGGTGGGATGAAGCAAATTGTGGCACCTGGAATTGCAAAGCTGCTGCTGGATCCCAAAACCCTGCTGAGCACAGGAACATTGCTGGAACTTGTGGGGACTGAAAAATGGCAAGAGTAAGATCTGCATTTTATACAACTGATGCTATTAAATGACTTCTGTGGCTGCATGGACATATCTGCTTGTTCTGACCTATTAGATGCCAGAGTGTCTGTGTGTGTGTATATATATATATACATATATATATATATATATATATGTATATATATGTATGTATATATATGTATGTATATATATGTGTGTGTATATATATATATATATATTCTTCTCCAGACTGGACAACATGTGTGAACATCCTTATTCTGTTCTTCCTTCAGCCCTGTTATTTTAACCAGTCCTTTCCCTGAGAGACAGCACAGAGTAAGACAGGAAAACCACAGGCCCTAGAACATCACAGGTGTTCTCTGCAGTCACCTCTGCCGAGCCTGGCACGATGTGTTCAGGCTGGGATGCAGAAAATGCCACTGGACACCACAAAAATCCCATCATGGATGTGCTTGGCAGTCCTGGGGAGGTTGTAGCACATCTTCTGCAAGGCTCCTCTCTCAGGAATAGCTTTGTGTTGTTATATAAAAGGCATCACAAGCATTATGTGCCACCCTGCTGCTCCTGTTCACCCCTGGAACAGGATTGCTTTGTATCAGGCCAAAAAGTGCTTGAATCTGAGGTTCAAATACACCTGTTATCTCCATATGTTTATATAATCATATAAAACATCTTATTATTTCTTAAATAATAAATATGTGCTTTTATAGTTTTTCCCCCCTGGAGCCTTGCTGGATGAAAGGTGTCGTTCCATAAAATATTTTATTCATGGCTATGTTTATCCAGACTGTGACACCCTCTTCCAGAGACATTATCTAATTCTAGCATCTGAGAGAATCTTTGAACAAGATTTTGTGGTAACCACAAATAACAAAGGGAGGAAGATTGTGGAAAGGTAAAAAGGCTGATCTTGATTTGCAGCAGGCAAGCTAAAAATTCCCTGCAGTCCCTCAGTCCTACATCCCAGTCTCTTTGTGCTGCTTTGCTCTTTAATAATGGCTTCTTTTTTTAAAAAAAAAAGGACAAGACAAATTGTCTAGCCACAAGAATTTAAACAATGCTTTTAATCTGAGTGAAGAAATGTACTGCACTGCTTGGCTGCCTTTAAAGTCTACGATTGCAATATGTCAGCAGAAGGTGTATTTGTAGAAGGGAGAGCTGTAGCTTAATGTAGCTGCACCATAAAGTTATTTATCCCTGCTGTGCTTGATTTACAATTCTCAATAAGCTCCTTGACATTTTTTTTTTTCTGCTGAGAAACCTTGAGGAGGTGCCTGCAGAGGTGGAAGCAGGGGGTGATTCACTGCTCCTCACCCCTGGTGCTGCCCTTGCCTCTCAGCCAGACAAGCTGGTCCGTGATTAATTTTAATTCTTCTTTAAATAACCCGAGTTTTAAGAAAAGGGAAATTTCACTGCACTTTTTCATCTGAAATGCACTGAACAGCACACATTTTTCTTGAATGGAAATAAACATTTCCACCCCAAAGGCTGGTGACATCTTGATGCTCTTTTTGCGCTGATCAAGTGCCTGACCTGGGCCTGCCTCTCCCCCATTGGTCTCCAGCTGTGTCCTTCTTCCCTCAGCCTGAAACATTCTGCTTTACAGAGCCCCCAAATCCCTGCTGGGATCTTGTGTGCACCCCTCTCCATGAGATGGGTTGAGTGGGTTGTGGAGGAGATTCCATAAATCCATGCAAAAGGACAGGGACTCTGATCTTGTCTCATTTCCCATCAAGGGAGCCAGTGCCAGATGGTGCTCTGGGACTCAACTCAGCCCCATACCCCAACAGACTGGTTGGGGATCAAAAAGTGTTTCCCATTAATTCCTGGAGTCCTCACTTTCCTGGACACACCAAAATGTGCATCTTGTGTTCACAGCCTTTGCAAAGAACTTGATATATGGCTTGTAAGGCCAGAAAGTTTGGCTGTTCCTGGGTGCACACATTTTCTTATCACACGTTTGGGAGGATCTGTGCACTCCCTCAGTGAGAACAGCTCTGCACACAGATATAAATCCATGTATTGGAAAGCAGGGAGACAGATGGCCTCTATTAGCCCATGTAACCAAACACAGGATGCAGATGATCTGAAACAATTAGAATGAGAGTTTTCCTATCTGAGAGTTTTAAAGAGCTTTCATTCATCATGTGCTTAGTGGCATGACTCTAGCTCCAAGGGTGTTTCTGAGGCAGAGATTTTAAAATATTAATAATAAAGCTTTTCTGCTCACTGTAACATTACGATTGTAAATTGTTCATTTGCATGAGCCCTTAACACCAAAAGCATCTGATATGCATCACCCCAATTCCTTCATGCCAAACCCACCTTAATTTTTAGGAGCAGTTCAGCAAACATGTATCTGGGACACTCCAATGACCAGCTCACACATTTTCTCCTAAGTGTTGCTTCTGAGTAACTCCTCCTGTTCAGCAGAAGTCACTGTGAAAGGAAACCCAGTGTTTGTGCACGCCATGTGCCATAAATCACCTCAGCACACGCTGAAGTGTGGCCAGTCCTGGGTGAAAAGCAGGCAGATGTTGGGCATGCCATGGCACAGCAGCTCCCCACAGCAGATTGCAGTGGGGCAGGAAGAACTCCACAAAACTGCAAAGAAAGATTGAGTTAGGAGAGATGTAATTACCAAACCTGGACTATGTCCAGGACACTAGGGCAAACCCTCCTGCCTCTGCAAATTTGATTTTAACAACTTTAATTTTAAACACCTGATAGTCGTATTTCTTACCAAGGGAACAGATTGCTGAGAGAGGCAGCATTTCCTAAATAGAAAAAAAAATCCTTAGAAAATTAAGAAAGGAAAGAAGAAAAACCAACAAGAGTTTCCTCCTATAAGATTTGTGACACCTCAGTGGGAAACCCATGAAATATCCACTACAAAAACACATTTTCTGGGTTGTAGGTCAGCTTAACTTATAGCACCCCACAGCTCAGGCCAATATTTTGTGCATGGAAGTGATGAATTGTAGAAAGTGAAACCACACAGGGCCATCAGCACAGGGAGTCCAGGTCAGAGCAGTACAGAAAAAAAACCAAGAAGAACCTGCTAAAATAAGAAGAAAACTCAGCTTATTTTGCTGTTGAGACATATTTGTGCACCAGCATTTATTGGTGGCATTGCAAATACCCACCTCTGACAACCAAATGGTTTGACACACCAGGTTGCTTATGTGGAATTCAATTGTGTCTACAGCCCTGCAACAAAACAAGCAAAGCAAAATGAGCACCTGAAAGAAAACTTCTTGCATAACACAGACTCTCAGGATATTGGGAGGAACGCTGCTGACCTTGGCTACCCCTGAGAATTGCCATGTGAGCAGAGCAAATCAGTTCCCACAGCAATTCGCAAACTTTGGAATAAGCAAGCCCTGACCCTGCTTCAGCACTGGGGGATGGAGTAGGTGATTTTCTGTGTTCCCTTCCAGCCAGAAATTTCTGTGATATCGGGGCCCACTCCCAAAACCTATAAAGCAGATTCCAAAAGATAATGGAAAAATAATAAAGCATCTACTACTGCAAGTTGTTAGGTGCTGCAGGAAGCCAGTGCTGCCCTGCAGAAGGGTGCCCCATAATAGTTTGCAGACAAGTGGCTTTAAGTAGAAGAAGCTGTACTTGCATCACCCTGAAGTAACTGGAAGCACATGGAGAATCTATTTTCCTGGCTTTTTCACCCAAGTGAAACAACCTTCTCCAGTTGCTGCTGAAAGGAATTTAATGAAATAATCTATACGTCAGATTATTTCCATGTTTGCACAAAACATGAAACAAGTGTTCGGGACTTGCTCTGCCCCATTTTCGGGCTCTGCTTGTGCTGCACATGGGACACATTTATCTCAGATGGAAAGAATCTGCAGCTCTGATTTCCCTGGGGTGTGTGCTGCTCACACCAGGGTGTTGGATACCCCTGGAAGAGCAGAGCCTGAGCTGTGGCTGCTGAGCACGTGGCCCTGGGTCACACAGGAGCTTCAATGCCCAAAGAGGAAGAGGAGGGCTCAGGCAGGTGCAGCTGTACCTGTGTGCCATGCTGAGGATGCTGCAGCCTCCTGATGTGCAATCCTCACAGCAATCCTCACACCAGACCTTCAACTCAAGGGCTGCATTAAAGCTTGCACTGTCACTGAGTTATAACCAATTCCTGGCTCAGACTATGAGCTGTGGCTCGTGGGGAGAACATCCTCACCCCAGATTTTACACCAGCACTGCCACGCTGCTCTGAGCACGGCCACCATGAGAAAGTGTCACTTTGGGGTTTGGGGGTGGCCACAAACCCTGCAGCCAAGCAAACTCAGGGATCAGCTTTGTTGTGGGATGGCTTGGCATGTCCAAGGCAGTGGATGCCCAGGGAATGCAGCAGAGCCAAGCTCTTGTGTGTTGCATTTTTAATCAGCTCTGCTGCCCCGTTTCAAGAATGGGAGTGTTTACACTCACTATCAAGAAAAGCAGCACTATTTTTATAGCTTTGCTACATACTGGCCTGTTCCCAGGTGCACACTGTTCAGCAAGAAAGTACAATTCATAAGTTGAACAAAATAGCAAAATGTTCCATGTTCCACAGTTTCTCCAGCAGCCTGGGAACAAAACATACTTATATTTTATCCACCCTGCTGGTGATGAAGCTCAGACACTCATCAGAGGTTTGTTATTATTTTTAGCCATGACACAGAGAAAACTTCCTTTTTAAAGCCCTTGTATGTAGAAAGGAGGCAATGGCCTTACACAGCCATTTGTCCATTACACAGCTGCTTGTCCATTTTTTCTGAGCAAAGTAATGAAAAGGACCAGAGCAAAACTTCAGCTTCAGTCCTCCTGTGGCATAAATCAAGACATTTTCACCACAGAGCAGTGGAGATGTCAGATAGTGAACACCAGGGTTGTGACTTCTGATACAGATGTAAGAGACTAATTGTAAACGCTGGGATGAAAACAGCATTTCTCTCTTCTTTTACTCTATATTCTCACCTCTGATGTTCTGTCTCTTCTAGACCTATTAATGAATTGGGACTTGTAAATGCAAAGATGACTTTAATGAATTGGCAAGCAGAAAGACATCACCTTCTCTCACCAGCAGGAAACCCAAGCCCTGAGCTCTCAGTCACACCACAGCTGAGGCTGTCTGTAAACATGGACAGGCCCAGTGTCCAGCCATGGTCTGCTCCTTGCAGTCTCAGCACACTGAAATTCAACTCTCAGTCCATTGGTTTCTCTGGGTCTGGATTGAAGGCACTTGAGACAGTAATTAATGTTCCGACTCAGGTGTTGATTATTTCTTGTCAGTAAAACAGTCTCATAACTGTGAATTCTGCAGCAAGGCACAAAATGGCCAACAATCTCTTGTTCCAAGGTCTTTTAAGACCAAACTACCCAATTAAGAACTGACACCTGTATTATTTTCCCTTTGAACCCAGTAACTGATCCCACAGAGCTGCAATGAGGACTTTCCTGCCCAATTACAAAATGCCACCCAAACCCATGGAGAAGGAGGAAGAAGAAGCATGAAGAAGAAATCCAGGATGACACCCTGTGCCCTCCATCTTGCTGCCATCCACAACACACTAAAAATCCCAAAACCTAAATTTCTCACCAAGTGATGCACCTACACTACTCTCTATAATCCATTTCACAGTTTTGTGGATTCAAGTCTATCTTGAAGTCCGGGAAACTTTCTCCATGATTGAGGGTCAGAGTCAGTGCTGCCCTGGGGGTCAGGGCAGCCCAGAGCAGACAGAGAAATATTCCCAATGCCCTGGGTTTCCACATAAGCCCATTACCTGCATTGGTATCCAAAACCTGTGTAATTGGTAACTTAAACAATTGATTTACTAATTTCTATGACACTTCAGTGTCCTGATTTCAAAATATCTAAGGGGATAATTCCTTTTAAATATAGGCTTAAGCACTGAGGTGTTTTGGAATTAATATGAAAAACAAAAATACCTTTCTTGTTTTTTGGGACAGCTGTGCATTGAGTCATTATTTTTCCCAATAAAGAGAAGCATTCCTTTTTCACTTAAAGACTTCATGATAACCTTGTGCATGGCCAACTTGAGGGCTTTTATGCCCAGCTCCTATCACCCCAGTCAGAAAGTAATTCTGCAGTTAACCCTGCTACAACCCCAAAAGGTGCACAATGTCATTGGTCTGCTTTAAAATTGCAAACACATGGAGAAACAGTGGTGCAATTTTTCTTAATTAGAGAAAATGACCACACTTGAGAAAAAAAAAATAAAATTACACTGTTCTAATCACAAGCAATGCTTAACAATTAACCCAAATATACAGAAAGCCCATCCCTACACCTTCATGCTACACCCCAATAGTCTGAAAGGCTTGTAACAGAGTGGCCCAGCCCACAAAGTCTGTTCAGACACAGAATGAAATCACTGTCTTGTGCCATTTGGGGGGAACTCAACTAATTCCTTTATTTATATCTAAACACTCATAGCTTTTAATGGGGAAAAAAGAAACACAGTAAACCCTCGTGATGTTGCCCATAATGTATTGCTTCCAGCACTTCTCCTGCACACACCTGACACACACAAACACACACACACACACACACAGACATGTTAAATTTTAATTTTTACTGCTCAGGAGAAGCCTGAGTTTGTTTAGATTTGAGACAAAAAGCAGCATCCATCTCCTCCTGTCGTTCTAAACCCCTGACATTTACAGAGCTCTTCCCAAACCAGTTCATTAAACACTGCCTGCATCTCAAGGCCATATGCAGCAGTATAATTTAGAGTGTATATTTTATAGGTTTCTTTTTCTGGTTTACCCGCTGATTATTATGGGCTGTAAAATTTCAATTATCCCAAGCAGTCAGGGGAATAAAAAAGGGAAATAAAAAGTAGGTGATGGAAAAGTGTGTGTTAACAAATGCCATAGAAAAGAAGCCAGTGCAACACTCAGATTTCAGTGTTACTAATGCTCTTTTCTCTTCTCACAGACAGATTAGCAGTAGGAATAGAAAGCACAAAATGACAACATCTAAATCATCTCCCTCATTCTCACATGCAGCAGATATTTCAAACCCATGGGTGAAATTTTTCTTTATGTGGACAAACCCATGGGTGAAATTTGTCTCAGCTTTCCCTGTGCAAGCTCACAGACCTGGGAGGAGCAGCACAGCCCAAATTAAGGGCTGAATTTGGCCCAGCTAGTAAAAGAAAAGACTTGAAGGAGATGAGAATATGTCTGCAAATTTTCCATGTAACATGTAAATTAACCCAATTCTTGAGTGTGGGGCAGATGTACAGGGCTAAAGTGGCTGCTGATATAAAGGGAAATATTCCCAAATAATTTCACTTTGTCCATTTACATCATTTACATTGACACCCAATGCCCTTAAGAGCTGCAAATACAAAATACTGTATCTGAAAAAATAAAATCACAGAAAGGGCTGGAAAATTTTTTATTCAGTGTGCTAAACCCATAAAGCTGGGATGGTGAAACTTAGTAAGGTGTCCCTGCTAAACCCAAAATAGAGGGTGTGTGAACATGTGACAATATGAAGGGCCCCAGCTGTACAGTGACTTGTCCAGGAAATTTATTACACACTTACAGTTGTTTTAACTGTGTGCCACTTTCTCACGAACAGTGATTTTTAATGCAGGTTCTCCTGGTAGGCTTAGGCAATTTCTGCAGTGTCCAAAGTTGTTAAGGCAAACAATTTCTCACCAAAGGGATTCCAGCTGATTGGGCCTGTCCCCATTCCAATGTGTGCATTTTCTGCTGTCACTGCTGCTGTCAGGATCACACCTCTGTGGGATGCCCCTGAATATCCACAGCCTGCACACCCAATTTTTGAAGGCTGGGGAAGCTTGGTAGATGTTTCCAATCTTTCCTTGCTTTCAAGAATTTGACTTCTTTGCAGCAGTTTTCATATTCATTCTGACTTGCTTCTTTGCTGAGTAGTAACCTGGAAAGTGCACAAACAGAATGAGGGTAGGACACTTAAAACAGTGGCTTTTCAAGAAATCTCTCAAATCTCGTTTTGGTGTCGAAGAAATAATTTTGACTTCTCTACAGCTCCTGAATGAACAAAACTGATACCTTTAGAGTGTCCCACATAAAGTTATGTAATACCAAGCAAAACAAAGGAAATGTGCTGGCCTTTATCCAGTTGAGATCAAAAGCCTTTGGACCCTCTTATGCAAGATGAGCAATGCAACATTTTGCTCCAGTGCTGAGATCCCCTGCTGCAGTGCTTTCCGGCAGAAATGGGGCTGGGGGCTTTTTCCCCTCCTTAAAAGTAACAAAAAATATGTAATATGTAATATGCAATATGCAATATGTAATATGCAATATGTAATATGTAACATGTAACATGTAATATCAGAAGAACTATGTATATGTGGAACTTTATTTCTGCTCATTAGGTCAAACTGCAGATTCAAAGGCTGCATAAAAGCTTGCACTATCACTGAGCTATAACCAATTCCTTGCTCACAGACTATGAACTGTGGCTCATGGGGAGAACATCCTCTGCATTTTCATCTGTAAGTGCAGCTGAGTCTTTGTTTCAGGTGCAAACTTAAGTAATCCTTAACTACAGAAATGTGATTATAATGCAGGAGTTACGTTATGAGTTCCTTCTCTGCTTCCCAATCTTGCACAAAAAAAATCCCCCAACATAATTTTTACAGGTCACAGGGCAGAACTAGCTGAAATGGAAGGTAGGTGGGTATTTATCTTTAGAGTTCATGGGGTTTACCTGGTATAAATTGCTTATATTCATAGCAATGCATTTGTTTCAATTTCAGTTCAGGGTGATATTTAAACCTGAGCTTTCCCCACTGTCAAGTTGGCAGCAGCTATCAGGTCCTCTCAGCATGAAGTCTTGCTTTCATTTCAAAGCAGAACATTACTGGCAGCATGATTGGAATTCTGCAGGCTTTGACTGCCAAGTTTGTGCAGAGAGATTCCTGCAGCCAACTTCCTTCAGCATGTGGCTGCATGGCACTGTGGTACCTGAACCAGCCCTAAGTCAAATTTCTGGAGCAGAATGTCATCCCAAGGAGAATGCACTGTTAACTCTTGGTAGAAAAGCTAATCCTGCTATTTCCATAACCCTCTGTAGTCTCTTGGTGGAGCAGTAAGGAAAAAAAAAATTCTAAATTACCAAATGTGATTCTTACTATTTATTTCTTCCATTTAAAAGGCTTCTCTATAGCTAACCTTCATTTTGTTTTGGGGAAGGAAATGCGTTAGGAATTATGCTTAGAAGATGAAATTCAGAGAAGACTGAAAGAGTTGGTTCTTGGGGACTCTAGCTGGTCACTGTGACCCTAAGATGTGTTAGAGTCTCTTTTCCCATCCTGGCGCTCAAAGAAGGAGTCAGAACTCTTCATTTCTTGGTCTCAAGGTTGTTTATTGTATCTTATCTATAAAATTCTTTCTCCTGTCCTGCTCAGGTCTGCTCAGCAGGACAGACAGAGGCACTCTGCCTGCCCCCAGGATGGTGGTATGTCTTTATACTAAAAACTACATGTGCATTATTTACAATTACTTTCCAATACCTATCACCTATGTTAGACAGTGAGCTTCTACTCTAAACCAATCCAAAAGTGCCAACATCACAGCAGAAGATGGAGGCCAGGAAGAAGAAGGAGAAAGGCTGGACAAGCCCAGATCCCTCCATCTTGCCTCCTGAACCCCTATTCTAAAAACCCCAAAAATCTATTTTTTCACCTCCTGATAAATTCACTGTCATTCTGCTTAATTTGTCATGGCTTGCAGATCTTCATCTAAGGTTGGTAATATGCTCATAATTAAATCCACAGGCATCGTGGGCTCTGTGCCAGGGTCTCTGAGCCCCCTGGCAGGGCTCTTGGCTGCTCAGGACAGCCAGAGGGACGTCCTGGGTCCTGACTGTTGGTATTCCCATTTCTGCCAGTGAAGGTTCTTAGCAAGAGCCCAACAGCTCAGGTGCCCGCAGGATGAAGGCTCATTTCCAACCTGATTTCCAACCTGAGCAGCCAGCAGGATGCAGGTTCCCCAGAGCCATGTTTGGATGGTGTAGCCTTCACCTAAAATGCCACACAAAGTCCATGGGAATTGGCTGGTTTGCCTGAGGAGCCTCAAGGAGTACTTGGAATGGCACAAATAAGTGAAAGGGCTGGAGCTTGTCAGAAAAAAAAGCCTGGCTAGAGAGACCCGGGAGGGAAAGTTTTCTTTGTTCAAATAAACCTGCCCAAATAGCTGCTTTCCTTTCTCCCCATCTTGCAGGGACTCTCTGCTTCACAACTAAGACAGCCTAATGAAAATTTACCAGTTTTCTCTTTGACTTTTAGCAGAGGAGGCAAGGATTTATGGATGTCTCCCAGGAGAGCCAAGGTCTAAATGTAACAGCCAGAGGCAAGCCACAAACCTTGGAAGAGAAGAGCTGGCATGGAGCACCAACCTTGCCAGTGGCAGGGGAAAAAAAAGAAGGAAAAAAGGAAAAATAGTTGCATTGGACCTGCTTTTTGAATTTGAGACTCTCCCAGAAAACAGAGCAGAACCATTCTGTGTCCACATCAAAAAGGAGCAAATGGAGATGGAATATATCTGTATAAAGTGGTTGGGAAGTAGAAGGAAAAGCCTACTTTTGTGCTGGTTGTCTCTCAGCATGACTGAGGAGTCAAAAGCAGCAGTGAAAACTCTGCTTCTTCCATTCTGGAGGCTCCAATGTCCACAAAACCCCATGGCTGGGTTCTAATATGTCGATATTTATTTCTTGCTGCCTTTGGTGGCCTAAATTAAAAGCACATTGCTGGATCTCAGCGCAATGCATTACAGTGTTCTGGTTGACCAGAGCAGGACAGAGATAACCAGGATCAAACCCAGCCTCAGATCCTAATTCCAAAGCAACCTTCCCTTATGGGATGGCAGGAGGTGAGCAAAGGGATGGAAGAATGGGGTCAGACCTGTCTGTAGGTGTGAATTTCCCTGCCTCAGTTTTACCTGAATTACTTCAGCCGTGCCCAGAGGGACCAGAGGGACACATCTGATGTTTAGCTGGCAATGAGGAGGATCTATGCAGTGGGAGAATGATTAAGAGGCCTCATCTCCAGGCACCACCAAAAGAGAAAGCTGCAAATGATTTTCCTGGCCCATCTTGTACACCTATAGTCCTTGGGGACAATAGGACTGGTTGCTAAAGTGCTTTCTCTTATGAAAACACATGTGAGAAAGTGTTAAACTGCAGCGTGGTGTTTTGGTTTCTACATCCCCTGATGAAATGTTTCTTGCCTGGGGAAAACGGGAGCGGAAGAAAAATATCCCCTGGAAATATCTGCATAATTTACTCCCACACACCTAGTGAGAGATTTACAATTGAAGAGCAGTTCCCCTGAAACCATCACCACATTGTGCTCTGAATTACACTTTTGTACTCCTACCTGCAAATTATATTGTTAATTAGTTAATGGCTGTAAAGTGCTTTGGAGAAGAAAGGAGCACTCATTAAATACCATTGTTCTGCTCTCCAGTGTGCAATGTTCCACTCTTCATTAATCTCCAACCTCTTCCCCAACCTCTTGCTAGCAATTAAGTTTCATAATCTCAAGTAGCAAATTAGTCTGAGATCTGCATCACTGTTCAGAATGTGTTTCCTGAAACTTTCGCTTTAATAGTATTCTAGAAAATTTCAAGCTGATGTCTTACGTGAAATTCCCAAATGAAAAGCCTTGATCTATATATCAAAAACCTCCCTTTGGATAAACCAAAACTTGGTTTCCTTTCCTTGTCCTTTCCTATAGACATGGGAAATCTAATATATGGGATGAAATTTTTCAGAGAAGCTCAAACCCCACTGAGAAGAGCAAACAGGGCCCGGATGCTCAGAAGAGCTCAGCATGCAGAATACTGGGAACTAAACCTTTTTTCACAGTGCTGAAACCCACTCCTGGCAGCACACCCTGGTGAGAGGCATTTGAAAACTTAGCCCCTTCTGCCACCCAGCCAAATTTAAGATGGATTTACCCTTAAAATTCCTGGATGCCTTCACTGAGTACGAAATCCAAGCTGAAGTTAGCAGGAGACCTGGCTGCTGTCTCTGGTTTCTGCTTTAGATGGCTGAACTGTGCTCCTTGCTGGACTTGGGGAAAGATGTCCACAGCCAAACCTACAGGCAGGCAAAAAAAGCCAAAAAGGAAGTGGAAAATGTCCTGTAAGGCAGAGCAGCAAAAGACAGCACAGAAGTTGTACCTGGACAAAACAACCATGATTATCACCTTGAACAAGGGAAAGGGCCTGAAAAAAAAAAAGATTTCCATGACAACAAATCACCACAATTTATTTTGCGGTGTCAGTGAAGATGGAAGTTGAAGATGATCTAGGCAGTCTCCTCATTCTTGCCTGGTATTTTCATTCTCTTTTCTTTTAAGCAATTCTTGCCTGAGAAATTATCACAGTCAACAAAAACACTGTCTTTCATACAATGGCAAATCTCACGCAAACAACCAGTAGGTAAATTTCCTATTTCCCAGAGGCTTTCTGCCATGAGGACAGAAGGGATGAGGTTTAACTTCCTCTTGCACCTAAAGTGGGGACATGGCAAGACAGAGAAATTTTGCAGGTTTCATAGACCAGAAGGGCATAAATATACCAAATACATTCACATACTAATTTCAGCACCAGGTCTTCGATTTCTGGAAGAGCTTAAAAATATGTTTTAAAAATATGTCTTAAAAACATGTCTTAAAGGTCACTAAATTCTTTCTCTCTCTTTGGATCAACAAAATTCAGCCCCCGCTTACAAGCAGTGGATAGTCTAAAAAAAAAAAAAAAAAAGGAAATTCAGAAATTCTAAAGAAATATTAGCAAACAGCCAAATTCCAGATTTGTTGTGCTACTGAATTCTAAAGGGCATAAAGAATCTGGGAACAGAGCTGACAGCTATTAACTGGTGATTTGTTTCCAGACCATGCAGTCAGGCAGAGTTCCTGCAGAACCTGAAGCTTCAGCTTTGGTCCTCAAGGCCTCAAAGGGCTCTCCAGCCACAGCAAACACAAATCCAGCTGTGGCTGGAATAAACATCACCACCCCATGTTATTTTTGCAGGGCTGTATCTCATCCCCCTGAGCTCTGGGCATCCCCTCACAATCACACCCCAAGTGCCTACTCTGAAGATGTCTCTGGGTGGTTTTGGTACCAACAGCTTGTCAGGGACAGGGCAGTGCTGGCATTTAGTTGGTTCTGCACAGAAAACTGTCACAGAAAACTCAGATACTGAGAGATGGGGCTCCTCCTCTTAGGTGGATCAGTTCTGCAGCTGATGACACTGATTTGCACACCTAAGCAGGAGGTACAAAGAGGTGGACTGGCTCCTGCATCATGTATAAATCTTATTTCTTAGTCAGAGCCCTTATTCAGAACCCTCAGTGGCTCTGAACCAGCATCCTGCAAACACATGGCCCACAGGAAATTCAGAGAGGGACAGGTCTGGGTCACCCTCTGGT
This sequence comes from Zonotrichia albicollis, assembly GCF_047830755.1. Taxonomy (NCBI): domain Eukaryota; kingdom Metazoa; phylum Chordata; class Aves; order Passeriformes; family Passerellidae; genus Zonotrichia; species Zonotrichia albicollis. The sequence continues at coordinate 18,600,654 of NC_133822.1, forward strand.
ACATGGGGTGATTTCTAAATATTACTTGTGGTTCTCTGGAGGTGGCTGGAGTTCCAGGAGGGAAAAGGGAATGTGAGACACGACCTGGGGCTGGCCATGAGGTGTGATGGGACCCCAGGCAGGTCCCACTGGTGATTCTGCATCCTTCTGCATGGCTCCACCAGCGTGTGGATGCTCCTGCCCACAGGAGCAAAGCTGGCAGGAGCCCACGGGATGTTCCTCACACCCTGCAGGGCCTGGGAAAGGTGCAAAAGCACTTTTCCTAAGGAGAAGCCGCAGAGAGCACAAGGACAAGGATAATCCTCTAGGTGGCATCCGGAGACTCCAAACTCCACTCAGAACTCTTGCCGGGGCTGGGCACAGCCTTGCCCTTCACCATCGGATCCCTGGCACACCTGGGATGTTCTCCAAGCCCTCACAGCTTCAGCTGAGCTCATTCTGAGGCAATCAGCTCTTAGGAAGTGGCAAGAGGTCTAAGGAAGGTGCTTAGCAGGAATCTATATGTTAGAAATTTCCCTCCTTCGTAGGAGGGACTGGTTGAAAGCAGTGAGTCAGGGCTGGGAAGAAAGAAAGGAGGTGTTTGTCAAACAGTTATGGCCTTTCTTATTAGCACACTTTAATAACACACAGGAATGAAGTAGAAAAGACCTTGTTTTGCTCTGCTAATGATTGTGTCTATTCCAGCACAGCTTGCCTTGTCTTTAACACTGTCTAATTCCAGGTGTTTCAAAAGAAGATGAAATGCCTGCAGAGAGGATAATTACAGAACAACCTTTCCCTATGGAAAGTTTCCTCCTCATGTGCTTAGTTATGTCATCAATCACAAAGGTTCTAACTCCTCTAAGCTTACATCATGTGCATGTAATGCCTGCTGTCATTGCCATTATTTAAGGTGGCATCCAGGGTGGAACTGTGCCCCTACAGAGTCACTGGGACTTCACTGCAGCAGAATCAGAATGTGGCTCCTCACTTTTTTCAGGATTCTTTCAATGTCTGGGCTCCAAGCTGCACCATCACTATTCCCACAGCTTTTTCTTGGTTGTGCGGGTGTATTAAAACATCTGTAAAACCACACCAAAGTCCTTCTGAAATGCAAAGGCTTTGCTGGTGGGGTCCTTTCTTTCTCAGCCCATGATTTCTGTGCCTCCTAAGAGCATGCTGTCAGGTGAGCACAGTGGGTTGAGATATTAACAGGTTAACAATGAAAACAGGAGAATATCTACTACTATTTCTAATTGTAATGAAAATGCAAGTGAAAATGCAAATAAAACCCAAAAGAAACAAGTAATTCCCAGTACAGTTGTTCCCACCTGCTGATTGATGCACATCCCTGAGCAGGGCTGGCTCCTGGCCAGCTCCCACCAGTTTCTGCACTGACCATGAGGTTCTGTGGTGTGGAACATACCTCTGGCCAGCTCGGGTCACTGTCCTGGCCATGCTCCCTCTCAGCTCCTTGTGTCCTCCTCTCCAGAGCACGAGACACTGAGAAGTCCCTGGTTGCAGTGAGCACTGCTCAGCACCAGCTAAAACATCCTTGTGTTATCAACATTCTTCTCACCCTGAATCCAAACCACACCACTGTGCCAGCTGCTAGGGAGAAAATTAACTCCATTCCAGCCAAAACCAGGGCAATATCTACCCCTTCTTCCATGGCATTTAAGTCATGCCAGCTCCCACACTTCCCAAGACCTGATCATCTTTAGATATATATATGTGTTGTGACACACAGGCAGACTTGGGAAGGGGTTCTGTAGCACTAGGGGGGGATCTGCCTTTGGAGTTTTAATTTCTGAACTTGAAAGGGCTGCTTGTTTTTATTCTTGTCTGTTCCTGTACTGTCCAAGAGCATAAAAAGAAAGAAGAGCTGGAAAAAGGCAACAGTGTTCCTCAGTTTACAAAGCAGGAAAAAAAACTACCATTAATGATCATAAAGGTGAAGATTTCAACTGAGAAAGGGATAAAAATATTAATTCCATGAGACATGACTGTTGCTAAATTCAGGCAGCAGAGCCCTTCTCTCCATCCTCCTCCACCCCCAATGATAAGACATACACCATCCTTTCATATTCCATCCCTTGGTATCACTCCTGTAAAAACTGGCAGTTGAATAAAGGAAATGCTTTATTTCCTTCATAAAACTTTGCTTTAAATCTCCCCCTTCCAAATCATCTTTAAACTCTCATGAGGAAAACTGGACATGGAATTGGGAGACCCTTTTTGCTCCATCTGTGCTCCTGCAAATCCAGCATTTCAGTGGGGGCTGCAGAAGGGGACCATTCTTTTTTAAGACCTAATGGCAATTTCAGGTGTTAAGAAAACCTGTCTCTATCTTCATTGTTACACCTTGCAAAGTGTTTTGAGGCTGTTCTTTTGTCAAATGACAAACTGTGAAACCACGTGTTTTGCTGGCAACAATTGTTTTTCTTGTAATCAAAGTAATTTCCTATGGACGTAGTAATGTTAGGGCTCAAGTTTGTTTCACAGAAAATGGAACTCTTTGCAAACACAATTCTGTGTTTTCTTACTGATTTTTTTTTCTTTTAGGAAGCTCAAATGAATAATACAGCTTCTGGCACAGCTGTGTGTAATCACGTGCCTTATCTTAGGCACGTGGAGGTATTTGTGCCAAATGCTATAAATCATTTTCTTAGCCATTTTCAATCATGATCTGAGGTTTCACAAGACTTATAAAGGCAATCCATGGTGGTTCAGGCACCACCTCATCCTCAAGGTTCTGCTCTTGGTTTGCAATCTGCTTTTACAGTGGGTCACTCCCTGCAGGACTATTCCCTGAGCCGGGATTGCCACCCATTCTGAATGTCTGGAATCACTCATGCTTTGATATCTCTTGCTTTGGATTTGATGCACAGCTACAGATAGGGCAAGGGGAGGAAGCAGAAAGAAGCTCTGTGGATGTGTCTCTTTTCCCTCTTTTCCAGTCCCACCAGCTGCTTCCTTCATGCCCTTTGATCCATTGGGATTGTCACTCTGAGATCTGATGCTGCCTTTATAGGTCTAGACGGGAAATGCAGCCTAAGAAAGGCAGGGGCACCAACACAGTAGGTTTTTATAAACACTTTTTCTCTCCTCAGTTTTGACTGGGTAGAGTTTTGCAGCTTCCTATTTCTTACACCAAAAATGATAATTGAAAAGTACAGTGTTTTTATTCCTGGACATTGTGTGGCGACTCAGACCAAAACCCAAAGAAAAAGGAAGGATGATGGCAGGTTTGTTAACTTAAGGCAAGTGGGATAAATGTGAAGAGAGACAGCTAGGTTATTCTATCAGTTCTAGTCTCTGTGCAAAGCTAAGGGCTTGTATATCCTGTAACTTGTAGCCTTTATGAAGTGCCAGTGAACCCAAAGACAAATTGCTGCGTGACACCAGTGCTTTCTAATAGTGTGTGCCTTGAAAAATGGTGCTGAGTTCCTATTTTCAATTAACTCTATAAGTGCAAAGATAAATGGAGACAGAGGAATCACCACTCCATTATCTACTCACCTGTTCACTGGAGATTAATTTTCAAATAGGCTTAAGAGTATTGACTATAACATAAAACCCAGATGTAAACACAGGAAAAATTAGAGGCTAGGCAATCTTTCACACTCCATTTATCCTCCTGCATTTAAAACTCAGTCTAAAACCTCTAAGATTTGGAGGAAATAGAACTTTCTCCTCCCCCCACCCACCCCAGAAATAGATTCCCCATTAGTTTTCATATCTGCAATGTCCTTCACCTATTGAAACAAAGCTACTTTTGCCTTCTGAAGAGTGTGAGATTTAGTTAGCCTTTAAAAAATATAGCTAAGTATATTTCTGAGCAAATAAACCCCATTTTGGGGTTGGCCTTTTGCCTGTTGACATATCCCTGAAAAAATACTGAAAAAGAAAGCACAGGTATAAAACAATGAGGAAGGCTGTAGCTATAAATATCAAAAATACTTCTGTAGATGTAATAGAGATGCTAATGCAGGAAAAGCTTGCATTGTATGGAGTAGAGGAAAAATGCTCATGTGGAGAGGTGGTAAATGTACAAGCACAGCCTCTGTTTTGGGAGGGAGGTGGAAAAAGCCCTCATTGAATCTGCCCTGCACACCCTGGCAGGGCAGCTGAGATCCAGAAAAACAAAGGCAAAGCTCTCTCTCCCTGGTGGGCTGCAGCCCTGGGATATCTCTCCAGCTGGGAACATGCCCAGGACAGAGCTTTAGCACCATCCACCACTTGAGCTGTTTGCAGCTTTGGTGTAACAGTACCAAAAATAAGGGTGTTTGAATGAAACAAGTGTTGGGAAACGAGCTGTCTCCTTCCTGCTCTCTTTATCTCTCCCCTCTGAGGGTGGCAGAGTGAGCAGGAGCAGAGGGAGGAGAGGGGTCTAGTGAGGCCTGGCCAGGCACAAGCTCTCCCTCCCCTCCCTCCTGCTCCTTCCCAGGGAAGCAAAAATCCCTGCACCTCCCAGAACACGCTCACTAAAACACCCGCCCTGATTTCCTCTGCCAAAAGGAACTCTCAGGATCAGGTTCCCATCCCTTAACCCATCCCCTGACACATTGAAAGTGAAGAAGGGGATCAGGAGCCAAACACAACATTAATCAGATTAGGGCCTTTCTTGGGACACCGTTATTTTTGCTTTGGTTTCCCCATTTCAGTTACTTACCTCATCTCTCCTAAACACCAGGGGCAGAATCCCAGACAATGGCCTGTAACATCCTCCATGGTGTAGATTTCCTAATCTCCAGCCCAAATGTTTACTCCCAGTTCTGGCTGGTCCCCAGCTGATGCAGTTAATCACTTGGCTGGGTACCTTTTTGTGCTGTTTGTGCTTTCATCAGGGGCTGCAGAGAGCCTGCACTGTCAAGGCAGACAGCAGGTTTTTTTCTCCTGTTTTCACATAATGAGCTCTGAAACAGCTCATCTGGGACAAGTTAAATCTTTGGGGCATGTGCATTGCTGCAGAAGTGTCAGGGAAGATTAAAAACAGGCACAGAAGTATAACTGCTAGAATAACCCCCAGAAAATGCTAGAGGGGAGCTTTTTGTCTCAGTGCAAGGTAGATGGAGGTTAGAAACTCTGACCACAAGGCCACCTTCTTCTGCTGCCTTTTCATTCCCACAGTGGGTCTTTAGGTTACAGTCTTGGTAGTAAAAGACAGAAGCCAATTTTGCCTGTTACAGGGAAAAAAGGAAGAGCATCCAGCCAGCTGTTCAGGTTAGAAAACACCATGGCAGGGGTGGTGCCATCAGTTTATCAGCACAGGTGTGTGATGGAAGTACCACAGTGAGGCTTCCTGCACTGCTGTCCCTGGGTTCCCTGCCTGGCAGAGCAGGAGGGATGGATGAGAAGTGACATCAGCATGGTTTTGTTAGAAGAGGAGGGGCTGGAGAAGGGAGCAGTGGGAGGCTGGAGCAGCCTGCTGGCATTGCAGTGCAATAAGGCAGAGGGGGAGTGTTTCACATGGCACATCACGAGCAGCCAGGAGTCAAAGCCTGGGACAGAGGATACACAAAAGGAAAGTTTAGTCTCAGTCTCAGGAAAGATGTTCAGTCAGCTGCTGTATTGTTGACTGCTTTCCCAGGAGAAATCATGAGGACAGGATTTTTTAAAACCAAATGGGATGAAGAATGAGAAAATTCACAATCAAAACCAGTCCTAAACTGGCTCCCGCGTGAACAACCAACGTTCCTTCCCTCCTCTCCTGACCTCTGTTGTTCTTGCTCCCAGCTAATTCCTCCCTTTAACCCCTGCTCATAAGAACAGCCACAGTGTGGATGTGACATGTCTCCTGCTTGTCCCACTGCCCCTCTGCTCTGTGCTCTTGATTTTCCTTCCTTCCCTTGCTCCCTCATCCTCTCCCACCCTGCTGCCTGCTTCCAGGGTCCAAACTTCTGGGGACCTCCTGCTTCTGCTTTCATCTCTCCCCCAAATTTCCATGAATTTCTCAGTGCAGTGTTCCCAGTCGTGGGTCACTGGCCAGGAGACAGAGTTTTCATCCCTGCAGCTCCATGCACCTGGCGAGGAGCAGAGAAGGCTGCGATCCATATTTTGCTTCTATGAAGAAGCTGAGAGGCAGCCAAGAGAAGAGGTTTACTTGAAGTGGGATGCAGGAATGGACTGACTCAGTTCTCTGGTATTCCATCCCAAATCCTTTCCACTGGCTCGTGGTTCCTGCTCTCCTGCCTGACCTATTCATCAGGAGAGCCTGTAATGTGAGAACACTCCCCCCATGTTAGGCAGCACAGAGGAAAAAACATGATAAAAAACACGATAGAGAGGGACATCAGGCTGAGGTGTGGGGCTGGAAACTTCCCACTTCCCTCTGGACCAAGCATTTAAACCATTGTTGCCATTTCTTGCACTAAACAATAAACAATAAACAAGGCACATGTAGCATTATTTACCAATTAAGGAAGTCGGAAGTCTCCATAAAACATTCCCCAGATTTGAAGCAATCATGTTTTTCAATGGAATATTTTTTAAGAAATAAAAAAAAATTGGCACACAGCATCTTTCCTGAAGACTAGGCAGGAGGCACATATTTATTTGTAGTAGCAGCACAGACAGTACTGACTGTAACTAGGTGAGAATGCTAAACAGACCCAGTTTCCCTGCTGGCCTCTGTAAACGGGGATAAATTCTTCTGCAGACAAAAGACAGATGGTGTGGGCATTGCTGAGATCCTGCCTTCCCAGAATCAGGAAGCTGGACAAAACCAGAGGGTCAGAGTGTGAAAGATGGTTAATTAATTATTATCTTTATTGGGATGCTGTCATGCTCCGCCAGTGGTGCTGAGGTCTGGCAGAAAGCTCAGCCCTCGGGCCAGGCAGGGAATTTCTGGGATGATCCTGATTTATCTTCCCTGGGTGACTCATGTGCTGTTTCTGGTGCAGAGGAAGAGCAATCTGTTGTTGTCCCAGAGGTAGGGGATGCTAAAAAGGACCAGAAAACAGGATTTTAGACAGCTCTTGTCTTCTGGAGCACTGGACTGTGCTGTCAGAGCATGAGTGAAGCAGCACCAGGGTGGGGAATAGGAGCAGGTGATTAAATGTGGAGCTGAATCAGTGGAAGGATGACTGGTGGCCAGACTGGGGAGGAAGGCAAAATGAAGAAGGGCAGTGAAAGCAGAAACACAGAGAGGGAGAGTGGGAATAGAGCTGGCAGGTCTGGTTGTCTTGCTGGGAAACAGAGATGAGAAAGCTGCTTTAGCTAACAGGGAAAAAAAGGCCTGGAACAGGGAACCAGAAAAAGAGAAGGGATAAAACAGGACAACACAGGGAGGAGCTCATGGTTTAATGGTTTGCAAGAAATACCTGTTCAAGGAGTACAGTGCCCTCAAACCTAGGAGGGAACCAGAGTTTGGTGTTCTCCTGCAGCTGACAGGTCTCAGTGGAGCCTGAGGGCAGCAGGTCCCATCTGTCTTTGGTACAGGGACAACTTTTGGACTACCTGATGCTCAGTTCAGGTGGCAGAAGTGTCCTGGGCATTGGGAACCTTTTTTACCATGAGGCAGACTGAGCACTGGCACAGGTGGCCAAGAGGGGTTGCAGAGTCTTCCTTTTTGGAAATATTCCAAAGTCATCTGGACACGATCCAGGGCAACTGGCCCTAAGTGATTCTGCTTGAGTGGGGGTGGCTGGATCAGAGGACCTCCAGAGGTGCCTCCCATCCTCAAGGAGTGTGTGATTCTGTGGTTCCTGAGTCTCCCTCATCCTCACACACTGCCCTCCTGCCTCTCTCTACATCACATTACACCAGCTGATCTCTCCTCCCTCTTATAGCTGGACTTGAGTACTTGAGAGGCCCTGAGTATTGAGGAAGACTCTCGAGAGGTCTGTTGTAAAGACAGTTGAGCAAGTGCACATGTGTGATTCTAGTTGTTTCTTTGTGTGGCCAGCAGTGTTTCTGGAAAGGTTTGTTTTACTTCAGTGCTCATAGATAAAACAGCATCCAGTCCTGCTAAGGGTTATATCTGTAAAAACATCAATCACGACAGCCAGGTGGCCAATTGCAGTGACTAACAAGGGCTTCCCAAAAGGCCTCTTAGTGCACCTCAGAAGGGTGACATGAACATTCCTTTGATTCTCTCAGAAGTTGTATTGTGATTTCTCCCTTGTTTGATTTGAAAACAGCCTTTGTCTCATTTCTCAAGCACTTGAGGCTTTTGCTTCTTCTAATTTTACAGCACATCGAAAAACTGAAAATTTACACGTGTCTCCCAAAATGTGCACAGATTACAGGGTGGGGAGGAGGTGGAAGGAGGAAATACATCCTTTCACCACTTCTCCTTCTAATGCTGGAGGCTTCTTTCCAGTCAAAACATGGCATTGTCAGCTTCACTTATCTCAGGGATCTGAAACGTGTTGTGTGTGCTTCAGCAGCCTGCAGGCAGGAGACCTCACTCTCCCTGCTGTGCTGCAGGGAAGTGCTGATATTCTTGGAGCTGATGCCTGTTGCTCCACTTGAGAGGTTTTACAGCACCAAAACATTGGCTCAATTGCCACCTGCTCCCTCCCAGCCTCTGAGGAGGGTTGTGGGATGCTGTGCATCATTTATGTGCAATATGACTGCTGTGGCTCTTCACTGCTGTTTTTCTTAGCTCTTTCTGTCAGCGTCCTGAAAACTTTGCATTAGTCATCTTGGAGGGAGGAGAAACCTCAATCCTCTCCCTTCACATTCTCATGGTGAATTTTCCAGCCTAGATTTTTTTTTTTTTTTAAGATGCAAGCTTTGGATACACACATGGATTTTTTTGCAGTTGTGAACAACCAGGTCAGGAAACCACGGTTTGTGAAAAAATGGGTCATTTGGGCTTCCAGGTTTGCGGCTCACTTCATTTTGCTGCCAGACTACATAGCACTGTCTTGGCTCTGCCATGTGAGCCACGACTGCTCAGCTCTTCTGGACATGTGGGCCATTTACTGGTAGGGGATTGAGAAACAGATTTAAATTCCTGATTTCTAGCTGTCGCATTTTAGAGAAAGTATCTTTGGGTTTTGTGCAGGACACCTCACTGTGATGGTGTTCACAGGGGTCTTAGGTTGAGGGAAGAGATGAGGATTTGACTCCATGTTTCAGAAGGCTTGATTTATTATTTTATGATATATATTATATTAAAACTATACTAAAAGAAGAGAAGAAAGGATTTCCTCAGAAGGCTAGCTAAGAATAGAATAAGAAGGAATGATAACAAAGGCTTGTGTCTCAGACTCTCTGTCTGAGCCAGCTGGACTGTTATTGGCCATTAATTAGAAACAACCACATGAGACCAATCACAGATCCACCTGTTGCATTCCACAGCAGCAGATAATCAATGTTTACATTTTGTTTCTGAGGCCTCTCAGCTTCTCAGGAGGAAAAATCCCAAGGAAAGGATTTTTAATAAAAGATGTCTGTGACACCTCACACCAAACAGTCCTTGCTATTTTTAACAAAATTGTAAGAATAGGGTAAAAACCTGGAGGCCCCTTTGAGGTTCTTTGGAAAATCCAGGGTCTCTAAACTGAGTTTTTATCTCTCTCAAAGGGATCCTTAGGTACTTTTTGCACTAAACTGTGGAATATGAATCTCCGAGCTATTGTGGATATAATCCCCTAAGGGAATCAGAGCTTGACAAAGCATTTTTAGCCAAAGAGCACCACTTTTCCTCCCTGTCCTTGCTGGACAAGTAGATATGCAAGGTTAGAGACACCCAGCACTGGGGCAGGTGCCAAACTCTGCCCAGATCCTTCCCCTGCACAGTGGGATGATTCCAGGCCTTTACTGGTGGCTGCTCATTAGAAATATTAAGTGTGAGATGTAAAGGGCAGATCAAAATTGGACCTGGAGTGCTGGGGAATCAACACCATGGTTTGGGATGAAGTCCAGAAAGCAGAAGCACATCCTAAACTGTGCCTCTTCCTTATGTGCTGGTCTTCATCCCCCCTGCCTGTGATCCCCCCTGGCTTGCTCTTTGCTACACAAACATCATATTCAAAGCCACAGAGATTTCAAAATAAACCCCAAAAGGAGGGAGTTAATTTGCTATTTGGTTTTTGGTTATCTCAGAACAGATCAGCACTGCTGCTGGTTAGGACCAGTACTCATTTCCAGGTTTCCCCCCACATTGCCAGGTTTCTCTCTTCTCTGCATCCTTTGTCCCCTCTTTGGGTGACTTGTACTCCTTATAACGGGAGGATGGTGGCCCCACCATGGAGGTCTTCCCTCCAGCATCACCATGGCCCCACATCAGCCCCTCATTCCCCCTCATTTCCCACTGAATACAGTTCGGTGGGGACTGGGATGAAGATGCTCATTGTGAGCAGAGAGAGAGAAAGAAAACCACCAGCACTGACCTCCTTACCCTGCTAAGCCATGGCACCACCAAATAATCAACAGGGAGGTGCCCATTAAACACTTGGGGTCATGCAGGGATTTGTGTGGTTGGTGCAGGAAGTAAAAAGCAGAAGAACAAGCCTGTGCAGGAGACCTGGCTGGTGTGAGGTGAGCACAGAACAGAAAGGAAATCCAGCCCTTCCTGATTTTTCCCTAGAAATACACCCATGAGTGAAAGCCATTCATGCCCATGGCACAGCTTTATGCTGGGGGTGAATTCCTTTATCTCCTGCAAGGTGATTGCTTTGCAGCCGCAGTGTGTTTGAGCACATTTGGTATTTCCAAACCAAGCCTTTCATGTGAGAGAGTCTGAAATCCTTCACTGAACACACAGGAAAAAAGGATCCCCTTTCTTCTTTCAGTCTAAGACTAGATAGGGGGCATGGTGGAAGGAGAGGTAATTCAATACCCCAATTCAACAATTTTTTATAATTATAAGGTATCTAAAGGCTATTTCTAAAATTCTTTTAAAATTAAAAAAAATTCATATTTCCACATCCCTGCAGGTGAGCTTTTGCTAGTCCTGGCTCCTCTGTGACCTGCTGGGCAGCTGTGGTGCCTGGGGTCCCTCCCTGTGCCCTGCATGCACTGAGGGCTTCTCCCCAGGCTCTGGGTCAGAGCCCTCTCCACTCCTGGGCAGCTGCTCCAGGACAGGCTGGAGCCTCAGATGCTTTGGTAAAAGAAGGAAGACAGTATCAACGTCTGGAAAGAAAGCTGATTTTCCATTAAGAGCTATCTAGAGTCTAGAATTGTACTTAGTGTCTTATTAAATGACACTGTTGTGTACTCTTCTAGCACAGAGCTGCCTAGAAATAGCTTCAATGGAAAAAAGGGAGAATGAATTACAGAGCCCAAGGTACAGATGTTCAGCCAGAAGAAAACATCCTTCTGACATGGGAGTTCATTGAATTGAGCCCTTTTACAGCTGCTGATCTTCTGACCATCTAAACCGACTTGCACAGAATTAAATAATAACAATAAATTAGAATACCTGAACAGATATTCAGCTCTGCTTTACTTACTGTTAGAAATCTGTGGTGAGCTAGAACAAGACCTAGCCACCTGAAATTGGTACCACAGCTGTGGTTGCCAGTGGAGGAAGCCACTGTGGGCTGTATTCCCTCAGTTCTAAAGAAAAGGGACTAGATTTGACAAGTGCAGTGCTGGAGGTGGAGATCTGCAGGTGCCAAATGAACACATTGAAAAGGCAAAGCTTTGGGCGCATCTGCTGCTGCAGCAGCAAGGACAAGGCTGGGTTTGGTGTGTGCTATGGAAAAGGCTTTTGCTAAATGCAGGGAAAGCAGGGAGAAGGAATCTGGTAGCTCCTGGAGGAGGAGTTTGCACGACAGAGGAAGAGGCGAGTAAGGAAAGAATGGGTTTGGAGGAAGGAAAATGCTTTTGGTCTTGGCTGTATTAATCCTGATTTGCCAATAGGGAAATGAAGGGTAAGCATATGAAGGGTAAATAAATAGAGGGGGCTGGCACAAAGAGATGGAGATGGGATGGGGAGGCCTGTGCATCTGTGGCCCATCAGCTCCAGGGGTGCAGCTAAAGATGGGACAGGGTGATCCCAGAACTGTGTCATTACTGGGGGGTGTCAGGAGCACAGATCCCTTTGAGGGTGCTGTGCATCCCTTTTGGGTGTGCTGTGGAAGAAGGGGAACAGTCTAGAGCAGCCTGATTTGTTCAAAACCTCTCCCAGTGTGAAATTGAATTAGCAGGAGAGCCGTGCTTTGTTTTGGTTCTTAAGTAGAAGCAGCTGGGTTGAACGGGTGGGGAAGGGGAATAAAAAGAAGCCTCTAAATCAGCCTCACTTTTGGGCAACTGCTTGGAGATCTCCTCACAGGGCTGGGTCCCTGCTTCCCATACTCTTCTAGCACCATGTCCTCCCAGGGTTTTGCTTTTTCAGTTTGGAAATATGGGTCATGGAGAGAGCAGGAGTTACAACACACTGCGATATGTAGGTCAGGAAAACTGTACCAAGAAAAGAAAGGGGGAAAAAAAAATTTTACAACTGCTTCCAGCAGGAAAAGGCCACATTGGGATTTGGGCTTTTGAACGGGATATCCTCTCCTGATCCAAGTGCCCCAGCTGAAACGCCCAGCAGTTTGTGGCCAAGAATAACAGGAAGATCAGAGAAGGGGGAGGGGGAAAAAGGCAAAGGCAGGGGGTCTGACCAGCTCATATGACCCTCCATTAGAGACTTATAAAAAGGGCTGGTACGAGCTCATTTTTCATGAGTTTTAATCCCTCCTGCTTATGATGCTGAGCCAAGGGTTTTTTCTGGAGAATCTGAGTCACAAGGCTTGCAGCTGGAAAGAGAGGATTGATAGCAGAGGCTCAGCAGGCACAACCATGTCTGGAGTGCTGGGAGGGGAGCAGCAGAGCCGCTGGCTTTCAACACCACCACAGATGTCTCTGAAGGAATGGGGCAAAAGTGGCATGAACGCACCAAAAATTTTAGGAAGGCAGTAGCAATCCTTATGTCACTGTTCCTGCTGCTCTCAGGAGCTTCTGTAGCAGAGGATTTTTACCAAGGGGGTTGTGCATGTGTGTGTGCAGGCAGGGGAAGCTGGTGCTGTGATTTCACAGTAGGCCTAGCCAGAGGCATGCTTGGGAGCAAGGAGATCTCTCAGGAAGATTGGTGTTCCAGCTTGTGCTTGTCTGTCTTTAGTTTCATTTAGAAATTGATGTGAAAGCTTTTGGGGATTTCTTTTCATAGAAAGAGAGGGTTTTTTTGCTGGAGCTTGACTGACTCTGGAGTGCTGTCCCCTGTGCTGCCAAGTCTGATATGTGAGCAGGAGAAGGGAGGAGCAAGGAGAGATGCTTTTGTCCTGGCTCAGCCTCAGCACATTCCCTCATGGTAGGGGCTGGGCTTCCTTTAGGCAGGAGAGCACTAAAGCTGTTTGGAATAAAACACAAGGCCCTTTCCCTGTCCCAGCTGGGGATTTGTGTCTTTCAGTCAGTGTTTCACTATCATATTCCATAGCAGATGCTGATGAGGGACATGAGGTGCCTTATGTCCTGTTACATCTCTCTGCTTGCTCTTGCTGTCTGACAGTCCCAATCCTTATTTTCTGGTATCCTTTTCCCAGGATAGGTGGCAAGCAAAGGTCATTATAATAGCTGTCTTGTTATCTCCAGCAGGAGTCTCCTGCATGAATGACTTTACTATGGAGAGGGAAGAACACCCCCCTGGGTGTTAATCAGAACGTCTCCCCTCAATCCTCACCGCAGACTGATGCGTGCAGCTGGAGCTTTCTAATTCATTTTTAATTATGAAATCTGATGAGGGGTATCTTGCAAAGGGCATTTACACACTGGCAGAGCCCTTTCTAGAGCCCTGTGTGTGGTGACCACTGCTTACAGTGAATGAGTCCCTGACAAGTGGGGCACATGGTGGCATTACTTCCCTGGCCATGGTGGCACATGTCGCCTGAGCAAAGGAATGTGCCCAGACATAAACACTGTCTGCAGCTCTCTTCACTCTCTGGTTGAGCCACTCTTTTCTGCCCCTTAAAGGAATTCCAGTTCATATGGAGGAAGGAATTTCATTGTCTGTGCCACCAGAGCTGGTTGAACAAGGCAAACCCCTGCAGCCTGCCTTCATTTCAGTGTAGGACCTGGGGATGCCTGGGGGTGTTTCCTGCACCCTCCTATCCAGGCAAAGCTGGGAGGGGGCTGCTACCTCCTCTGGCAGATCCAGGATCTCCAGATCCCTGGAGGAGCAGGACAGGGACACACCAGGGAAACTACAAACAATATCAGGGAGGAAAACCCCCCATATGATACTACCTGAATATTCTGAAAATACATTTGAATTGAAGCCGTGGTCACCAGGTAGTCAGGTGGTGTGCATTTGAATATTCACCTCCAAATACCCATCTTCCATCGCTGAATGGGAGATAAAATCATAGAATGATGGACTTTCATCTGGGCTGGACTGCCATGATACTCCAAGCATTCTGTTGGCAGATCATCCTGACAGGCCTGATTTTGTACTCTTAGTTTTACCCCAGTGTCCTCAGTGAATTTCAGCAGAACCAATCGTGTGTTTGCAAATTAACACAAATTGTGTAAGTGTTGGCCAGCTTGGAGCCTGTCCTGGAATGTCAAAAAAACTGTATTTCTATTTGCCATCTGGATGGCAGTTGTCTTCTGTTAAGTGGGCAGTTTTCCTTATCTCTTCCACAACCACTCCTCCTCTAGGGAGACATCTGCTGATAACAGGCCTTTGAATGTCACTGCATGGCTGATAAGAGCTACAGCATCCAATTGTGAGATGCTCCGCCCAGAGGGAGGAGCCAAGCATTCCCAACTGGATATAATCTGGAGATTCTGGAACACCAGCACAGCTTCTCCACTGGATTTCCCAGAGGAACAGCTGCCTCTTCCACTGGATCTTCAGAGGAAGACTACACCCCTCTACAGGATCCCTGCTCCAACAGAACCACACCTGGCACTGCAGGAGGGCTGCAGCCACAATTGCAATGGGACTGCTACCAACACCCTGACCCACAGGGTGTCAGGTTGTGTTCTGACTCTATCAGTGTTGTTTTACAGTTTACTGCATTGTTTATTTTTTTTTTACTCCCCATTAAAGAACTGTTATTCCTGCTCCCATATTTTTTGCCTGAGAGCCCCTTAATTTAAACTTTATAGCAATTTGGGGGGGATGGGGTAGTTTTTGTTTACATTTTCCATTTCAGGGGAGGCTTCTGCCCTCCTTAGCAGACACCTGTCTTTCCAAACTAAGACAGAGCTGAATTGTTTCCCATAAGGAATGGAATTGGTGCATGGAAAGGCATTCAAACCAGAGTTCATAACAAGGAAAAGCTATTTTACATCTGCTTCATACAAAGCTGCAAGAGTCCTATAATGCAAAGGTGTGGCAAATCAAGGTGACTGGGTTTTCCTGTGTTTCATTAAACCAGACCACTCAGTTACCTTCAGGAGCAGCAAGGAAACACTGTAAGATCCCATGGCAGAAGATGTCTGATGCCTCCAGGTGTGTGACACAAGCTATGATGTGTCACTAGTTGGTAACTGTGAGTTTTTCTCATTGGAGACTCTTCCCATCATTATCTGGGAAGTGTCATGGTCACCTGCAGTTCACACTTGGTTTTAGTGCCTGGAAATGTGACCCACACTGCACAGCTCATGTCTCTGGGGGATCTGTGCCAGGCTGGGAAAGTCATGGCTGGGATCCTGTGTGCTTGACACAACCTCACATCCTTGCAGTGGAGTAAATACTGACCTACACTACTGTAAAAGTGGGAAGAATTGGTTCACTCATCCATCTAAGGGCTGAACTTTTTAGGAAAACATGGTAATTGCATGTTTTCCCAGAAACACCATGATACAAACCTTCCTATAGCATTTATAAAGCAACTTTGCAGTTTATCAGTGTGAACGTCTGGGTTCAAAACCAGATTCATCTGGCAGACTTTAGGTCTACTCTTTTACACCAAGTGCTGAGGTAACTGTTCAAGTGGTAGCTTTTTTCCAAATTCAGATTTGGTCAGAGTTCTGAACAAGTGTCTGGATCTGGTGGTGGTACTATTGCTGTACATCTAGCTGGACTCTTCAGATGACGAAATAAAGTCAGAAAAAAGGTTTAAA
Organism: Zonotrichia albicollis; assembly: GCF_047830755.1. NCBI lineage: Eukaryota > Metazoa > Chordata > Aves > Passeriformes > Passerellidae > Zonotrichia > Zonotrichia albicollis. Next base: position 18,616,641 of record NC_133822.1, read on the forward strand.
GTTACTCCTGCCATCCGCAGGTAAGGTGTTAAGTCATGTCTACTCCTACAATCACCTTGGGAGGCTCCTTAAGAGGTGTTTGTTAGGGGGCAGAAGATGTCAAATGAGGAGAAAGTTCTCCTAAGGTTTGTAACCATCACCTAGAGGTCAGGGCAACCAAAAGAACAGCCAGAGAGTGATGCTACAGCCATGAGCTGCTCTGGCCAGGCCATGGGAGAATTAAGAGGGAGCCCATTTCCCTCTGTTTTTTTTTTTTTTTTTTTTTTTTTTTTTTTTTTTTTTTTTTTTGTCTATTACTACAGAAAAAGCTCAAAATAATACTTCTTCCTCAAAGCAGCAGCCCCCAGGTTCCTTCTCTGCCCAGCTGGGCATGCCCTTCCTCTTAAAGCTCCACTGCAAATATCTGTCAGACCTGAAATCTCAACTTGCTCATAAGTGATTCACCCAGGAATTGCTCCATGGTAGGAATATCCCAATCTTTTGTTACAACTATTTGATCTGCCCATGCCCTTCCTTTCCTTTCTCACCCCAGGTTGCCTCTGTCCTGCAAAAGTGAAAAATTACACCCTCAACAAGGGTGACAATGATGCAGGAAAATGCACTAATTTTAGGCTTCTCATCCTGCAGTGAGCCCAAGGTTTACTCTATAGAGTAAGTGTCTACAAACACTCCTGGTTTTGACAACAGCAGGACAAAAGAATTCAAATTCCTTTGTCATCAGCTCTCAAACCAGGTATTTCTTTCTTTCTTTCCTTATGTTTTCCCAGCTCTGAAAGGAGTGAACGTGCTAAGAAAATACAGATCCTGCTGCCTGCAGTGGAACAGGGCTGCAAGTTGAGTGAGAATGGCCTGAAGCAATCTGCACGACTTCAGCTTGCATTTCTATCCAGGGAGGTGGGGTAAAGTCTCCTTTCATGTTACTGCGGTGAGATTAGAGGAGATGCAAGGTGTTAATTAACAGCCACTTTAAATAATTTTGCTGTTTTTACTCTACAAGGTGATGATATTGAGGCTCCTGGGTCCAATACTTCTCATTAGTTTGAAAATCAGATCAAAATGGACATCTATTTTTCTCTGCTGGCAGATGGAATAACAGGCTGGGAGTGTAACTGACAGGATGATGCATAAATGCCATACAAAACAAATTTTGTTTGGAAGTAGGTTCAGGCTGTTACATGCAGGAGATTTTTCAGAACTGTCCTAAAACAGATTGCTCCAGTTTCACTGAGAGTGGGATGTCAAAGCAGCTTGGAGCAAAGTCTGGTCCATCCATGTTATGTGTAAATGCAGTAATTGGCAACTTGTTTGGGAGTTGAAGGCAATTCTTGGTAGCCATGAAGGGAGTGGTTGTGTAGTATTTCTTATTTTCAAAACAATTACTCATCCTCTCTACACACACAATTTGTAATGTGTGCTGTATTGTTTACAGCTCATCACTCAAAAGGGAGCAGCTCCCCAAGGGATGGAAGCAGAAGGGGAAGGTAAGAGGAGAACACTGTAAATAACTGGATATTTTCTCATTCCCATTCATTAACACTGTAAATAACTGGGTATTTTCTCATTCCCAGTGTCTGGAAGGCTAATCCTGAGCTACCTGGGGTAGGGATCCCATGATGTAAGGGGGATTTTTGCTGCAGCAAAGAAAACAGAGTTCAGATCTTTCATTTAGTGTAAATAAATATGTGAGGGAACTTCCAGAATCAGCAGAAGCAGCGGGCATTGTGGAGCAGAGCAATTTTGTCTGTTAGGAAGATAATATCTAAATGGTCTAATTATAGCTGCAGCTCGGCACACTCGGGGAATCCCCACCATTACTCTTTAGCAGCTGCTGCTGTAAAGTTTCAGGATCTGAGCCACGACCTGCTTGATAATTTATGTTTACTACAAGCCTGTCAAACTACAAATTTTTCTGTTATTGGAAAAAAATCCTCCTTTGCTGACCCATCCCTTCTCTGTGCTGTATTGAGAACATTCTGCATTAGGAGCTGACTGGAGCTCAGCTTCCATGAGGACACCTGTGGCCTCGGGAATCACAGGAGGATCACAGAAATATTGAAGATGCTGTGCCTGACACACAGAAAGCCCTGAGAGCTCCCCAGGGCACTCAGACCTTTGGGCCACGTGTATGGCAACACATTCTGTGCCTCCACTAAGCTTTTATTGCCTTCCTCAAGGGTGGTGATGCCTGAGAGCTTCCAAAGTGGAGTGAGCCGCCTTCAAATTATTGGGCTCAGTTGATGGAGGACTCCCTGCCCTTAATTCACTGAAAATATTCTTTTCTCTTTCTTTCCCCCCGTAGCAAGGTGCCAAAGCAGGGCAAGCCGTAGGCCCAAAGTGCTCAGGGCTGGGTTGTGGGGCTGCTGAAGCACCAGTTTGTCCAAGATGTGATTTTTGAGTCCCACTTATGCACCAAGGTGCAGCTTCCACCACGAAGGAAGTCTCCCACTGACAGATCCTGGCCTCATGGAGAGTAGGGGCTTAACTGAGGGACTGACCATCCCTTTCTGACCTTCCCCACCTTGCCCATTGATGTTTCTTCCAGAAATCCCTTGCATGGCACTTGCCTTATACCTCCTATTTGATGATCCTCTCAGGCCACTGTGGATCCCATGGGAATAGCAATCCCAAAACTATTTATAAATGCAAATCCCGGAAGAACCTCTTGGCAAGGCACAAGTTCTCAGACCAGACACCTCTGTTGAGGCCTCAGTGACACACACTGTACTTTGCCCCTTTTATCACCCACTTGTTGTAGAACAGGAGAGTAAAACTTGAATGAGATGCAGGGAGATAACAGGGCTGGGATACAGTTCAGTATGAACTGGTTGATATGGAGTCACTCTCCATACTGGGAATTTCCACTGGCAGAGTCACCGAGGTCCTGTTGCTTGAAGGGTTACAGGACAGGAGCCTCTCTGCTTGTCTGCCTTCCAAAGTTGCCCTAATGCAGCTGCAGGGGACAGGAGAGGCACAAATCTCTTGTGTAGGCAAGAGGGAGGAAGGCATTGTTGCAAGGGCATTGGATCTGGAGAGTCACTGGGTGATCCTGGACATCTCAGTGTCTGTTCCCGGTGAGTTAATGGGTAAACAGGACTGCCCTGCCTCACAGGAGCGTTTTCAGGATAAATAGAGCAGAGATGTGTGGGTGACACAGCATATTTATCCTGATAACACCATTAGAAAGCCTGAAATCCACACAAACCCCGAGTGTACCACAGAGTTTAACAGCTTTCTTGTACGAATTCCAAATGACCTACCAAACATCACTTACTTAAACCCCTTCAATAAGTCCCTTTGGTGTTTAGATTTTGGGATTTCTTTTCTTTTTGTTGCCATTTTTGTTGTTGGGGTATTTTTTGCTTACACATTTGAGGAGAGGCAAAGCAGCCCAGTTAGAAGCTGAGGGTGCACTTGCACTGTGTCATGGATGGAAATATTGAAGAGCACCTTTTGTATTTGGGTTACTCCCAGACAAAGAAGGAATGATGAATCTGACTCCATGTTCTCAGAAGGCTAATTTATTATTTTATAATACTGTATTATATTAAAGAATGTTATTCTAAACTATACTAAAGAATACAGAAAAGATACTTACAGAAGGCTAAAAAGATAATAATGAAAACTCATGACTTTTTCCAGAGCCCTGACACAGTTTGGCACTGATTGGCTAATGAGTCAAAATAATTCACAGCAGAAACCAATAAAACAATCACCTGTGGGTAAACAATCTCCAAACACATTCCAAAGGAGCAAAACAGAGGAGAAGCAAATCAGATAATGATTGTTTTCCTTTTTCTCTGAGGCTACTCAGCTTCCCAGGTGAAAAATCCTGGGTGAAGGTATTTTTCAAGCAAATGTGAATGCCACAAGCACTGGTCTTGAGCCAGAGCCCTGAGAAGCACCACATCCACCAGTGTCCACCTGGACATAGAGCCCTTGACCACAGCTCCCTGGCTGTGTCCATCCAGCCAATTCCTTATCCACTGAATGGCCCACCCCTCAAATCCATGTCTCTCCAGTCTGGAGATCCAGGATCTCATGTGGGACTGTGTCACAGGCCTTAGGCCTAAGGAGAAGTCACTTGGATGACACCAGCTGGACTTCCCCTGTTGAGCAGTGCAGTCCCTCTGTCACAGAGGGCCACCAGCCTGGTCAGGCACAGCTTGCCCTTACTGTGGTTCTGCCCCATGACCTGGTCAGGCTCTGTAGCTCCCCAGGTCTTCCTTTCTGCCCTTTTTGAAAATAGGAGTGATGTTTCTCTTTTTCCATTTGTAGACTCAACAGAATATGTCAAGTTGGAAGGGACCCACAAGGATCATCGAGTCCAACCTCCGGCCCTGCACAGACACTCCAACAATCCCACCCTGTGCATCCCTAAGAGTGTTGTACAAACACTGGTTGATGCTGTGACCATTCCCTGGGGAGCCTGTTCAGTGCCTCACCAGCCTATGGGGAAAGAACTCCATTCACCAGGGACTTTGCCTGACTGCCATGCCTTTTCAAATGTGATGGAGAGGGACTTGGATCCAGTATCAGCCAGCTCCCTGGGATGCAGGGCATCAGGCCCCAGAGATTTGTGTCTCTCCAATTTCATCAGAGGGTCCTGAGCCTGCCCTTTGCTTACAGTGGAAAATCACCTGCTCCCAGCTGATGATATCAGAGCAGGGTCAGCTCAGGCAGGTTGTGCAGAGCCTCATCCCATTGGGCTTGAATATCTCAAAAGGATATCTCAAAAGCCTTCTGACTTTTGGGGGGGAAAGTATAAACTTTAAATCTGGAGCGAAACTAAATCAGATCACCTGAGCTACTTATGCAGTAATTATCTTTTAGACTTACATTCACCACAAGACCACAGTGGGCAAATTAGTTTTGATATCTGACAGGAAAATACTCAGTGAGTGTAGTTTGTTAACTGACTAGGCAGGGTGACAATCCACATACAGGAAAAATAAATTATAACTTCATCCTAGACTCAGAGAGGGAGGGATATTGAGGTGAGTAAAATTGTTTTCTCCCTGGATACCACCTGGGCAAAGCAGAGCTGACCCTGATGCTTCTCCTCACTGGCAGCTCTCTCCAGGGTTGTAGTTACACAACATGTCACAAGGAGAAGAAAAACAAAGTCTTTTTATATCTCCTCACCCATCTGTACTTCCTCTTTCTAAACCAGTACTGCAAACAAAATTATCAGAAACATCATGTTAGCAGTATTTTTAGTAAACAGCAAGAGACTCGTGAACTTGTTCCTCCTTGTCCTTGTCCCCTGTACAGACAGCAGACTGGGGAGTTTTCAGGCAGAATCTTTTGAGGTTCTTCTATTTCTGCATTCCAGGCAAAAGAGCTGGACTGTACCAGCAGGCCTAGAGCTGACTGGAGGGGCAAGAGCTCTTCAGTTTTGAAGAATAATTCCCCCCTTGAATGGTAATGCCAGGTTAGGATTCCTGAAGTTACAAGGATTGCCTTGCTGTTGGATCATGAATGGCTCTATACACAATAGCTGGCAAAGGAAGATGATGGAAATCCACAGGGGAATACAGGAAAAGAAAATAGAAAGTGTGATTATTAATTAGGAATGTTCCCAAGGGTTTCCAAATTGTCCTAAAAAAGGCACACACATTCCTAAGGACAGTGCAAATGTGGGTGGCAAGATCCTCCTGCTACTGTTTGGGGGAGAAATGGGGAGAGAGGTGGAAAATAAACTGGAAAAGATATTTTCATTTGGTTCGCTGGCTTGGCTGAAGAAAGGCTGCCACTACTGACGTTTAACCTGCACTGTTCCAAAGCATTTCTGCCAAGAGTTGTGTCCTAGGACTGGTTTGCACTTTGGCACTGGTCTGACCCTCAGCCCCACAGAAGAGAAGAGTTGGCTGGGCCAATTCCTGCCTAGTACTTCAGACTGCACTGCTCCCTATAACCTCTCTCCTCTGCTCCATAAAATCTCTTTTTTTCACACTTTGAGCCGTCACTTCCCCAGCACCTCTGGTTTTATAATGGCACCTGTGCACCCAGCCATAAAGTTCTTGATGTGGAGGGTGGCTGCTTGTCCCCACCCCACCTTTGTGATGGAAAATTTTATCTTGGTGATCTTAATTTTCCTCCTAGTCTTTTCCTTCCTGTTCCTCACAGTTTGGATTGACACCTACTACCCGGGACAACTTCTGCAGGGCTCTGCTCCTTCTTTAATGCCAAAACACTTGCTTTAATAAAGAAATATAGGCCTTGGGCTGGAGGAATTTATTCAGAGAGGCTGAAGGAGAACATTGGCTTGCAGCTCCTTCTAATTTACTGTTCTCCATCCATCTCCTTTTGAAATTCCTTGATTTTAATGTGAGTCAGGCTACCACTTAAAAATCCCCATTATTTCCCCTCCTTTTTGCTCACAGATTTTAAGGTGCATCTTCCTGTATTTCACCAGACAAATTCCATGTGTCTGCATGGAACCTGTTGGTTTTATTTTGTAGAGGTAGTAGGTATTCATAAATAATGAACATAGTCTGGGCAAAGCTAATTTACTGTTGTTTGCTCTAATTTTTGTGTTTCATGTTCCCTTGTTGAATTGTTTTGAATGAAGCAAAACAAATGAAAAATTAATTACTGAGCATTTCCCCACATTTCCCAAGCTTCCTTTTTGAGTCATTGTTTGTGTGCCCTCCCTGGGAACTTAGTTCTGGACTCTTCTGCTTTCTTGCTGACATGGTCTGAAATATTTTGAAATCTGCATAAATTAACTTACACACTTTTCTGTTCTGGCCTTGCATTATCATACTGACTTTAAAAAGATGCTATTGCTTTTTTGCCACTGCCATTTTTTTTTTTTTTTTTTTTTTACCCTGCAGTTTATAAAAAAATTGATTTTTCAAGCCTTTTACGACTTCATGAGTATAGGGGGAGGGATTGATGGGGGTGATTTAATTTAATACAGATTTGTGTTCTGTTAGGCTTTTATCAGCCTCACTCTGAAACAATACAGATGAAATATCTTACAATATATGGGTTTTCTTTCATTAGTCATGTTTTACTTTTGTAGAAAAATGGATCTTGTACCAAGTAATTCATATTTATGTGCACTGTAAAAATTACTGAGTAGTCACTGTACACAAAAATAAAGCATGTGCCTGTGACACAAATTAAAACCACCCCCAAACACTTCATGTCGTATCTCAGCATCTCTCTCTGGCATGCCTAGCCATGAAAAGTCTTTTTAAACTTATTGGATTTGCCATGTGTCTGGTAATTCTGATTCCTCTATACAAGCCTGGCTATCTGCATGTGGCCAGAGATATCCCCCAGCCACAGCACTCCAGAGCAGGGGAAGGGAGAACAGCTCTCTCTTTCCAGTGGAGGCACTGGGGCTGGGTATGAGCTTAAGGACACTGCAGCAGCTGGGTGGTGCTCAGCAAGGACCCTTCCAGGAGCTGCTCAGCCTGATTCCTGTGGGTTTTCCATTTGACCTAAAGAGACAACAAGAGGTGCACATCGCAAGAAAAATTACTTGTTATAAGAATCATTTCAGTAAACTGGTGACTGCAGTAGGGTGGGTAATAGGATAAAGGTGGAAATGTAGGGTTTGTAGCCATGGCCATGTGTTTCTGAGAGAAAAATCCAGGAGCAGGCAGTTGCCTTTAGCTTTGGTCAGGAGTGGCTCATTCTGGCTGTGAGGAGCACAGTGTGTGTGAAATGTGAGGAAAAGGAGTGTGAACCCAAGGTTCTGCTGTGCCTGATAGTTCTCCCCACTGTAAGCCTGGGCTGTGCATGCTGCCTCCCTGGCTTGGTACCTGGATGAAAGGCAGCCCTTGAGGCTGCAGCTCTCTGTGCTCTGCTGCCAGAGGAGAGGGAGCTGTGGGCTCAGAGCAGCCCAGTGGGAACGGGCAGCATGGAAACATTATTAGTGTCACTGTGCATAAACACTGGGTGATGCATATGGGAAAAAGCCTCCCATGGAAAACAATGAGCTAAGTGCTCACCACTGTCAGGGAGGAGCAGTTGTGGGATGTAATGCAGGAACAGGGGTCAGCAGGGGCCAAAGACCTCGACTCATTTCACAAATGAAACCTTGTCAGAAATCAGAAATGTTCCCCCTGCCCCTGTAGAATTCTGTGGGATGCCCACATCCACGAGTAGTTCTTCTCAGCTTGGAAAAGACATGTAGAAATGGAAAACAGTCAGAGAAGGGTGGCAAATGTGGTCCCAAAGTATGGGATGGCTTGCCACTAGGCAAGCATTAATTGAGATCGTTCTTTGAACCTTCCCATATTCTACATCCTCGACTCATTTCACAAATGAAACCTTGTCAGAAATCAGAAATGTTCCCCATGCCCCTGTACAAACAATTAGAATTGTTCCCCCTGCCCCTGTACAAACAATCAGAACTGTTCCCCATGCCCCTGTACAAATCCGTGGGATACCCACATCCACGAGCAGTTCTGGTCTTGGCTTGGAAAAGGAAATGGAAAACAGTCAGAGAAGGGTGGCAAATGTGGTCCAAAGTATGGGATGGCTTTCCACTCTGCAAGCATTTATTGAGCTTGCCCTTTGAACCTTCCCATATATTCTACAGCCTGGAGAGGATTGATTGAGGACATCTATGATAAATGCCAATAAATCCGTGAATGTTTTGGAGGGGAAGATTGGCCACTGTCTCTTGCAGGATAAAGCAAAGAGCTGTCAAGGGGACAGGTCAGAATAAACAAGGGTGAGCAGCTTTTTCCATCAGGTGTAATATCCCAGTTCCCAAATGTGCAAGTTTCCAGTGGAATTCCCTCTGATAATCACCCTAATTTATCTGAGGTGCTGTTGCTTAAAAAAAAAAAAAACACACACAAAAACAAAACCAACAAAAAAAGCAACAATATAGAGTAAAATATGGCATGGAAGTTGATCTCTCAGGTCCAAGTGGCTCATCTTCCTTAGAAAACTTTTCTGCTATTAGATTTATAGTCAACAAACATATTTGGTCAATTTGCATGAGACCCAAATGAGTTCAGACTCATCCTTTCCAAATGAGGGCTTTTCATCTGCATATCCTGGCATATTCTATTGGAAAAGACAATCTAGTGGTCCTGTAGCAACAGCTTAGTTCACTCAGAGAATCTTTTTGATGTTCTTCACTCAGATACCCCCAACTCTTAAAGGTGGAGATGGAAGAGGTTCAGTAGTTAAGCCTTCCTGAGGTGGGATGTCCAAAAAATTGCCATTCTACAACACCAATGGCTGTCTCAGCTCCTGCCCACTGTCAACAATTCTTATTTGCTTTTCAAATCTTTCTGAAGCCAGTGTTAAGCCCTCTCATCCTTCTAACACAATAAGTCTACTTTGCTGCAGTGGCAAGCTGGGCATATCCACATTGTTTTTCTTCAGACAGTATTAAAGGGTCTTATTCTGGGCACAAGTGTGGATCCACTCTGCAGCCTTGTCACAAACCAGGAGCAGAAATTGTATTTCCTTTCTTTGCAGGGAATCTAACCTATGTGGAAGTGCTAAACACTTACAAGCAGGGAAAGCCTGTGAGCTTGGTCCAACACCCTTAATCCCTGGCAAAGCTTTCATTTTGTAATGTGGCTTGGAAGATAAATTACTCTAACAGGAGGTAGGAAGGTAAATTAAAACAGGGGTGTTAATTTAGGCTGGGTGTGACTCTTTTGAAATGGATGAAATTGAGTGTGGATTTGCTGCCCTTCCCCTCCCCATGCCTGTGGAGGAGCAGGTGTCCCACTCAGATCAGGTGGGAGCCTGGGTGTGTGTCCTCCGCTCTCAGTCCTGCCCTCATCCCTTCTTTTTACCAAATCAAAAACAAGCCCAGAGGAATTTCAACCTGCTGGTTTCGTTCTGTTAACAAATACCAACCACAAACCTGTTTTTCTTGCTTCCTTGGTGGAGAGGGAATGACAGTGCATGGAGAGAGAACTGATGTTTGTGCTTGTGGAGGTCAGGAAGGCTGGAAGGGTTAAACAGGCTGGGTTTGAAAGCAGCAGAGAAAGAGAGCATGACAGCAAAAATTATTAAAAAATAAAGCCAAAACATGAAAACCAAAGACAGACTTGGGCAAAAGCTTTTTATGGGAAGAGTCATATACACATATGGGATAAATTACAGAGAAAGGGCATGGAAAAATCCCCCATCATAAATGTATATTTAAAAGCAAAAGAGCAAGGGGGGGAGAAGAAGAGCCATGGGATGTTGCTAAAGAAACATGATGAGAAAAACAGTGGAGGAGCCAGCAGGAAATGGCAGTGAAAGAGCTGCCAGCAAAGGACTGGTGGGGCCAGCAGTGCTCTGGTGTGTCCAAGGCCTTTGTAGCACCTTTCCTGCTTGACTTTAATATGGATACACATGGAAAAGAGAAGCAAAACACCTGATCCCTCCTTGGGGGAGCTCCTGTGGACTGCAGGGCAGTGGGGAGAAGTAAGAGGAAGGGAGCACAGCACTCATTGCAAAACACTCCCCTTGGCTGCCCCCCAAGAATTCCTACGGGAACCCAAGGTGCTTTTGGCATGTGTGGTGCTAAAGCAAACCTTATCTATGCCACAGAAAAGCAGATCTGCACTGATTATCTGCACACACCGATGAGAGCAGCTGCACCCTTGGCTGCTCTGGCTCCTACCTGCCATGCTGCCCAGGTTTATCCCTGCTTCCAGCCAGGTCTCACCGTGGCTGCAGAAACTCTGCTGAGCTTGGCTTGTCCTTGCCTACACTTGCAGCTAATTCATATTCAGCCCCGGTTCAGCCGCTCCTGTTGCTGACACCTGTTGTCAGCAGTCGGTAATTTCTTTTTTTAGGACAAGCCTGCATTGCCCTGGAGCTCAGAAAGGGCCTTAAATTAGACTTAATTCTATTCAGATGTAGTTAGCAGTATTTAATTAGCACAGTCCCAAAGCAAAAGTCAGTCTATTCCTTGGATCACTGGAGTATATTCTGGATACTTTCCATACTGCTGCAGGAGTCTGACTTTTTTTTTGTTAATTTATTTTTTTATTTTCTATCTTAAGCCCAAGAAATGTGCTGGGGCTTTTCAAGCACTTCCAGAGTAGGGGCCACATCTTAATAGACAGATTCCTTTGCAGATGGCTTCCTGCTCGTTTGCAATTGCAAAACTCCACTGAAGCAATTACCATGATTGCAGCCATGGGAATGTGACATTAGGAAAGCATTTAATGTATTCTCAGCATCTGTTAGAGTGCTGCTGCAAATGGAAACCTCGGGGAGATGCCAGCACTATGGGCAAGACTCGTTTGAATCAGGCTGACTGGAAGCTCACATCCAGTCTGAACTCAACGTGCAGGGACCCTCCAAAACCCACAGACAGACACAGGCACAGGCTGACTGGAAGCTCACATCCAGTCTGAACTCAACGTGCAGGGACCCTCCAAAACCCACAGACAGACACATCCAGAGGGGGATTCACCCATCCCAGCTGGGGTCCCAGAGAAGAAGAACCACTTGTCTTCTCCTGGTGCTCCATTGGGTGGGAAAATGAGCAGTTCAGGTGAGGAATCCCGTTTTCTGCAGCTAAAACGAGGTGACTTGAGCCCTGTGCTCTGTGATAGCTGGGATTTTCATATTCCACTGCAAACTGTCCCAGAAAGGATGAGCCAATGCTATTTCACCTGCATGGACTAGGAAGCTGACAAACTAGGAGATCTGCTTGCCAGAAGAGTTCTGTTTCCCAGAATGTGATGCAGGGGCTGGCAAGAGGATATTCTATAGGAATAAGGAGAAAGGGGATGTATCAGCAATAATGGGGGCAAATCCCAGCCTCAAGATCAAAAGCTTGAGCTCTAAGTAGAGAACAATGCTCTGGAACTATTCCTTTTAACTTTGCTGCTTTTTCATCCATTTTCTCCCTTATTTCTATGAAGATGCCTGCACCACATGGCTAGAACGTCATGCTACTTGAATCCACTTTTAAATGGATGTTCAGCGAAGACTATTGAACTGCTTATCTTAGAGCCCATTAGCTCTCCTCTACTGAAATATTTTCATTTTGCATGACACAAATAAATATCAGAACAAAACAAATAGACAGAGAGAATTAATAACATATATATTCATTTTAAAATAGAAACATATAAATATCTATTTATAGCAATAATTATACAATAATAGAAATATAATTTAATAATTGTATATTTATAATTATAACATAAAATATTTATTATTATATTATATATGCTTTATAAAAATATATAATTATATTTTATATATAAAATTTTATATATATATATATATATATATATATATATATATATATATATATACACATATATATGTAATTTTTTTTTTCCTTGCTGTTCCATCATTTCCAGAAGAGCCTGCAGCAGCCATGGGTGGTGCCTAGAGCAGACTCCTTGCACATCTACTCACATTCTGGGGGGCACTGGGATCCAGTGACCTCACAGCTTCTGAAAACATCTCGTTTCCTTTGGGGGATCTCCCTCTGATGTTGCATGGAAATACCAGCTGAGGATTGGGAATTCCCTCCATGGCTGAGCACCTGGGGCCAAGATTCAGCGCCGACCATTTACTGACCTGTGGCTCCTGCCAACACCACTCTTGGTGAACCAGACCTGGCAGGTACACTGAATATCAAACAAAGCCCCACCCTTTATTACTAATTTAACCTGAGGTACTTGCCAGGCCTGGCTAAAACCTTGCCCAAGAGGAGCATCCGCTCAACTGAGAGAGAAGGTGAAACCAGGGTGAAAATGTGCAGCTGGAAATGGTGATGGCGGGAAAAAAGTGACTTTGAAGAAGTTTTGTTTTGGTGGGCTTTTTACAAGAGTCTAGATTTTAAGAAGTTAGCCTGAAGCTTGGACTAATGTGATTAATTTCAAATCAGCTGTTAGGGACAAACACACTGCTTCTTTGAATTGAAAGTATCTTTGAGTGCTCAAAGTACTAAAAGTACTTTTGAGCCTTTGAGTATCTTAATCTGTCTGGCAGAGGGAATCCCATCCCCACTGCCACAGAAATCATCCAGCTCACCTTCCCTCATTCCCCCTGCCAGCACAAACATTAGCTCTGTGCTGACACAGGTTGGGGAAGAAGTCCTGTGGTTACTACTGAGTTTAGCATCTTTCCTTCCTCAGAAAAGGCCCCTTTCTGACCTCCCTTTTCTTCAGTGGTGAAAGTGCAACAGTTTGTATTGATTTTGTTGCTGCAAAATCATCTGCATTGTTTCCCTTGCACAGCCTTTTAAATTCTGTTTATTTCTTTACTTACATTTGTTTCATTTTAAAGGCCTTGTTTAAAATTGATGTAAGAATGGGTGGCAAAGGATGGGAACCTCTTCAGTTGACTTTGTGACATTGTAGTTGTGAAGAGGATGGTGCAGCCAATTGTAATGTTAAACATTACAATTAACCCCTAGCTCAGCTAGGGGCTGGTTTTGGCACTGTAGCCCATCCCTTTGGTGTGTGCCCACCTGCAGGACACCCCACTCCTCCTCCTCCAGGATTTTGGGGAGCTCTCTCAGGCCGTGGGGCACAGGGCTTGCAACAACTCACTTATGCAACACAGGCTGTATCTGCTTGCAGCTGCCAGATTGGGGAAATCTGCAAATAATTGCAAAGTCTGCCAGTTTAATTGGATTGTGGTGTATTTGCACAGATGGGTGAAGTCTTCCAGGCCAGTATTTTCCAGAGTGACTTAGCAGTCTCTCAGCTTTAAGGTACTCAGTATGAGAGAACATGGAAGCAATGGGTTTCTGTGGATTTTTTAAAGAGGAGCACCCCCAAACTGAAGCAATCCAAACCATCAGTCACCCAGAAATCCCTTGCCATAGAGACCTTGAGATGGGGGATCTTTCACAGTAGCTTGATGTAAGCCAAACCAAATTCATAAAAATAATACAAAACATCTTAACACATCATTTCTTCAGCAGAAAAATCCAGTGTGAGTGTGTATGTGTGCAGGCATTTTTACAGGAAGTATGATGAATAAATGAATATTTGTAAAACAAAGGGAGGAGGACAAGAAAGATGTTTTATTTCATGTGTGAGTCGGCTGCTGTTGTTGTTATTTTTTAAAATTAGATACAAAATGTTACTGTGGAACATTGTCCCTGTGTGCTCTGGCCCTTTGCCAGGCCTAGAGTTCAGTACTTGCTGGGGAAAAGAAAACCTTGTACTTGACTTTCTGAAACATAGGCTTGGTAGAGGTCAAAAAGGAAAATAATCAAATTATTTATTAATTAAATACAAATTCTGTAAAATTGCTCAGAAGTAACTAGCCCCCAGGGCCCAAGCTACAGGTGCCCAGTATCTGAATGTACAAAAGAAAAACAGTTTATTAGCATTATCATTAGCTTTATCTACCAAGAATTAGCAGGGAGACAAGAAAGCTGTAGAAGATGCTTCTGTTCTCACCAAGAGATTCCACTAAATCACCCTTACAAAAACTGGCAATTTGCAAGAAGAAACAAATGGCTATTTTAAAACATTGTTAGGAACATTCACAGAAGTGGTAGGACCAACTTAAAATCACTTAAATTGAATAGAAACATTTTTCACAGCAGCACAATGATGTAGTTACATGATATTGATGTAACTATTTTTGAGAATGCTTCCTTGGAGGTCTGCACTAATGAAGTTGAGGTGCTCTGGTGCTGAAGTCACTCTTGAAAAGAGGACTTCAGTAGCTTCGAACCTTTGGAAAGCATTCCCAAATACTTCTCCAGGTCAAATGTCCAGAGCTGAAGTCCACTTCTCCCTTGTGCAGCCAAAGTGGAGCTCAGCTCCTGGTGTGAGCACTTACCACTGTTCTGCTGTGTCAATTAGCTCTTGTCTTAAATCTCATGGTCCTGAAGCCATGCTACTGCCACAATCCTTGAATCTTCACAGCAGAATGAGCTTCTGGTTCCTGTGGGTAAGGAGGAAGCCTCAAAAGAGCAGGAGAAATTATAAAGAACATATAATCTTTTTGAAAACCCAGCATTATGAAATCCCTGCAGTGACTTTGCACCCTCAGAGCCATCTCAACCTCCCGCTTCCCACCAGGCACCCTGAGGAGGCTTCTTGCCAACACCCTCTGGAGCATTGCAGACAGGTTTTCAAAGGTGCTTACACACCTGGATGCCCTGGAAGAGCTGGCCCTGGCTGTGATCAGATTCTTCAGCCCCCTTTGAAACAACAGGGTGCTGTAGGCTCAAAAAGACACCCACAGGGACAGGTGAATTTTTGACAGTTTTCATGGGTTTTGAAGGGCAAAGGAGTTCTGAGAGGTTGAGCATGGCTTGAAAGTGCTCGGGACCACCAAGAATAGAAGAACTTCTGTAAGGACATTGTTACAGAGATCCAAGGAACAATTTTTGAGACAGACCATAGCTTTTGCTGCTTTTTTGATTTCCCAGCTGTCTTTTGCAGCCTTGGGGTGGGGGGCAACAGAAGAAAAGGAGGATTGCCAGCGCCTCTCAGAGTATTAGCTATGTTTTGTTGCTGTCATTCAAGTCAGTTATTAAATATAAACTGTGATATTTGTGAGGATAACTTTGTCCTTTGCAAACACCCTGAGTGGATGTTGTTCCCAAAAAGCCTTTCAAACTAGAGATAACAAGGTGACAAATCCTTTAAAGTGATGCTTTCAGGTACTTCTCCTTGAATAGATGTCCCAATTTAGCTGCTGGCAGCCAGAACAAACCAAGCAGCTTGTGAGAGTCAAAATCAGAGCAGATTAGGCTTCTGCCCAGAGAAATGTTTAACTCCTTATGAGGGAAACCCAGAACAAGTGCTGGTAAATAAAAGGCCTCTCTTTTTCCCTCCTTCTCATGAAAAGCCTCTGAAATCACGGCCACAGTGCATTGTGCAATAGGCTGGCTTCAGTGAGAGAGTGTTTGCTTTTTGACTTGCCAGCTTGCTCTACTTTTTTAGGCTTGGCTGGTTTAGGTCAGTCATGAACAGGGTCAGGAGCACTGATGCAGCCTCTTGGTAACTGCTCAGGAGTCTCTTGCCCTGGCAAGACCATCCTGGTGTGCATGGCTGGAAAGATGGTGGTGGAACACTTCTTTTTACAAGGGCCTGGAGTCACAGGGAAAGGGGGAATGGCTTCACACTGACAGAGAGCAAGTGTAGATTAGGAAGAAATTCTTCCCTGTGAGGGTGGTAAGGCCCAGGCACAGGGTGTCCAGAAAAGCTGTGGCTGCCCCTGGATCCCTGGAAGTGTCCAAGGCCAGGTTGGACAGGGCTCTGAGAGACCTGGGATAGTGGAAGGTGGCACTACCCAAGGCAGGAGGGTGGAAAACTGTATGATCTTTAAGGTCCCTTCCAACCCCAGCCATTTTGTGATTCTATGACTCTCTGAAATGCTTGTCACCTACCTCATAACAATTTTCCCACTGGCAGATGCTGGCAGAATCCACTTTCCATCTTCCTCTGTAATAACATCCCATTACTGTAGGTTAATGCCCTGGCTTTTGCATCCCAGAGCTGCACAACTGCCTTGCTACGTTGGTTAACACAAACAAGATGTGGTACTGTACAAACAGAGCGTTTCCAATGGCTAAAAGTCTAAACAGATTAGGAAAAAGGGTGAGGGAAGAAATGGAGGTGCCAAGAGTTGCAGCAATGTGCATGACATGGCCAAGGGAAGCCAGAACCAGAACTCAGATCCCAAGCCCTGATAGTAATCTGTTTCTTAATGCCATCATTTTGGTATGTGAGATGGGTCATCTTCCTTAAAGGGTTTAGAAAGTAGCCAGACCAGTTCCTCTGTTTATATAAGGAAGATGTTTGTAGACCTCTTGATCCTAAGGCAATTAATACAGCCCATTGGGGAAAGGGAAAAAAAAAAAAGAAAAAAAAAAAGAAAAAGAAAGACAAAAGTAAAATGAAAGAAAAATGAGATAAAGAAGGAAAAAGAAAGAAAAGAGAACAATAAAAATAAAAAAGAGAACTGGGCTAGATTCTCATGTAAACAGCACCCAGAATGCCTAAAATTCTGACATATGCCGATGTTTTTATGTCAGGGTATTTTTTTGGTGAGCGACCTCTTTGTGGTCAGCTGTAAGCACCACATTTACATAGTTCTGTATTTCTGAAAAAGCCTGTTGCATCAGGTTGGGATCCTACCAAATGAAGACAAAACACAACACTAACAAAAAATAACAAGCTCTTCCAACAACATTCAGTAACTGACTGAGAGGTTAGTACTGTGTTCTGGGAAAAAAAATTATCCAGGCACCATATAATTTCAGGCACTAAAAACGTTAAACATTTCAGAGGAACATAACACATGACACAGGGTGTTTTTATTTAATGAATGGCTGTAAGAAATGGGGCCAGCATCCCTTCTCACAGATGAACTCCTTGTGCCAAGAGCATTGCTGTACAATGTGTCATCACTTGGGAACCTAAAGAATTGTACTTGAGAAAACATTGCTACAAAATATCATTCCCTTCCCAGAAAGGTTCACTTCAGGCTTTGTAGAAAAACAGGACAACTCATTTCCACTGCACATAATTCTTCTGTTGGGAAATTTTCTTAAAGGCATAGATGGCAGAGTAAGGGGATGGAAAACTGTTTAATCTCATAGTGACAACAATAGCTCCTGGTTATTGTTGGTGCTCAGTTCTTGCTTTGGGCTTTTGATACTCAGAACTTTATAAACACAGAGCAGGTTAATCCTCCCTTTTCCCTGAAAAGGGAGAGGGAGAGGGGAAGAAGGAAAGGGAAGGAGAAGGGGAGGGAGAGAGGAGCAGAAGGGAAGGGAAGGGAAGGAATACAGAAAGGGAAAGGAACTTTAGCTGCTATAAGAAGCCTCTAGTTAAGACTCTTAAGTTGAAAATTTGCTACTCTGACAAAGTGGCACGGGTTATGTGATGTATTAAATGAGAAGTCTTACAGACATGGAGTTAGTCTGAAGATTACTTTTTTTTCATCTGGTGTGTTTTCTTCAGAGAAATTAGGTCACTTCACAGCAAGTAATCAATTTACTGATTTAGGCCTCACCTCTGCAACAGTAGTGTTTGCTGGGATAACTCAACATAATCACGTGCAAGTGTGTGTATTTATTTTTAGGGACTGTATACTAACATCCTCTTTCTTGTTCCTGGTTTGAAAAAGAAGTTGGTTACCCAGAAAAGTGCATCCATCACTGCTGGCTGTAAGACACTCCTGGCTTCACCTGTGCTCCAGGGGCAGTTCAAGCTTGCAAGCTTGAGGGGCAAGTTCAATTTTGCACATCAAACAAAATGAAAATCAAAAATAAAATTGTCTGAGCCAGACCAGAAGAGTCTTCCCTGAGACAAAATCAGAGTATTTTGGAAGGACTGCTCCTTTAGCATGTCAAGAGAAGCTGGTGACAAAGCAGAGTTCTCTCTTTGGAGAATGAATTCTCTCTTTAGAATGAGTATTTTCAGTGCTAGCAATTTAACCTGGATCTTTTGCAGACATAACTGTGTAACCTGCCCTATGGTTATGGCACAGAAGAGGCATTTCTGACACAGCACCTGTCTTTTAAAACAAATCCCATTAAGGACACCCTCAAATCCCCTCAAGGACACCCCAGATCCCATATTAAGGACACTCCCAAGCTGTACCTGTAGCTAGGACTCCAACAAGGAGGACTCAAAATCCACCCAAGGCTGCTGCAGGTGCTGGCAGGGCTGGGAGCCCTGGCAGAACTTTATAAACACAGAGGGGAGCGGGAGCAGAGCCCACAGTGGGGATGGCACCTGGGGATGCTGCCAGCAGCAAGGCCAAGTCCTGGCGCTGATCTCTGTCCTTAGGCTCCCTCTAGAGTTTACAGCGAATGAGCAAAAGGTCTCAAATGCCATTTGCACATGAGAGTAGTGTCTTCTTGCCCGCCTTGGCACTACTAGATCATGTCCCAGAGCCTTGGTACACTGAAGTGGCTCTTTCCTTCCTGACAGTGCTGCTGAACCTCACCGGGCCCTAATCCTGCTCAGAAAGGAAGGGCTCCTGTTAAGAGAATATTATGGTGAATACTTGGGGCTTGCTCCCCAAATCCCATGGAAAGCTCGCCCCACATCTCTTACAGAAATCAGCACTTGGCCTGAAAACCTGGAGAGGTGGGGTAGGAACAAACCTCCTCAAACCTCCAGATGGGTCATGCCATATCCCTGCCTTCTTCATCCTCAACTCTGGAGGACCCATCCTGGTGGAGGAGCTCAGGTATGATTCCCAATTTCCCCTCTATTTGCAAGGGAATATATAAGATCCCGAGCAGCCCAGATGCTTTGTGTGAGTGGTTCAGATGGGCTTTGCTGGTTCACTGGGCAGCCTTATAAAGTGCTGGGGAAGGAGGGTGGCCAAAAAGGAGCCGGGAGGCTTGCCTAAGCGATTCTGGAGGGCAGAAAAACAGCGAGCAGCCCTGCCAATGGAAAAGCCCAAACAAGAGCGAGAAGAGGGGCAGCGGGAAGAGAGGGGACAGGGTGTGCAGAGCCTGTCAGAGGAGCCAGGACATCCTTCACCCAGACCTCCTTATAAACACTCCTCCCTCCTTCCTGCTTCACTCCTCCGAGTGTTGTTTGGGGTTTGGTGTTGTTGTTTGTTTTCCTTCCTTTCCCCAGCCCTCTCCTGCGAGCTTTGGCCGCATCTCCGGCAGGAGCGGGGCAGAGCCGGCCGTGGGAGGCCGCAGCTCCGCGGGGGCGGCTCGGAGCTGGCCCCGTCCCCACCCCGCAGCCCCACTGCTGTGCCCCTCTCTTGCAAGACGATGGCGCTCTGATCTTTTCCACAGCTCCGCTCCGCCACTTTCGAGTATGTTTTTTTTCCTGTATTTTTTTTTTCCACGCTTCACTGCTACTACGGGCGGGCGCCTGCCTCTGTCCCGATTTGCTGCAGCCATCGGGGGTGCCTGACTGTAAACAAAACACTTTAGATCATGGCAAGGTCGCTGCAGACACAGCCTTCTTTTTTTTTTTTTTTCTCTCTTTTTTTTTTTTTTTTTTTTTTTTTTTTTTTTTTTTTTTTCTCCTCGGCAGCCGCAGCGATTTAAGGTGGATTGCCGAGATCGCAGGGGAAAGAAGGGGGACGAGCCGAGAGAGCCGAAAGAGCGGCGGGGACCAACACCGATCCCCGAGCACGGCCGCGGATGCTCCGGGGATGCGGATGTTCCCACCCCGGGGGAGACACCCTGAATTTTATTTTTTAAATTTTTTTATCCTTAATTTTACCCCTTTTCCTGATGATTTGTCCCAGCGCGACCCCATGGTTTCGGGCGGCGCGGGTTGGGGGCTGTGCTGCTCCCGGAAAGCCGCGGCTGCGGGGGTACCCCCGTCCCCTTTCCCTCTCCCCAAACCCTGAGAGCGACGGAGGGACAGAGGGATAAACAGAGGGGCAGCCCACTCCTCTTTCATTTTCTCCCTTGCTTCCATCAGCGGCTTAAATTATTCGCGCCCCTCTTCTCCTCCCCCACCCCCCTCCTCCCCTTTGGATTTAATTATTCGTGCTCAATATACTTGTACAGCATCCAGGGACTCGGTCTCAGGCCCTTGTACTAAGGGAAGTATAAACAGAACAACAACAAAAAAACCCCAGAAGGTTCTCGTCCTACAGTAACTTTTTTTTTTCTTTTTTTTTTTTTTTTTTCTTTTCCAAAGGCTTCAGATAAATCAGTGCTTTCTGTTGCACTGCCATAATTCTGTTGCTGCTCTACTCGTGGGGTATGGAGTCATTTTCAGTATTTGGAAACTCACACTCCCCACACTTTTTTTCTTTTTCCTAGTTTGTGTTTATACTCTGGTACAACAGACAAGAGGGTTGGCTTTCCCTTGTGGATTAGGGGGACAAGCAGAGACTCCCAGAGAGCAGAGAATGGGAACTCCTCACCTAAGGAATCCTGAGTGGGGTGGGACACTCAGCAGGTTACCAGCAGGGAAAGCCCCATCAGCAGGATGAGCCCTGGGCATCCTCAGACACTTTCTGCAGATCTCTCAGTTACAGCTTCCTCCTATGGATCAGCAAAACAAGCTCAGTGTCCCTACACCTGACAGAGAAAGTGAAGCTTGAAATGGAGCTTCTTTGCTGGTGGCAATGGAAGTCAAACACAGGAAAACCTAGAGAAATGAAATCCTGTAAATACAGCAGATGCAGGCCCACTTTTTCCAGCTGATGGAGTTTTATCATGGACTTGCAACTTCAAAAAAACACCTCAGGTCCTGCAGGCATGTAAATATCACCTTTAATTTTCTGCAAGTGAATTGCTGAAACTTGTAGTTTCTGAGAACGGTTGAAAAACAACTTCTAAGTACTAAAATCCCCAGCATATAAATAAAAATAAGGTGGCTAATAATGTATTTCAACCTTGTGGTTTTTAAACTAATCTCATTTGTTTTGTTTTTGGGGGTTTTTTTTTGGCTGTACACATAATTTTTTTTGAACTTGGGTTTGATGATACTGAGATTACTCTGCTGAGTGGTGTGAGCAGAAGCTGGAGGCCTTGAGGCTGATGATGTCCAGCAAAGTGCTGGCCTGGGCTTGAGCACTGTGTGAAGGTTGTGTCCTCTCTCCAGGGTGTAAAATCTCCACGTCTTCAAGGCCAAACCTGCTGGCTCCCATGTCAGCCAGTTAAACCCAATTATATTGACCCTGCCTTGCTGAGACAGCTTGCTACTTGTGTATCCCCCTCACCCTCCCACCGTGCAGTTTGGGCAGGGTTGCTCTGCTTGCAAGAGACCTGCCCAGATGGATTGGTGTGAAGAGCCTTTAGTGCCCTCCAAAGAGTCAGACACCACATCTGGGCCCCTGGAAATCTTTAGTGCCTGAGAGAACCTACAGTGTCACACAGCACCTTGGGGGCTGCCCTGCCTGGTGTGTGAAGATGGCTGTGGAAAGGGCTGGAGAAAAGGGGACCAGAGAGGAGTGCACGATTCCTCTCATGTCCACCACACCTGCTCTGACCATCTGAGGAAGCTGCTTAGAAAACCCCTGGACTCTTTGCTCATCTAGTCTCTTGAGCACACAAACAGGACAAACCCCAGTGCTGTTTTTTTTTTTTTCTTTCCCCGAGTAGCTGACATCTAAAATCTCAGCAGAGGTTAGTTTAGAGACATTTCTTAACCTAGTCCTTTATTTGCCGAGAGGGCAGGAGATCGTTTTGGCACTAGGAGCCAGCAGCCCATCATCTCCGCCGGCAGTGGGCTCGGGGTGCTGCGGGTCGGGGGGCTGCGGGTCGGGGTGCTGGTCCCCGCGGCATGCCCCGGGCTGCTCAGCCTGCCCCCAGCTCCGGACCTCATTGGGGACGTGTCGCAGAGCCCAACCCGTGCAAAGCAGCGCGGTGGGACGCCGCTGTCACAGACAGCCACGACTCAAAACCGGCCGTCACCATTCCTCAGGCCTCGGGATGGGGTTCGTGTTTTTGCGGGGTGGAACAAACCCCGCCGGGCTTTGCGGGCTTGACAGAGGGCCCAGAAGAGCAGGCTCGGGGGTGCCGTCCCACCCCTCTCGCTTTTCCCTTGGCTCGCCCCGTCCCACCTTTAGAGCCGGCGGCGGAGCAGGGCAGGGCCGGGCGAACGGGGCGGCGCCCACCGCTGTGACCAATGGCACGGCTCCGCTGTTTAAATCGACTCGTTCCTGTCAATCATTCTCTCCTTCGTCAGCCTCCCTTCAATCGCCATATTGGGCTCGTCTCTTCTTGTTTTTTTCCGTCTCGCTTTTACTACGCGTCGGCGGGGCATCACCGGCACCAGCGCCATCACCACCGGCGGCGGACCCGGCACCGCGGGGGCAGCGCCGCGCTCCGCTCCTCTCCCGCCCGGGGCTCCCCGGCGGCGGCGGCAGCAGCGGCGGCTCTCGGGGCTCATCCCCGGGCCGGCGCTTATGCAAGGGCGCCTCCTCGCCCCTTCTCCGCGGGCCGAGGGCGAGCGGAGCCGAGGCGGGGCCGCAGCGCGGGGCAGCGCGGAGCGGAGGCGCGGAGCGGAGCCGCCGGGCGGAGCCGCCGGGCGCCGGGAAATAAAAGGCGTCGGAGGCCGCGGAGAGAGAGCAGCGAGCACAACAACCCCCGCCTGGAGCCACAGCGTGCGGGGAGATGTCAAACGTGCGCATTTCTAATGGGAGCCCTACCTTGGAGCGCATGGAGGCCAGGCAGTCGGAGTACCCGAAGCCGTCAGCGTGCCGGAACCTCTTCGGGCCGGTGAACCACGAAGAGCTCAACAGGGAATTTAAGAAGCACCTGCAGGAGATGAAGGAGACGTACCAGAGGAAGTGGAATTTCGATTTCCAGAATCACAGGCCGCTGGAAGGCAGGTACGACTGGCAAGCCGTGGAGAAGGGGAGCTCGCCCGACTTCTACTTCAGACCCCCCCGGCTACGGAAAGCCGTCTGCAAGTCCGCTGGCCGCCAGAGCTTGGATGTAAACGGGAATTGCCAAACCGTGGTTTTTGTCGGTTCTCAGGGAATCTCAGAGGACACTCACTGTGTAGCTCAAAAGACTGATGTTTCAGAAAATCAGACGGACTTAGCAGAGCAGTGCACTGCCCAGAGGAAAAGACCCGCGGCCGATGGTAACGTACCCCACGGCTCTGCCCCTCGTCCCACTCGTGTCAGCGCCGGCGCTCCGGCCCCTCCGCCCCTGCCACGCGTGGCACCGGCTCGGCGTGCCACCCCCCGCCCCTTTCCCCCTAAAAAAGCCCGGGTAGTGTTTGCAGTCCCGGGGGTCCCGCCTTGAGTGGGAGCCGGTTGATGATTTGCAAGGAAGAGCCCTTAGACGCGGGTCGGATCCCGCGACCCCTCGCCTCCCCATTGCGGGGACCCGGGCTCCTGCGCAGGTGGGAGGAGGTTCACAGCGCTCAGCAAAAAAGGAATATGGATTTTATCCGAAAAGAGAAAACTTGGGTCTCCTACCTAGGGAGAAGCCCATTTCCCCAGCCCCTGCTTGCATCACGCAGCCGATACCTGACATGGGGATCTGGGAATATTCCCCCTCGGTTCCGTCTATCCCCCCTGGATGCTGAGCAAACATCTGGAAGGAAAATATTTTAATATCTTTCCTCTCCCCTCCCCGCCGCCCTTGTTTTTAATTTTCCCCTCTTAGATTCCTCTCCTCAAAATAAAAGAGCCAACACAACAGAAGAAGAGGTTTCAGAAGACTCCCCCAGTGCCAGTTCAGTGGAGCAAACACCCAAGAAATCAAGCCCGGGAAGACATCAAACGTAAAGCGTTTAGGTCAGTTCCCTTTAGGGTCTGGCATTAAGGGAAAGAAGGGGTGACCGAGTGTCTATCCCGCATCTCTGAGGGGCTGGGGAGGGGGCTTCGAGCCCCTGTGGGCTCTCCGAGGGGTGTTTTCTGCGAGGAAGGGTGGCTTTCCCCGAGCGCTCGGCGATGGGTGTGTGTGTTGGAGGGTGGGGAGTGGGAGGCGCAGGGCTGAAAAGAACAAAACAAGGAGCGAAGCCCAGGCTGGGCTCGGCAGCGTCAGGGGCTGGGGCTGCGGTGGGACTGACCCTGCCTTCCCGGGGATGGGCACCGAGGGCACCTTTCCCAAGGACCGTGCGGGTGCAGGCACGGAGCTGGAAGCGCGGCTGGCGCATTGTGTCAGATGCCAGCGGATTTCGGGGGGCTTCCCCTGTCTCTCGTCCCCCCGGGGCTTTTTCATCTCCCGTGTCTTGCCGTCGCATGTCGCGGCCACCTCGCGTTGCAAGTCAAGAAGTCGGGTTTAAGGGGAATCCGGGCACTTTCTCAAAATCCGAGCGATGCAAGGTTGTTTTGTTTTTGTTTGGTTTGGGGTTGTTCCCCCCCTCCCCCTTTTTTTTTTTTTTTTTGTTTCTGTTGTTTTGGTTTGGTTTTGGAGGCTGGCAGGGGGAAGGGAGCGGGTTAATGAGAGGATGGGTTGTGCAGGGTTTTTCCTTTTTTGCCTTTTTTTTTTTTTTTCTTTTTTTTTTTTTCCTTCTCTCCTACCCCCTTTTTGTTGTTTTGTTTTAAGGCCAGGGCTGGGGCGGGGAGAGTTGGTAAAAATTGCGCCGGCGGTTTGGGAGCCGAGGTTAGGAGCGAGGTTTACAATAAAACCATTTGCGATTGTGCAGAGGGAGAGAGAGAGATTAAGCTGTAAAGCAGAAGTTGCAACAAATTAGTCCCGCTGGGGTGAGCCATGCGAATGCCGCTGCTCCCGCCCGCTTTTGGGGGTGGGGGCACGGGGGGTCCCCCCGCCATCCCCGCAGCCGGGGATGGAGGATGGAGCGGCCGGGGGGGCGGCGGGGGCCCCGCCCGCCCCGGGGATGCGGTGTCGGTTTGAACCGGTTGCGCCGCGGATCGCGTTTCTTGTCGATGTTTTCTAATCGCTTTCCCTTCGTCTTTTTTTTCTCTCTCTTTTTTTTTTTTTTCCTTCATTATTCCCATTTCAGAGCGCAAAGGATGTGCGCGTCCTCGTTTGTCGAGTGCGGCGGGTGGCGATGAAGAAGAGAGGAAGATGTAAAGTTGTAGTGGGAAAGGAAAAAAAAATACATATCGCCGATCTCCAGGAGATGGAGGTCCTGTACAAGCACTGAAAAAAAAAAAACAAAACAAAAACAAACCAGCAACAAAAAGCAAACAATAACACTAAATTTTAGGCACTCTTAAAAGACCTGCCTCTAAAAGCATTGGATGTAGCATTGTGCAATTAGGTGTTTCCTTATTTGCTTCATTGTACTACCTGTGTATATAGTTTTTACCTTATGTAGCACATAAAACTTGTTGGGAGGGGGGAGGGACTGGAAGAGGGTGACCGATTGGAACTTGCTTTCACAATCTAGCAAGCCAAGAAATCTATGAAGAGAAGCAGTGTAGGTTTTGTATTACTTAAAGATGTATTGTCCCTTTCAGTGGGTCCACAGTGTTTTTTCTCTTTTTAAAAATTTTTTATAAGATTTTTTTAAGATTTTTTTTAAATGTATCATTGTGGTAACTGTTCAGAGCAGATTATTGTGAAATTTCTTCCTGCTGCATTGAACTGAAGAGGTGGGAGCTGTGATGATTCCGTTAGATAGTAGCAGAAGTTCCCCGCCTTCCCACCCCCCCAAATCCATATACCAAAACTGATAGCTTGTAAAAGTTGTGTAAAATCATCCCACCTGATTACATTGCCTGATTTTTTTTTTTAATTTTTGTTTAACCTAATCTGGAAGGCTTTTGCTCTGAATCTGGAATATTGTTGTTTTCTGATCTGACCCACTTCCTGAAGTGTTTGTGTGTGAGAGGAAAAGGGATACTACATCTTTAAACAGTATTTCTACGTTGCCTGTGTACCTGTATGTAAAAATAAAAAAAAAGTTTGAAGTGTACCTGTGTACATAACTCTGTAAAGACACTGAGAAATTATACTAACTTATTTATGTTAAAAGATTTTTTTTTAATCTAGAAGACAATATTTTTTTCCCCATAAAGCCAAAGTGGCATGTTTTTGTGCATTTGTAAATGCTCTATTTGGTAGACTTTTTAGAGGGTTTTTTCAGTTTGTTTTTTTTTTCCTCTTTTTTTTTTTTCCTTTTTTTTCTCATGATTAATATGGCTGTGCTTAAAAGGTTGCAGACTGAGCCAATTTAATTTTTTTTTTTTTAATGTGTGGGGAAAAAAAAATCCAGATTGATATTGTTTCTCATCAAGCAATCAATAAAGAAAACTGCCATATATAAGAAATATGGTCTTCATTAGTGTGTGTTTCAACATCCCTCAGCCTGGCACAGGAGGAAATAAGACTGCAAGAAATAACAGTTTTCCTTTGAGTATCCATCTCTTTACGGGTCTCTGGCGGAGGTGAGAGTAAAGGATGCAGCACCCTTAGTGCAGCGATGCCATTTGTTCATGGAAGGGTGCTCAGGCACTGGAGCGGTGGTGGAGTGTCCATTGCGGGAGGGATTTCAAACACGTGTGGATGTGGCACTTGGGGACAGCGTTTAGTGCTGGGTTAGCAGCTGGATTCGAAAGAGGCCTTTCCCAAAATAAATGCTTCTCTGTGGTAACTGGGAATGATGTGCCCTCGTGGTGTAAAAGAGTGGAATTTCCTGTATCAAAATGTTTTTGGGGTTTGGGGTGGGGTTGTTTTTTTTTGAGAGAGAAGAGATATTTCGAGGTATAGGAGTCAGAGGACTAAGTCCTCAAACTCGAGCCCAAAAGAGCACCTCCATGGCCGCCATCGGAGGGGCAGCGCATCCCCGGCGTTCCCGCGCTTGTCCCTCTGTCCCTCGCTGCCGGTGACCGGAGCCCCGGGCATCTTCCCCGGGCTGCGCTCGTGGCTATCAAAGATGGCGCCTCGCCCGCCCCGGAGAGGCACCGGCCGGCCCCAGCACCGCCGGGGATGCTCCGGGCCGGGCACGGGCAGGGCTGGCACCGCCGCTGCCGGAGGGGATGCCCGCGGTGCGGGGGACGGCCCGGCCCTGCCCGCCAAGGTGCGAGCGGCCCTTCCGCCCGGGGATGCGGGGGAGCGGCGCTCTGAGCCCCGGGGCTTGCGAGGAATAAATAAACACGTACAAGAACACAGAGCGGGGGCGGAGGGGGAGCACAGCTCCCTGCGAGGCTCGCCAGGGTCCACCCCCCCTTCCCGGTGCAACGCTATCCTGTTGTTTATCCCGGCCGCGCCCGGGCTCGCCCTCGCTCCGAAACCTCCCCGAGGGGGAGAGACCCCGGCCGCCAGCCCCGCTTCAGTGTCGGCCCGACTCGGGCAGGGCCGGGCGGAGGGCCCGGAGTGGGCACGGCCGCCGCTGCCCCTGCCGTGCTCCGGCGGCTGCGGGGATCGCTGGACACGCTCCGTGCCCGCCCTCCTGCCCCACGCACAGGGACTGCGCAACCCAGCCCGCCAAAGGTGGAAAACACTCGCGAAGATTTAGAAAGAAAAAAAAACCCCAAAACCGTGATGTTTTCCTTTTCTTTTTTTTTTTTTTTTTTTTTTTTTTTGCCCCAGCAAGAACAAAGTGATCTCGGTGGAAAATAAATAGCGGCGCCTCCCCGAGCCGGCCTATCCCCGCAGCCGGCGCAAGCCAAACCCCCCCGGGCGGGGGACGGGGGCAGGGCGGGGCTGCAGCCCCCGGGCCGGGGAGGGAGGGAGGCGGCGGGCGGGGTCCGTGGCGCTCCTCCGTCACGTAGGGTTGGGATGTGCCCTCTGACCGCTCCCCCGCTATTATTTTGAATTTTTTTTTTTTTCGTTTTCGTCGCTGCTCTCCTTGTTGCCGCTACCGATCGGTGCCGCTTCTCTGCAGCAGTGCCGGGGGAGCGCCGCGCCCGCCCCCGCCGCCTCCTCCTCCTCCTCCCCCGGTGACCCCCGGGGGATGCGCGGGCCGGAGACAGAGGGGGGAGCATCCCCCGCCGCCCCGCCCGGAGCGAGGGGGGCAGGGCTCGGACCCGCCCCGTGCCCGCTCCCTCGGGGGCCGCTTGTGGCGCTTGCCCGGCCGCAGCTCCGCGGGGAACTGGAGACGGGGCCGGGCAAATTTTTAAATTTTATTTCCCCCTTTCTCCTCTCCGCCGCAGCGTTTCCTCCTCGGGCGGCTGGAGGCAACCTTGCCCCGCTGCTTCGGCGGGCCGGGCCGGGGGAAGGGCAGGGCGGAGCAAGGCCCGCCCCGTCTGATGCAACCGCGCCGCCGCCCGCGGGTGCGCACGCAGCGCCCGCCCTCCCCCGCTCGCTTTTCCCTTCCTCCCTCCCTCCCTGCTCCGCGGCCACACGTACGCGCGCACCCCCCGCGTGTGCACACGCACGTACCTGCGCGCTCCCGGCGGCGCGCTCCCGCCGAGCCGCGGCTGCGGGGGCTCCTGCTGCGGGAGCTGCGGGGCTCCTCCTGCGGGAGCCGCCGCCCCGCCAGCCTCCGCGTCCCGCAGCGCTCCCGCTCCACTCGCTCCCCCTCCCGGGGCTTCCTTCCGCACAGCCCGTGCTGCCGTGCCAGAGGAGAGAGGTCTGACCCCGTCCTTAGCGGGAGGATTTTGGACGTGGATCTGACCGCTTTTCACTGCAGACGTTTGGCGGGAAGAAAAAGTACTAACAAAGTGTTCTTAAAGTCACTATTAACACCCACTGCTTTTCGGCTGCCGAGCCCGCCTCCTCTTCCTCAGATGGGGAAATTAGCTGGAAAACGATGTTTTCCGACATCCGTACCCATCTGTACTTTCTCAGTAGCTGAAAAAAAAAAAACAACCCCAATTTCATTTTCAAAAGAAAATATTGCACTTCAGGAAATGTCAACATGTTTTTGTTTCAACATCCTACGGCATTTTTTAAAAAGTAATTTACTATCTTCATTTATTATTATTTTTTAAAATACCAAAATAAAAAGGCCACAGTATAGTGGCTTTAACAAAATGCACGATCTGCAGTAAAGTAGGATTATATTGTATGAATTGTTTTGCTCTTTCCCCAAATTAGATGTCTTCTGCTTTCATTTTGCTGGAAAAAACTTGGAGACTTTCTGTAGTTTTTTAATACTGATTTTTTTTCCCCCCACCTCTGATGTTTCATTTACTTATGAAGCTGAAAAAAGGCATTTTTTTCCTGCTGGGCGGGTTGTATCTGCACTTGTGGTTTGCTGTGCTTCATCCAGGCTCAGCCACCTCCTCCATCCAGGCAGCTTGTGTGCCTTTCCTCTCCCTGCCTGTTTTCTGTCTTGCCCACATCAGTCATTGCAAGACTGAAAATTAGGCCAAAAAATAGAGGGGAATGTGTTTTTCTTCTCTATTTTTTTTTTTTTAATTCCCAATTCACTTCACTTAAAGAGCAAGCAAATGTATATTTTCCTGTAATATAAACATAATAACGATAATAAAAATATAAAACCAACATGTTAATATGTAATGATAATATACCAAGTGCAACTGCCTAAAAACAAAGGAGCGCCAGACTCCCTGCTTCTCCCTGGAGAAAACAAAGCTACCGCTGCTTTGTAACCCCTCTGGAATTCCCCCCATTTCCCAACCCTGCCTGGCTGTGTGTACCTTCCCCGTTTTAATTAACCTGCTCATCACAGGTTCTGCAGGAGCCATGGGCAGTTTGTTTGCTGTTGAGGGGTGTAGGATCCTGTGGGGATCCGCTCTCAGATCTCGGGGTGCAGCTCCCTGGCTCTGGCTTTTGGAGAAGGGGAGGGTTGCTGCTGGGGCTGGCACATTGTGGGATGTCACTGCAGTGGGGGACAGCAGTCCTTGGCCCAGCTGGACCAGACTGACCTGGACGGGTGGCAGGCTGTGCTGTGCTGTGTCTTTCTGTGCTGTGTTTCTGTGCTGTGGTGTGTTTTTCTGAGCTGGGTTGTTCGGTTCTGTGCTGTGTTGCTGTGCTGTATTTTACTGTGCTGTGTTTTTCTGTGCTGTGCTGTGTGTTTTACTCTGCTGTGCTGTGTTTTACTGTGCTGTGGTGTGTTTTTCTGTGCTGTGCTGTTCTGTGTTTCTTTGCTGGGTTTTACTGTGCTGTGCTGTTCTGTTCTGTGTTTGTGCTGTATTGTTCTGTGCAGTTCTGTTCTGTGCTGTTCTGTTCTGTGCTGCCCTGTGCCGTTGTGTGCTGTTCTGTACTGTGCTATATTTCTGCACTGTGCTGTGTTTTACTGTGCTGTGCTGTTCTGTGTTTCTCCATGCTGTGCTGTTCTGTGCCGCTCTGTGCTATTCTCTGCTGTGTTTCTGTGCTGTGCTATATTTCTGTGCTATGCTGTTTTTCTTGTGCTGTTCTGTGCTGTGCTGTTCTGCTCTGTGCTGTGCTATTCTGTGCCGTACTGTGTTTTTCTGTGCCGTGCTGGCAGGGGCTGCCCCGCTGCTCCCGGCAGCTTTGGCACCTGCCAGCCGGCTCTGGTGGAAGCAGGGAGCAGCGCACCTTGTGGTTCAGCGCTCCCATCCGCAAAGACAGGCTCTGCCAGCTCGGGCTTTTATACCTGGCCGTCCTGCTGTGCCTGCGGCTGTTTGGAGGAGACAGCAGGCAGGAACATTAGTTTCATTCCAGTTTTATCCTTGGCCTCACATCTGAGTCTTCAAACAAGGATTCCAGTCGTGGGCAGACGCCCCATTTTGTGTGCGCCAGACTCTTCTCCCGCAAAGACCCAGCAGTTCTTTACATGGAGGCCAAAAATCCAACTGTTGCCTGATAAAGCCTTTCTGTCATGACTGGCTCTACCCAGAGTGAAACCAGGCACCTACAAGTGCAGAAAGGGCTCCCATCCCCTGCTACCTGGGCAGGCTGAAAGAGATGGCTGTGTCCTAGCAAGTACAGATGCAGCTCTGGTCCTCACTTGCTTTGGGGAGAGGAGCTGGAGGTCTGGGACTGACCCTACTGTAAATTTTTCCTGCCAGGTGTGAAGCCTAGAGGTGATACCATGAGGTTGGTAACCTGGTACACCACACCAACTTCCGTTTTTTGAACTTTTTTTCTGGAACAAATGGTTGTTCCCATCTGAGCTGCTGGCTTCTGGATGTATATGTTTTATTCTAGGGATCCCAAGTGAGGACATATGCATACGCACATGAATATAGATATTAATTTATTTTTATTAGTGGAAGAGAGACCTCTAC
Organism: Zonotrichia albicollis; assembly: GCF_047830755.1. Classification (NCBI taxonomy): domain Eukaryota; kingdom Metazoa; phylum Chordata; class Aves; order Passeriformes; family Passerellidae; genus Zonotrichia; species Zonotrichia albicollis. The sequence goes on from NC_133822.1 coordinate 18,648,030, forward strand.
TGGCTCAGCTCACAGAGCCACTCGACTGATCACAGATGAGCTCTCTCACCTTCTCTTCACCTACTTGGGAAATCTCCTGTGTCACAGCCATCTGCCAAGGCCAGCTAAGAAGCAACATTTCATGTTTTCTCATTAAAAGATCCAGCATGTGGGGAGTCCCTCAGCTGCAATTGCTAGCACATGAATTTGTGATAGGCCTTGGTGTAGTAAATCAAGTAGCTTATTTCCTTTAGGAGGAGATGAATCTTGGGCACTGATGCAGAGCAAAGAATTAGAGTGTTACTGGTGCTGGAGGACAAGTCAGCAGGGTGTTTTAATTGATTTCAGTTGCCTTTTATTCTCTTTATGTTGTTTCTCCCAGCTGGTTCTGTAGCACTGCAATGAGGATGGCTTCAGAAACCATCTCTTGTGGGTCAGGGCTCTTTAGCATCTTGCCTCTGCTCTCAGCTGGATTGGTGTTGACCCCTACCTGGGCCATACCTGGGGTTGATGATCATTTGGGTGCTTCTCTTCCTAGGTTGGGGAAGAGTTAATATTTAGTGTGTTCTTCTAGCAAAGCTATCGTTATCTAAGCACAAGTAATGTAAAACAGGGCTTGGTGTTTGCAAACAGGTGGAGCTGGGTGAGCCAGTTGTGTAAGGCCTGTAAGTCCTGGGCTGCCAGTGTGGCTGAAAGCAGCAGAGGCGGCAGCTTGACAAAGGGCCTGGAGCATCTCCCTGCCAGGGAAAGGCTGAGGGAGCTGGGGCTGTCCAGGCTGGAGAGGAGCCCCAGCTGAGAGGGGCCCTCAGCCCTGGTGTCCCTGTGTGCTTCTTGGTGCTGATTTCTCTTTGTTAGGAAAGATCCAAAAGCACCTTAAAAATAAAATGCCAAAATAGAACAAGGCACTGAACACACAGACCTTCCCTGGGCAAGAGGATGGGAGTGAGCAAGCAAACCACACATGACAAATGTTAGGCATGTTGCTGAATGCAGCTCTGGAAGCTGCTCAGATGCTGTGGTCAGGTGGGTGGGTATTACAAACCTATCTGGGCTAGAAAAGAGAAACATTTTTCTAGAAAATGAAAAAAATATCTGAGGGAGAGAGCACTGAGAGGTAATAAGCATGCAGCAGAAGCCCTTTTGGGGTAAAGCTGCATTGCTGTGGTGCTTTGTAAGTAAGCAACCCATCACTTCAGAGTTCAGAGGTACAAGATGTGCTCGTGGCAGTGCTGCTGAGGCAGCAAAGATGAGACAGAGCTGCTGTACCTCAGCTTCAGGCAGGATCTGTTTCTTTCAAAACAGCCAGAGACTTCTGGGAGGCTTTTTTCCCCAGTTCCTGGATGTTCTGCATGGGTTTTGCAAGAAGACCCAAATGAAGGGCTTGCTTTGAGTAAGAGCTTTGTCCTTGTTCTTCAGTTTTGTGTCTTCACTGGCTGAAGAGTTCAGAGCACTGAATTACTCTTTCTCTGGATTCTGTGTGCCTTTTAAAAAAGACTAAAAATATTGTTTGGTGAAACAGTGTGTTGTAACTGTGGAGAAATTATGGAGGCTAAAACTGATACGCAAATTAGTGTTTTGTCTGATGAGATGAGAAACTGATTCAGGATTCCCATGACCATTATTAGACAGTTCCTGGTACAAATCTCAGTGCTGAGGATGCTGTCATGCTCTTGGAAAAGCTCTGTAAACAAAAAAAAAAGGTGCATTCCTCTTGGCTCTCTGATGATCAGTACTTTGAGCTGAGCTTGTGAACCTCTGTGGTGATGGGACTTTCATTTTTGCAGAACATGAGACTTAAATAACCATATGGGAAAGCAGCCTGTTTTAAGTACTCTGTAAGAAAAGGGTTAGGAGAGCACAGGAAGAGAGATTAGGGGACCATCTGAATTTGAAGTCTTTGATCAAATGCAAATTTTTTTGGGGGGGTCAGTGAACAGAAACAGGGTAGAAAAGCTATAAGAAACCATGACATGTAAATACTTTTTTGGGTTTTTTGTTTGTTTGTGTTGGTCTTGAAGCCAAATAAGTGTAAAGTTTTCTCATATATGACACATAAAACAGCACACAGGAGGATGGAGTTCTTTCAGGCTGCCAGAGTCTCCCTGTGTTTGGAGATAGATAAGTTATTGTCATGTATGACCTGTCACTAATATCTGATGGCACCCCAGGGTGGCAATCTCAAAAGACCAAAAGAAACACCAGGATTATGCTGAAGAATCTGAACTTTTTTTCCTGCTTATTGCACCAGCCACAAAGAATTACAGCACTTCTTTGGTCAAATGAGGGGAAAATAACTATTTTCCACTTTTTCATTAGTACCTCATCAGAAGCTGGATGTCTGTAATTTTACAGGAATACTCAGAATTGACAGATGGCCATTGGTATATTTTGTGGGATCTCAGTGGAGGTAGATAACACTGCATCTTTAATCTGCCCTGGAGCAGATTAAAAAATGACAAATGGGCCTGTCCAAAGACAGGGTAAAGATTTTCTTTCTTGAAGAAAATTTGCAAACAACCTATCCCCTCTATCTCTCCCCTCTTTCCTCTGCAATTACTCTGCAATCTGGGCCAAAGTCCCTCCAAGGATTTGCAGGAACTGTGGCCAAGGCTGGCGAGACCACTGGTTCTCCATCTCCCTACAGTTTGTTGCCCCTTTGAAGAGCAGCTGTTGCCTTTGAAGAGAAATTTTCTGAGCAAATGAGTATCATCAGAGAGGGTGAGATTTTTGGCTGGAGATGGGCAGCAGCAAATTCCCTTCCCAGAGGGGACTCTGCTGGCAGAATTCTTGCAAGATTGAGGTTCAGCTGCTCCACCAGCCCCTTCTCACTCAGAATGCACAAGAGGTGATGGAGCAGGGGCACAACAGAGCTGCTGTATGTAATCCTGCTCCTGGCCTGAAGTCCTTGGGAAGGAGGGAGGTCACTGTCCTGCCTGGCTCTGACCCCTCTGTCTTTTTGCTGCATTTCTGAGCTGAACTGGAGCTCAGGTAAAGGCAGAGTTTGAAGTCCAGGCTAACCTGCCTGCAAAGCAGGATGGAGTGCTGTGTTGCATAGGTAAGAGGCCTTACTGGGCAGGGCTGTCATTCCAGAGAAGCACCAAGTCCTGCAAATGCTCAAATGTCTTTGTATTACCCTTCTGCCACCTTTTGTTCCTAGTGGTTTTTTCCATATCCAATTATGTAGTTTTATTCTATGCAATATGTATGCTTCTCCAACCTGCCTCTGACCTCTGAATCCAGACCCAGCCTTGCTGGTGGTTTGTGCTGATATTCAGAGTTATTCCCTGTTTCTCCTGAGCATCTGGTATGTGCCCCACCCTGGGTAGCTGCCTCTGGCTCTGAGGGAGGTGGCAGGTATTAGGGACCGATTTTTCATGTTAGGTGCTTAAAACTCAAATGTCTGTCCTTAAAACTCTCTGTTTGTCACCCCTATCTGAAGGTGCCTCAAGTACTTGCTTTACATGTGCTGCTGAGGTGTGAAGGTTAGGAGAACTGAGCATGGCTGGTTTGCTCCCATGAGATCCTCCTGAGGGTATCCCTCTGTCACTCCCTGGAGATGCTGGCACCTGATTCAAGCTATGCAAGTATTACCAGGAGGGAAAAGACAAAGAATTCAGGAAGGGAAAATGTTACTCCGTGACTTAGTTTGGTAGGATAATGGCTCTGTAACATAAACTGTCAGGCAGGTGTGGGTATGGGTGTATATGGCTGTACATCACACACTTTGCTTCCTTTGGGAAGTGAAACCTGGAACCTGCTGCATGGCTTTATTGATTTTTGGGTTTGCTTTGTGCACGGTGATTGCTGAAACATGACTTGTTCGTGGATGTCAGGCCATTCACAGCACTGTGTTTTTATGCAGCTTTTCACAAGCACTAATAGAGAAACAAAGCAGTCTTCATGAGCACTCAAATTTGTCTTGACTAAGCACACCATTGCTGAATAAAGTATGCACCTATTGTTTTCAGACAGCTGTAATCCCTCTCCAGACTTTAGGGAAATTTAATCTCTTGACTTGACATGACTGTGCAACTCCTGTTATTTTTAGGCATGTACATTAAGAAAAGGAAAGGTCCATTTAATCTGAACACATATTAGCAAGCATTCCTGTTTTCACAAATCTGAACCAGGTACCACAGGGAATAAACTGAAAGTCATTAACGTGATTGCTGTTTGATGGCTGGAATGAAGCAGTTTCAGACCCACTCCCCACCTCCTTTTGAAGGTACTCAAAGCGACTTGCTACTCTTGAAGATCATGTCAGCAAAGGTTAAAAACTCATTGCAGGTGGTTCTTTGCTGATGCCAACTGTCCACAATCTGTGTGTGGTGGCCTGTTGGCCATGTGGATGAGCTGGTGGGGATGAGGGAAAGGCTTGAAGTCCTCTCCTGTCAGTGAGGGATGCATGTCAGTGCCCTTCCCGGTGATGCCTGAGGATGCTGAACTCAGGACAGGTGACAATGGAAACTGTCAGGCTATGTGATGAAGCTGGTGCCTTTGGGCTTGTAGCTTCCACATGCTGGATCTGAGGCCCTAAGTCTCCTCTTTAGCACAGCAAGGAGCTCCTGTATTGCTCACCGTGGGACTTGTGCAAAGCTGTTCCCCTCCCCAGCTCTACAGGGGAAATGGGGTTACTAAAATCACTAAAATCAAAGCAGTTTCCTGAAGGAGGTAAGGATTTAATTTCTTTCTGGATATCCCTAGCAGCACCATCCAACAGGCACTGGTACATGTGATGGAAGCTGAGGAGGATGATCAGACTTCCACAGACTCTTCTAGGTTTAGCTTGGATGGAAAAGTGAGGCTCAGGCTCTGCTTGTAACTGTCCTCTTTGAGAAAAAATGAGGAAAGGCAACAACAAAGGACAATGCGAGGGAGAAACCTTAAGCTGTGGCATTTCATGGGGTGGACAGCTAGCAGGAGATTGTTGACTGTTTGTTGAAAAGTCTTGCTGGCTGTGTTTGCTTTGGATACCACGAGTCACTGGGTCCTGGTGGGGACTGTGAGTCATGTTCCTCCTTGCAGTGGAAAACATGGATTCATCGCCGTGGTGCTGCGCTCCTGGCTGGGCCACGGCCCCTTGGGAGAACAGGAAGGTGGCACAAGGCAGGAGGTGTGGAGGCCTTCCCATCCAAAGGGAGTAGGAAAGTGTTTCTGAAATTTTCCCTTTGGGCATCCGTCCTTAGTTCTGGGGAGAGCTTTGCTGTGGCCTCGAAAAAGGGACATGCTGGAGTTCTTGTGTGCTTGTGTTGCTGTGGATACAGGGCTCTATTTTTGTGCCTCTTGCATAAGTTTTACCCTCATCTTGCAGTGCCTTAAATGCATTTTTAGGGTTTAGGGTCCTGGGTAGCTAAAAGCATCTTCTGTGGTCTCTGTGGGAGTTTTGAGAAGGCTGGTTGTGACCACATTCCCTCTGCTGTCTCTTCTTTTGGCAGAACTAAACCAAGTGGTGGTTTCATACAGTTTAGGAAGGAGTAATGCCTTTATCTTGACTCAAGTGATGTTGGAGTTCCCTTTCTTTGGCTCACATGGAGAAGCCCTCAGTAGAAGAGAAGAATAATGCCAGCAGCTTTTGGAGGGCCAGCACGAGGTCAGTGTGGTCCAAAATACCAGTGCTAATTCTGGCCCTGAGTGCACAGGGCACAAAAATCACCCATGACTCTTGGTTTTCCTTGTACCAGTTCAGAGTCAACCCTTGATTTTATTACTGCTGGAGGGGAAGAACAGACCTGCCATGGCTCCAGGGGTGTGTACAGGCTGTCACTGTAGGGGAAAAGGACCTCTGTGTCAGGTGGTGGTGAGCTGTGAACTCCTTCCTTTACATCATGGACAAGAAATTCTTTCCCTGCTCAGGGACCAGTAAGTCCTTTGCTCTGCCACACATTAACACATGCCTTGGTAGTACCCAGTAAACAGGGGAGTAGTAATAATAATGTGGTTACAGGCCATCTGAAATGAGGTTGTGGCTGTAGCTGTCCCCATGGGCCACCTCCTCCTGCCTCCTGTGGGAGAGCGTGGGGCTGGTAAAGAGGCTGTGTGTGGTAAGAGAACAGGTATTTAAGGAAATGGGCTTTAAATGAGAACTTAATTACTCACTTTTGGCCTCATATCTGAGCAAGAATAACATGAAAACCTGAAATTAAGCACTAGTTGCATTCCAATACAGGAAAGAATGCCTCCAGTATTTGAAAATAATTCGAAGATAAATAGAATTAATACTTAACATATGAAAGAGACAGCTAATGTTTTGACAGACAAGCCTCCTCCTCAGAGCCAAGAACATGCATTACCTAAAGGAGGAACATCCTCATTTGTACTGAAGGTTGCCAGGAGTCATAATTAAAGAACAAAATTAGTCGAGGAGAGGATGGAATGAAGAGTAAAAAGATTGTTGTTTCTTAGATAACTGTGCAGGTGTTGCTGAAGGAACACGCACACATTTCTGTGGGTTTTTTTTCCTTGATTCATCTCTATGTCCATCAGAACATTCACTGCAGGTTTCCTTGTATTAAAATAAAAATAGAAATGTCCTGCTGAGCAAGTTGTTCTGCCATGGGTGGAGATAAGCCTGCTTGCCCTCTGTTGTGTAGAGTCTTTGATGTCTCATTAGGGGTGAGGTGGGGTTTTTTTGCTGTTTTAGTGAGTCCATCATTAGTGTTTCTTTCCTTTGTCATCCACTTGAACAAAGTGTGAGGGTTCCTACAACTGCCCTGCTGGCACGTTTGATGGAAATTTCCTGGGCTGCTGGAAAGGGGTGGAAGGGTGAAGGGGAAGGGCAGATAACCAGTAGTATGGACCCACCCAGAGGCTGCATAATTGCTCATTTCTGCAGGAAACCAGCCTGAAATTTTGCAGAGGATTGGACCTGTTTGTAGGAGATTTGTTATTCTGATGTTATTAACACTGGCTTTGGTTACACAGATGTTCCCAAAAGGCAATGCCATGGCCAGAATAATGGTAAACTGGAAAGGAAAATCAGGCTTTTTTTTTTGTCAGAGAAAAAGTGTCTCAGATTTATAAAACAAACACCCTTCTCTACCTTGTACATCTTTTATAGCTGCAAATGTGTAAATCTTTTCTTCCAGAAAGAAATCCAGATGCTTACTAACTTTAATTTGAGTCAAGATAAAGCGACCATATTTTCCCTGCCTGGAACATCTGCAGAAATGCCACTGAGGGTTTTTGGCTTGTTTTAGTGAGAGAATTACAGAAGTCCTCCCATTTTCTCCTCTTGCAAAGTTAGACCAAGAATATATTTAGCAGTCGTAAGCAGTGGTGTATTAATAGAACGATTTTCTCTAAAAAATGTCCACTGCTCCTAGAAGGAGATTTATAATATGTAATCCCCCATTTCAAAGGGTGAGGTCACCACTGAACATGTCAGCCCACCAGGATATCATAACACATCAATTACATAATCAATAGCACATGTTTGCCCCCTTTCTTTACCAATTAATGGATTTTTGAAGTAGAGAGCTTGGCTTATATTTCTCCAGTCATGCTGGATGGGGAAACCCTTTCAGAAGGAGGATTCAGAAGGAAAAAAGCTGGTGTTTAAGGTGTTCACATAAATTCTTTCTTCAGCAAATGCACAGGAGCACCAGCTTACTTCCAGTCCTGCTTCTTGCCTTCTGACAATTTTATTAATTCCTCACAAAAATGAATGTATGTACTACCAGAAGATATTAAATTTATAAAATTTCATCTCAGATTTGTAACATGTTTCCATGCCAAAAAACTTCTCACAAAACCATCTCATTATCCTTTACCTCTTCAGCTCTTCTGGCAGATTCTGATTAGAGCATTCTTCTAATTTTGAATGGGATTAGGATGAGATAATGGGTGATTTATGTCAATTGACAGGCTATTTCTTGCTCTTATCATGATGTTTTTGTATAAATTAGGTATTTCTTTGTCAGGATAATGGGAGCTTTTGCCTTGCTCAGCTCTTTGCACTAATTTTTCATCCTATTGATTTACTTATTGAAGTAGAGGTATTTGGGACTCAGTTGTGAAACTCAAGAATAGTCCCATAAAGTACCAGTGTAGCTTGGCTTGATTTTTTTCTTTTAAACATCCAGAACAGTGCAAGCAATATTTCGTGATATTGATACCTGATTATGTAATGTGAAAATGCATTTTTAAATGTGCATAGTGAAGAGAAACAAACATAAGCTCATTTTCCTGCTGGTTTTCTTAACTGTTCCAGGCTTGGCTTGTCACCTTCCCTTTTTGCTTAGGATTTCATGGGTATAGAGTTAGTGTTCTTAAACAGAAAAAAATGAAAGAGAAACCAAACTCCCCAAAGCAAACTGTCTCTGTGTTTGTGTTGTGTGGAGGATCTTCCTGAGTCCCAGGCTCAACAAGTTTCCCAGAAGATCTTTCCCAAGGCAGCCAGAGGCATCAAGGACATATTTCTCTTGGCTAGCCTCTCTCTGGAGAGATCCCTTGGAGGAATTCTATGCTCTGGTAGAGTTTGCTCTTAGTGGAGACTCAAGGAACCAGTTCATATCCAGAGGGACAGTCCTGGTCCTTTTTCTTTTTTGTGGCACTGGTTAACCACTCTTAATGGAAGATCTGCTGAGGCTGAGCATGTGAGTGGGCATTGCCTCTCTTCTGGGGAGTGACTGGTTGGCAGCAAATCACCTTTTGTGAGCCAGAAGCTCTTGGAGAGCCCAGAGTTTGGGAAAACAGGCCCCTCATAGTTTGTCCATCGCTTCCCTGCATCCCCTTATTCAAATGAGACATCTTCCTTCTTTCCACCATGATCCAGGCTCATGGACAAAGCACACAGGTGGAGTTTTCAAACCTAGAAACTCTCCCCTGAGCATGCACAGACTGAGGTTTCTGGAAAGCTTATGTGGCTGATTTGGGGAAAATCACACAGGGGTGGCAGGAGGTCTGGTGTTGATGGCACAAATGCCATATTCCTCTTCCAGTGTGTGGAGCCATCACAGAATCCCCCAAACAGCTCTTTTCAGACATATAGTCTGTAACAGGGTCAAAATGTGTTTTTTTCCCTAGCTTTGTGCTGAGAAGCAGCTGAACCATTTTGCTGAAGCTTTCCCAAAAACCACTTAGCCTGGGGCAGGCAGCAAGCATGGAAAAAATCCAGCCCAAACAGCTGAAATCTGGCAAAGTTGAACACAAACTGAAGCACATTCTTCTCATGGAAAAGCATTGGATGACCTCTGATATGCAGAGTTCCCTGCTCCACCAATGTGAGACACACAGACAACGTGTTCAGCTCACACTCTCTGTGCTCCCCCTCTTGGGTCTGTGTGCTCTGAACTGCAAGTTTTATGTGTAAAAATGTACACCCTTCTCTATATACCTAGAGCTGCATAGCTCCCTGCTGCACAGGATTCCTGGCTCCAGATCAGTTGCATCACTCCCCTGATGTCATCCTGGCATATACCACCTCCAGCATTCTTCTCTGCCTGGAGGAACAGTATAGTCCACACTGGGTTTTATATTTGGTCACTGCCACTGCAGAAAATCAAAGGCAGCCTCACACATTTGTCCCTGTTTTTCATTTTGTTTTGCTGCAGAAGTTAAAAAGAAAAGTTTTGGGAAGACTTTCTCTCAGCACAAGTGAGGAAGCAGCTGTTTACCATGAAAAAAAGCCCATAAATTTGTGTTTCCTGAGCTAGGAAATTACTGCTGCTGCTGCCATCACTACTGTTGCTCTAGACATGTCTTGTGGGCTGGGAGATGACACTGTGGCACACAAGGCTGGAGGACAACACTGGGGTGGGGATGGAAGACCAGGCAAAGTCATGTGGCTCTGACTCACTGGAAGTTATTTTTCAAAACCTTTACTGAGACCTTATGGCCCACAGTCTGTGCCAAGCCCTGTGTTATACTTTCCTTGAAAGAAGAGTGGAAGGAGCAAATGCTGTGGGAATGTTGGTCAGCAAAGCCTGTGAAACTGGTAACAAGGATGGGAAAAAGAAATTTTGCTGTTTCTGCAAATTTGAGAGAGCAAAATCCCTGTAGTCCACTATCAGTGTTGGCACTCGGCTAAAAGCTGTGTAGAAGACTGAGCTGGGGGCAGGAGGTACAGGCCTGCACTGGGCATGTGTGGCCTGATGGCACAGAATCACAGAATAAGCTGGATTGGGAGGGACCCACAAGGATCATCGAGTCCAACCCCTGGCCCTGCACAGACACCCCAACAATCCCTGCACAGACACCCCAAAAATCCCTCACAGACACCCCAACAGTCCCTCACAGACACCCCAACAATCCCTGCACAGACACCCCGACAGTCCCTGCACAGACACCCCAACAATCCCCCTGTGCATCCCTGAGAGCGGTGTCCAAACGCTCCCGCAGCTCTGGCAGCCTTGGGGCCGTGACCATTTCCTGGGGAGCCTGGGCAGTGCCCGACACCCTCTGGGGGAAGAACCTTTCCCTGATCTCCAGCCTGAGCCTGCCCTGACCCAGCTCCAGCTGTTCCCTGGCTCCTGTCCCTGGTCCCAGAGAGCAGAGCTCAGGGCCTGCCCCTCCTGTTCCCCTCAGCACAAGCTGTGACTGCCATGGCTGCCCTCAGCCTCCTCCAGCTGAACAGACCAAGTGCCCTCAGCTGCTCCTCACATGGCTTCCCCTCAAGGCCCTTCACCATCCTCATGTTCTCCTTTGGACACTCTCTAATAGTTTAATGTCTCTCTGATATTGTGGCACGCAAAACTTCACACAGTATTCGAGCTGAGGCTGCCCCAGAGCAGAGCAGAGTGGGACAATCCCTCTGTGGCCCAGCTGGGCCTGATGCCCCCAGAACAGGGATGTCCCTCCTGGCTCCAGGACACTGCAGCCTCAGCTCCCTTTCCCTGGCACTGCTTTCCAGCCTCTCATTCCCAGTGTGTCTGTGCATCCAGGGCTGCCCCATCCCAGGCCCAGAATCCAGCCCTTTCCCTGCTGAACTTCCCAGGGTTGGTGATTGCCCAGCCCTGCCATTTGTGGGGGTCTCTCTGCAGGGCCTCCCTGCCATGAGGGAGTCCACAGCTCCTCCCAGCTCCTCCTATCCTGAACTTGCTCAGTATTCCTTCCAATCTTGCATCCAAGTAATTTATAAGGATGTTGAATGTGGGTGTCCAAGTGTGTGAGGAACTGTGAAATGTGTATCAAGGGCTGTGTAGGCATTTAAGATATCTCCATGTGTGATGTTCTTTGAGTGGCCTGCACTCAGCAGTGCTCTGTGGCCCTGTGTGGGATGAGGAAGGCAGGCATCTGCCACAGTGGTGTGGGACCTGCTCTCAGAGCCAAAGAACTGTTGCCTGTAGGTTATTTTGAGGCCATGAAAGAATTGTGTTGGATTTGAAGGCCAGTTTCACCTGCCCTAAGCTGGTGTTTTGCCTTTAGCCCCTTCTTTGTTCTTTGATATGTGCAAGAAGCTGGCATGTAAGCACAGGTCTCAGTCACGGTCTGGTGTGATCCAGTTTAGTAACTCCACCACTGCCACACCTGGAAGCAGGGGAGCAAAGAGAACCTTCATCTCACTTTTCTCCTGCTCTGCCCTTGAGACCTGGCTCTCCTCAGCAGGTGCTCCCTGCCAGGCTCTGCAGGGGCAGCAGGTGAATTTCCCTTCATGTCCAGTGACCCACCATTTTCCTCAGAAAATAAGGGAGCAGTACAAGACAGAGACTGCCACAAAAGCCACACTGATGGGTTGAGATTACTGTCACTACAGTAGCACCCAGTGGTGAAGACCACGTGGGCAGTGATGGAGACCAGCCAGGTTTGTGGGAGAATTTTGTTTCCTGTACTGCTGAAAGCCCAGTATTTTTGAGTATTAATTTCCTTTCTCACTTCGGTGGGGGCAAGAGTGTGAAGTGTTATATATGGAAAAGGAGCATAATAAGGTTACTTTCCCCCCCAGGAGGTCACAGTGACAAGTCCTTGAAGGACATGGAAGTTAAGTGCATGCCAAGAGAACCCAGGAGACCAGGTCTGGAAAAACCTAACCTGTATTTCTTTTTCTGGAGAAATGGGAGAATGCAGGAAGAAAAGGCTTTTACATAGGAAGTAACAAATTAGCAGGACCAAAAGATAGTCTGTAGGGAGGGAGAAAGCAGGGAGGGGGGTGCCTGGTGCCTTTACAAGCTGCTCTGAACAAGGTGCCGAACTTCCAGGGAAGCTGTTTGGGGTTAGCCAGTTTTTGCAGCCTCTGGCTCAGGATTTTGCCCTTTCCCAGTGGGCACTTCACACTCTCCCTCATCGTCTGGCCAGTTTACATCGCTGGTTAACTGGGAGAAGTGGTTCCCTCCAGAGTGGAAGTGGGAAGCTGGAGCCCTTCCCTTCTTCTCGGGGCTGGGATCCTGGAGCACTGGCTCAGGCTGAGTCCCCACAACCCTGGATGGAGAAGTAGTCGGGGACAAATGAGGAAGCGGTGGGTTGAGCAAAACCCTTGTGCTACAGAAATCTTTCTTCCAGAAAAGCGGGAAGGGGGTGGGGTACCAGCCAGCCTTGCTGCGGCAGCAGCGTGTTTTCATTGTGATGCAAATCTCTTCGTGTAATTTGGGTCACATTCAGGTTCACCCAGTTCTTGTGGCTGGAACTGAAACCAGCACGTCTTCACTTTTGCTCACAGCTCTCAGCGCTCTCCTCTCTCACTCTCACGATGCCAGGGCTTGTTTTGAGACAAGGCTCCCGTATCCCTGGAGAGATGCGGTTCCATGGAGCACATCGGGGACCTCAGGGAGCCGGGATGTCACCACTCCCCTCTCCCCCTTGCCGCTGGCTCTTTGGTGGGATGTGCCCAGGCAAACATGGGCGTGCTCTGATGCTGTGCGAGGTTTCGGAGAGCGGTTTCGTTCAATCAGAGTCGCTCACACGAGCCTTGCAGGGCTGACACCCTGCAAACACAGAGAGCCATCGCCGAGACACTGCCCTGCACCCTCTGACAACACTGCCTTTGCTTCTGGGAAACACGATGGACAGATCTAAGCAGGAAATTTACAGCCTTCTTGCACAAAACTTGACTTCTCCTCACCCCCTGCTTGGAGCGAGCCTGTAAATGTTTAAGTCACCTCACTGTTATCCTGTGTGGGGTCTTTGTTCCTCGCCTCCCCTGCTAATGTTGACCTTCTCTTGCTGCACAGTCGGCATTAAATTCTGGGGCACAGGGCAAAGGCTGGGCTTGGTCACCCCTTCCCTGCCCCCCTTGGAAGGGCTGACTTTTGCTGCTGTCTCATGTGGATTAGTGGGGCTCCCCTCTAGTTCTGGGCCCTGGGCAGTCACCTCAGTTGCTCCCTCCTAAATCTAATTCTGTTCCGCTTTGTCCGGAATATAATGCTCCCTGGAATTCATTTTAAATGCAGAGCAGGGTCAGGGGAGGCTTCAGGGCCAGCTCGGATGCTGTTAGGACTCGGGGCTGTGCTAAGGGCACTTCAGGCCCGTTTTGTACAATTGGCTCTTAAGTCACAGTGGTTTCCTGAGCCGGCTGTTGGAAAATCACCTCCAGCGAGCTCGGCTCCCTGCAGCTGCTGCTGTCTCTCCTGGTACCCAGGCTAGCAGGGTGGGCTTTGTGCATGGCTTCTCCTCCCACCCAAGCCAGCTCAGAGCTAAAAATCACTGGTGCCCATCAGTGGAGGATCCAGCCCTTGGTACTTCTCCATCCTGATCCTATTCCTTGTGCTTTCTGTCCCTGGCTCTGACCCACCTGACAGGAACCTGCTGGTGTTCCACACCCATTGAGCCATTTTGGGACACCGAGAGGGCACTGAGCACGGTGGAAAGGGCACAGATCTCAAAGTCTTGCATTACAAAATCATCTCTTGCTTTGAAGGATCTGATCCTGCTTTAGTCTCACACTCCTGTAAGGCAATCTGGTCTCCTTGCACTTCACTGCAGCTGCTTCTGGTGAGAAGTATGGCAGCTGCTCCACACTGCATAAGAGAACGCTTTGGCAAAAGAGACCTAATGATTGTGCTTGGCTGCATCTGCAGAAGAAAATTAGGGAGAGGGAATGTAATTATTGGAATTTGGCCAGGACATTGGGATAAAACACCTGCACTTGTGCTGTGACACGATCATTTGCAGTAAAGTGTACACAGTCAGTGTTAGGCCACTCTTCTGGATGCACAGTGTCATGAGGAATGTTCTGCCCTCTCCATCTGTGGGAAATGTGGCTTTAATTCTTCGTACATGACAATTGTGTGAGCCAACCATTCCTCTTAACACAACTCACAGAAAGAGGTAGTGGTCCTCTCTCATTTTGTAGGGGCCATAGGGAAGCTGTTGGTATGTTCTTCTGAAATAACTGTGGTTTCCTGGGCTTTGGTTTCACGTATAGTTAGAGAAATAAAGGTGAAACTAGAATCTTGGATCTGTACAGCCTAAAACAGTAGGGACAGAGGAAAAAGGGGTTCTTCATTAGGACTGTGTCTCTTCAACCCTACCCCAGCTGAGACCCTAAGAGGTGAGGGACTGAGTTTGGGTTTTGAGGTGGTAGTGCTCAAAATGCTGAAGTTCTAGTGGACTTGGTGTGGGACAAGCTGGTGCCCTGGTCAACCTAAAACTGAAGTTATGAGAACAGCTTCTCTGTTGATTTGTCTCATCCCTAGCCTGTATGCAGTCCCAAGCCCAACTGAGGGGAGAATTTTTCTTTGGTGACCATCTTTGACTCTTCACAGTTATTTTAATATCCCTTAGAGATGAAGATTGTATGATCACAGAGGAAAAAAAAAAGTGTTGTGTTTTGGCTAACGTGAGGGGGTGGTCAAATCTGTAACCTAACTCATGCATATGACTCATATCAAAGTACAGATGATAAATGAATGGAGCTGATATTGATCCCAAATTTGACATCACTTTGATCAGCTTCAGGATTAGCTGTGCCTGACAACATTCATTCCAGAAGCTGGACTTCTTCTCATGGTGAACAATAGCATCAAATGATCTCTTACTAAGTAAAAAAAACCCCAAAAAACCAAAAAAAAAAAAAAAACAAAGAAGAAGAAAAACTCCTCCAGGTTCACAGCTTCACAATCAGCATGTTTGGGATGAACCACAGGACTGCAGTGAGAAAGAGCCACTGACTTTTTCTGATGAAGGAGGAAGTGCTGTGTTGCTCAGAGAGCATGAGGAGCCGACAGATAGTGGCACTAGCTCTTGGAAACTGCTCTACTGGGTTTTTTCCCTAGCAAATTCAGTTAAATGTAGGGGGATTTCCAAAGATGAGAGTTGTGGCTGTAGAGAATGGGACTTCTCCAAACAGTCTCCAAACACAGTGATCCCCAAGAGAAATTGTGCTGTTTTCTCCCAGCTATTAGTGAGATAACTATTAACCCCAACAAGAAGGTTAAGAGGAAGTTCTTATGATGAAATGTTTATAAACAGGAAAACCCCATGGACTGTCTTCTTAGTACCTAAAGAAAAGCCTCATTCTGCTGGGGGGGGAGGTGAAAGGCATTCCTGAAAACAGGGATTGAATTTTCCATTCTTCCAGCTCTTGAGACCTTCAAGGGGGCATCAGGCCTCCCCTCAGCCAGGGAGTTGGGCTGCAGGATCCCTGTCATGTGTGGGCACACTGCTCTGTGCTGTCAGCTCACAAATGGTTGATTTTATTTTTGTTCCCTCTTAGGGGAACTGTGTGTGATGCCCAGAACATCCCAGAGAAGCAAGAAGGCCGAGTGTGGTACTTCCACCTTTGCTTTGAAATGTTGAGCAACAGCAGCTTGGACCTTCAGCATTTCTTGGAAGCTGCTTTCAGTTTCCAGGACTGCTGGTTCTGGCTGATCTGCCACATATCTCTGAGGCACACATCTCCTGTGCTGTGTGTAAATCTGCAGCAACACATCCTAGATTCCTGTAAGCTCAGACATCCCCCTGCCCCCACTGGATTGATAGAAACCCCGAGTTCCTTTTTTAGCTTCCTTTGTTGACCACAACTCACGTCAGCAGTGAAGTCCCGCCTGCCACGCTGCCTGCCAGCGTGTGTGCATATGGTCTGCAGAACATGAATGCACCAAACCACTTCACAGCATTGTTGTTTTCTTTTGCCCAGTTTTTTTTCATTCTCTCGGTGGAAACTATTAAGGGCCGAAAGCCTTTGCTAATAAAATTCACACAGCTGCTGTCGCTGCAGATGAAATCCTGACACCACAATAGGGATTTCGGGCCGGGGCTGCCCCCCTTGCAGAGTGCACTGAAAGAGGACAATGCGTTTCCAGAGTGTGGAAAGCCCTAGCAAAGACAGGTCACTGTGTGGCTGGCCACCAGACCTGTGAGGCTGCAATCACTGCAGGTTTGCCATTTCCCCCCTCGCCCCTGCCCTTCCCCCAGGCACTGCTTGGTTTGGTGAACTCAGATGCCAATTCTGTCCTGAAGGTGCAGGATAATAGAGTTCACCCGGGGCTCACATTTGGCCTGTCAACAGCTGGCCAATTGTCTTCGCAGCTTCCAGTTGTCTGATAATGAGATATTGTAATGAGAGTGCTGACACTACAGTGTGGCTCTTCTAAAGGCCAAAGGCGGGGGCAAAATGACCTCTGTTACTGCTTTTCCCCTTCTCCTAAACAGAGTTGAAGGTGCTGTTTAAAGGACCCCAGCTAAATTAATTCACAGGTCTGAGAGAGGCTCCATTTCAGGAGAAGTGGCCTGCTAGAGAAATAACATTTTATGTGGGATGGGTGGCCTTTGTAGGGTGGCAGACACCAGACACTGGACAGGAGTGTTTCAAGGGCAGAAGAATGTTCAATTTCCATGTTTCCGTGTTTCAGAATTTCCCTCTCTTTTTCAGTACAAGCCAACAATTGTCTATAGGTTGGTGGAGGACAAGCCACATCTGAGCCAGTACCTTTTGGTGCAAGTATAGCCTAAATAGACATAACAGAAAATTGCTCTTATTCTGTCAGACTACTTAAGCCATTAACACACAGACATAAGGTTTCCAAGCCATGAGGCTTTCAGTTCTCGTGCGTGATAATTTGTGCCAATTGCAATAGGGGCTGCTTGAGTTGGCTGCTTGTAATGAAAGGGTTGGGAGTGAAGGAAGGTCTTGATAGGAGAGACAGCACTGCTGCCCTGTTTGAGGGCCAGCAGAGCTTTTAGAGAGCCTTCCTGAACTTTGCTTCACCATGCCTGTTGCCCCAGGTGTGAGATGTATGGCTGAGCCTTGAGGCAGGGCTGCATCCATCACTTAGGAGGAAGGGAAGGAAGAGTCTTTTAAACAGTCCTGGCTGTTTGTGTTGTTAAAAAATAAATAACTCTAGGAAAAAACAAATCCCCTCCTCCTCCTCAGGAGTGTTTCCCAATGACTTCAAAGTGCTGTCCCTGAGCATTTTGCTGTGTTTATTAGAAACCACATGTTTACGACAACACTCCTGCAAGGGTTAAAGCTCCTTCTCCTGTGACCCAGGAATGGGATGTGCCAGCTGGGGTCTATGGGGCTTGATCCTGCAGCTCTTGTTCACACAAAGGTCTCAGTCTTGCACCTGTGTGGGGGTGCAGTGCAAACCCTTTGAGCACGATGTGAGCAGGGCCTTGTTCAAAGCTCAGCCTTTCACTGGGTGGATGGGGGAAGGGGTAAAGGGGACTAAGGGAAAAGAAGTATTCATTGACTTTGGGGGGAATGGGCCTTCTGGCTTGACTGGAGACTACTTGTGAAGGTCATTGCATGAGTGTGAGCTGCTCCTGTCAGTTCCTGTGGCCACCTTCCATCTGTAGTAAAAAACCTCACCATGCGAGCAGCTGTTGGTTGCTTACTTACAAATTAGTTATATATGTTGGTCTGATTCAGCAAAATTGGCTATTCAAAATTACAGGTCTTCAAAGCTGTTGCCTTCAAGCTTTGCCCCCACGCATTCTTGCTTTTTCCCTGGAGAAATAGTCCATATTTTCTTGTCTTGGTCTCTCTGTCTGCTATGCTGCTCCAGCCTGGCTGCAGGAGTCTTTCCTCCAGCCCCAGCTGGACCCAGAGCAGGTTGTTGCCCATCCTGCTCATGCCCAAGCCCTGGCAGCTTCAGACATTTTGATTCCCACAGGCCAGGTTCTGTTTTCCTGAGAGCAGAGGGCCACTCATCTCAAAACATCTGAGGTTTTGAGCCACATCTCTAGGTCTCATTCTCCTGTTGAAGAAGAGGACAGAAGTTTATTGCTCTTTATTTTGAGCCTTTTAGACACGAGCTTCAGGCTGCTGACAAAGTGCTGTTTGGCTTCATGCTAATCTGGCAGAGAGTGAGCCCCATATCTCTTATTTACAGCTGCACTCCTAATTAGTTAGCAGCAAAAATACGTAATAAAATACAGCTTATACTCAGAGGAGTCCTGGCTCAAGCCAAGCTGAGACACAGTAAGGTAAAAAAACCCTCAAGACTCTGAGCCACGCTCAAGGTAAATCCCACAAAATACAGAAAATTACCTCAACCCTGGGAAAAGCAGAAATTTTAAGGTGTTCTCCATGCAGAAAGCAGTGAAAGTAACAAATCAGAGTCAAGACTTGACTAATACTCATAATGTGCACATAATGAAGCCTCTGGATATTGAACAGGCTGGAGCTTGAATCTTTCCCATTGTGGCAACTCCTGTATAAAATATATGGTTGTGATGATGAAGTCAGATGATCTTTGCTTTTTAAAAATTTACTTTCAGATGACATATACAGCTCTTTCCATGTTTAAAAATAAGTGTATGTGGTACACCACCTTTGGTTTTACTGTTCTTCTATCTCTTCTGCTGGAAGGACATAGAGAATGCAGAATGACCCAGACGTCCATGCATTTTGACCTCACACCTGTGTTTTGTTTGGAGACTGACGGTAGGTCTGTGCTGGTAACATCTCAGATTTGTCCTATGGCTAGAAATGTGCAATACCCACAGCCCAGGGCTGGGAGGATTCCTACCTGTTTCTACTAAATCAGCTTTCTCCCATCATTGCTTGCTGTGACTTGGCTTTCAGGACATGTCAGACCTTGTTTTTGCCAACATCAAGTGCCCTCTTCTGCCTCCAGGGTCTTGGGCCTGTCTCTCCCTGCTGGATGTGGTGACACCTGGGCTTTTGGGGGCTCAGGCCTGGCTTTTCTCAGCCCCAGAAGTGAAATCAGTCATGCATCAGCCTCAGCCAGTTTCCAGAATGGAGCCTGGAT
The DNA here is from genome assembly GCF_047830755.1 of Zonotrichia albicollis. Classification (NCBI taxonomy): domain Eukaryota; kingdom Metazoa; phylum Chordata; class Aves; order Passeriformes; family Passerellidae; genus Zonotrichia; species Zonotrichia albicollis. Next base: position 18,667,097 of record NC_133822.1, read on the forward strand.
GCCAGTTGTCTCAGTCCTAGATGAGTGCCCAACCTCCTCTTTCTCCATCCCTGCCAGCTTTGTGAATGTGCTGAGGGCTGTAACTCAGGGCTGTGAATCCCATCAGTCAGCAAACATTTGGAGTGTTGCCCTGCTTTGTGAACCTGGCCTGCCTTGCTGAGTCCAGCTCACCAACCTGAGAATAAACACCTTATTTCTTCCTGAGGCCCTGCAGAATATTGTCTAAGAGTTCTTAGGGTGTGATGATATGTTGTGACCTCTTTTATATTTCAGTTAAAGAAAATAATTATTCTGTTTTATTCATGCATTTTCCAAAGCACAAGCAAAACAACCTTTTAAATTTCTTTTTAGTTCTCTGGTGTGCATGAGTGAGTAATGCTGAAAGAGGAGCTCAGGGCCAGTGCTGTGCCAGGTACTTGCCCTCAACATGAGTACTGCTTGTAGATGCTCCTCATTGCTCTCAACAAGAGATATCTTCCCTTGCTGGTGAGACTGAAAAAATATTAAAAAATCTTCTGCTGGATATAATTTTCCTTCACCTTTTCATTAAAAGTGACTTTCTATGTGTCTTGAGGGATGTCTTTTCCACTGCAGAAGGCAGTAACGGTGCCACACACTTGTGTCTGCCTTCTTCTGCCCCCAGCCTGCTTTGTCAGATGAATAAACATCAACCTCAGGGGGACTCCAGTGCACCAACTTCCCCATTTTTAAGTTTTGAGGAAAACAAAAAAAAAAAAAAAGGGTTTCTCTGTGAGACGTCTGATGAAATTGGCTGTGTCAAGATGAGCAGAATTGCTGCTTCCTCTGTTGCCTTTTGAGGCTTAGCAGTTGCTGTGATTTGGGCAGAGCTTTCACCCCTGATCTGGAGAAGTGCAGCTATGAACATTGCCATAAACAAGGCAAAGGAGCATGTAATTCCCTTCTCTCCAGGTGAGCCCAAGGGAGCAGGAGTTCTGGGAGCATGAGGAGGTCTGTAAGGGAAAAAAACCTTCAAACAAGCACAGAGGAAAAAAAACATGGAAAAATTGGAAAGTGAACAGGAGATTAATTAAATAACCAGACAGTTAGAAAAACAGAAAATCCCAAAGCAATTGGTGCATTTTTATCTCCTTCTTTACAACAGTGATGTTAGTACCTCTCCTTTTCCTCTCCTCAGCAGTGTGGCTCTTCTCTGAGAGATTCAGTGACAGGTGTTGCATTTGGGCCAAAAATACAGCCATGAACAAGAAAGCCCAGAAATAACCTGCTGAGGTTATTTAAACTATAAGATTGCAGAAGAAACAGAAAAAAGATTCCACCAGAGAGGGGAATTAGGCTTGGCTGGGTCACCCAGGGAAGACATCCATCTCCCAGTCCAGGGTGCCTCCAGAAAGATGGATGAAAGAGGTGCAGACCTGATGTTCCCATCCCATGGAGTGACCACTCATCCTAATAGGGCTTCTCCATGCAAGGCTTGGTTTTCCCCACTGGAGAAGCAGCAGCAGCTGGGCAAAGGTGTTTCTGCCTTTTGTTAGCCTGGGACAGGGCTTGGCCCTGAAACCTTTGTCCTGTGACAAGGTGGTGACGTGGTGTTGGCTAGAAAGGGGAGAATTTCAGGAAGGTATTAAAAAATTAATAAAAATTTGAGAAAACTGCAAAAAATCCTGGTGGGAAAGGTTGCAGAAAGAAGCAGGGGCTTCCCCTAGGGAACTTGCTTTGGTTTTTTTAAAGTATGTGAGCATCTTTACCCTGCACAGCCCCTTGACTGACCACAGGATAGGCCCTTTCCTGCAGTGCAGTGGGTTTGTCCTTCTTGAGGCCCTCCCCTGTGGAAACCCAGGGCACAGGGAATATTTCTCTGTCTGCTCTTGGGTGTTCTGACCCCCAGGGGAGCACTGACTTTCACCCTCATTCATGGAGAAAGTTTCCCAGACTTCAAGGTAGACTGGAATCCACAAAAGTGTGAAATGGATTATAGAGAGTTGTGTAGGTGCATCACTTGGTGAGAAATTGAGGTTTTGGGATTTTTAGTATGCTGTGGATGGAAGCAAGATGGAGGGCACAGGGTGTCATCTTGGGTTTCTTTTTCATACTTCTTCTTCCTTCTTCTCCATGGGTTTGGGTGGCATTTTGTAATTGGGCAGAAAAGTCTGCATTGCAACTCTGTGGGATCAGTTATTGGGTTAAAAGGGAAAATAACCTAGGTGTCAGTTCTGAATTGGGTAGTTTAGTCTGAAAAGACTAAACAAGAGATTGTTGGCCATTTTGTGCCTTTGAATGAAAAGCTGCCAAACTCAGAGTAGTGAGACTGTTTTACTGATAAGAAATAATAAACACTTGAATCCAAAGACAAATTACTGTCTCAAGTGCCTTCAATCCAGACCCAGAGAAATCAACAACTGGTACCACCACACTCCCCAACCTCTCCCTGCCCTCCTGCAGGGCACCACTGATGCACAGAAGTCTTCTGCATGCTTTTGGCCTCTCTCCTTTCTGCGGTTTTCCCTCAAGCCTCTCCTTTCATTGACTGCTACCAGCACCGCTTCCCCTCTCTCTTTGCAGGAAGGTCTGTAGCCACAGCCAGGAGCAACTGCAAGCCAACAGCTCGTTGTCCCTCTCCTCTGCCCTGGGATTTAGCGGCTGAGCTGGGACATCACTCATCCAGAGACTTTGCACAGGTCCACAGTGCTGGCATAAGCTCCATCAGCCACAGTGCTCTCTTCCCTTCCACATCAGATAATGTCCTGAGGCTTGGAAATCTGAGTCCAAGCCATTGGTTATTGAAAACTGTTCCTGCTACAGCTGCTTCCCATCCCTGCTTCCCTCCCTTTCTTCAGTCTTTTATTTCTTCTTCCTGGCATGGGCTTAGGTGGGCATGCATGACTTACGAGTTTTAATTTCCTGTGGGAAACATTTCTCATGGCCTGCAGGTAGCTGCTTTTTTTCCACCCTCCCCTGCCTCCCCCATTAAGCTTTTCCTTAGCTATAAAGCTTTTCCGTGTCCCTAAACTGCCCCTTTTAAGATCCCTTTTGGATCTCATTTACTCCAGGACATTACTTGACTGGTTTCAGTGGTATTAGTGCTCATTCACATACTGGATAAAAGAGGGAAAAATCTTTTTCCTTGGTAAGTGTGAAACAGCATGTCCATATTGATACTTGCAGCTGGGAAACTTTCAGTGTCAGTGCATCCTTGCACACAGCATTTAATGGTCTGTCAGGTATGGGAGACTCTAGAGGTAGGGAGGAAGGTGAAGTGAAAATTTCTAAATTCCATGCTTACCAAAGGGGCAAGGGATGGACACATGGGTGTGGGTGTGTGCTCTGCATGTTTGTGTACCCCAGTGCCTAAAGAGGTGTGTGGATATCCTTACACACATGGAGGCACATCTAGAAATGCATACACATAGCCTGAGCTTTGAAATGCATCTCTTCCCACCCAGATTTTTCCATCTGGGATCCCTAAAGATACTCCTTTTCCATTTCACTCCCACCCACAGATTCCCTTGGCCTTTGCGATGTAGGGTTGCACTTCACAAAATCGTCCTTCCTCGGGACTCTCATGGCCCACGGGGCATTTCACCATCACTTACCAAGAGACTCATGGCCAGCATGTGTCCTGCTGCTCCTGGGGTCCTTCCCAGCAGCCAGAGCTGAGCATTTGGGTTCTCTGGGGTCTCTATCCCCCAGAGCCTGAGACTGCCCCAACTCTGCTGACTGATTCCCTGAGCTCACTTCAGCATTGTGGGGAAAAGCTGTGGCAGGTCTGTGCAAGAGCTTGGGAGTGGCAGAGAGGAAATCACAGCCCTGGCAACCTGGCGGTTTGGGACAGTCCAGTGGGGCAGCTGCTGAGGTAGGAAGGGCAACCTGGACTGATGTTTACTCCTTTTTTTTTAAGGGCAGCCCTCATCCTGGCATCCCATATATTTAGCTGGTCTTTTTGAAGTGCAGTTTGGAAATATCTGACTTAGACTGAGCAAAAGGTTTGACTGGAGAAGCACAGAACCCAGTGTTTTGCATTGGGAAGAAATTTAGAGGTTTTACTGAAAACAAGCCTTTTTCTCTCCAGCCCTTCCTCACTCATTTATTAGCTGCCTCTGGCTTGGGTACCTGCATAGCCCCACGTAGCAGTGCACAGATGTTCTCCTTGCTCAGCAGCCCCATAAAATCCTGGTTTTCAAATGAGCCGAGTGTCTGAGCAGGTTCCACTGGCTTCACCTTATTATCACAGAGCTCCTGCACCAACCTACCCAGTCAGACCCACCAACATCAAAGGCCCTGTGCAGATTCACAGCAGATAAAAGCCTGGCCCAGCCCTCGTGGGATAGAGCCATTCCCTGCCCATGTTTAATGCTGCCCTCCCAGCTGGCTGTGGGGTGGCAGGAAGGGTGGGACTGTGGCTCATTGGGGCAGTTTCTCTTTTGGGGACACCCAAAGCCCCAAATGCTGCCTTTGCCCTGGCTCTGGCAGTGCCCTCCTGCAATAAATGCCACACACTGCAGACAGGCACAGCAGGGTCTTTTCCTGCAGCCACACAGAGCACTTCTCCAGGGACTGTTTGGGCAGTAGCACTTTGACTACAGATGTGTGGGAATCCAGTGTGGAGTGTCTGAAATCCTCTTTGTTTACACCCATTTTTTAACCGGCGGGTTGGAAAATTCCCAGTCCCTGTCTGCCTTGTATCCTCCCCATCTTCCCTGGAAAGGCAACTTGTTCTGGACTACAGCTGATTTGGGCAAAACTGAGAGCTTTGCTCTGCTTTCCTGGGCACAGGGCTTGCCTGGATGCAACCTCCTGATTTTATTGAAGTGAATCGGTTTTAAAATCCTGGATTCCACCATAGGGTTTCCTATGAAATTAAATCCTGAAAGAAGGCTGCACCTTTTCAAAAAAAGGCCCTGCTGTCAGCAAAATGCAGCTCTGACTAGTGGGGCAGCATCCCTGTGTGGTGTAACAGGCTGCCTACAGGCTGGAAAGGGATGAGTTTGCACAGCTTAGCTTATATAAATTGAACAGCAAGTGCCAGCAAACTGCAGCCATACGAGAGAGCTCAAAAGGTTTGAAGTGTTGCAGAACAAAGCTACTTTTATGATTTATACACTTGCCAGACAGCCATCAAATTCTTTGCTGAAACTGGAGCTTCCCTGGTAGCACCACGAGGGCTGGCCAGCCTGTGAGGAATTCTTGGCATCGGAGCAGCTGTCCCAGAGTGGTACAAAGGGCTTTGCCAGTGTGAGATGGAGCTATCAATAAGATGTCTATCAGGGCAGGCAACAAATGGGCAGCTGATCTTGGCTTCCTCTGCCTCTCCAGCCCCAGAGAGTGTGATAGACAGTGGTAGCAACACCCAGACAACTGTCACAACATTTCTGTGCAAGGTGTGGTAGCTCCGGAGCAGCCCCTGTGCCTCAGGAGGAGCTCTGGGCAGAGCTGAAGGGCTGGAGCACAGGGAGAAGCCTGTGGAGTGTGATGCCCTTGTGCAGACAGGCTTTAGTGTGGGCTCAGTGTGCTCAGGGAGTGGGCAGGAGATGTCCCTGTGGGGCAGAACACTCTTGGGCTCTCCTGTGTCCAAGGAAATGGTCTGGAAGTCAGGCTCATATAGGATTTTATTCACAAGGAGAGTCATGCCAGTCTTGCAGCTTTGCAGTGCTTCTGAGCTCCTGCATTCCTGGTGAGGGGGATCTCAGCCATGACCTTTCTGAAGGACTGTTCTCTCCAGTGTAAAATGGAGGTGACAGCAATTACTTTATAGCCAGATGAAGCCTTTTTTATAGGGAGACCAGGAAGGGTGAGGATCCTGAAATTTCGTGAGTTGAGTGAGCTTTGGTGTATGGCTTCTTAAAAGGGGCTCATGAACCAGTGCCTCCCTGAAGAGGGGCAAGAAACACTGGTTAGAGCCTTCAGCCCGAGGTCTCTTTGCTAATGCTAAGCTTGTAGGCATTGAGACGTTATTTATTTAGAGAACAGCTCTTATTGCTCGCTGTTTTGCCAGAAAACATCCTCTGGTTTCCGCTGGCCTCTGCCCCTGCAGCATTAGAGATTATTTTCCACATTTGTTTGCACATTGCTCTCATTAACGCTTCCAGCAGAAGTCTGTGGGCACTCAGCGAGGAGACAGGGCACGAAACCAATGGCAGACAGGCAGAAGGATGTGGCATGTGAAAGCCCTGCAGGAATGTCTTTGAATGCCATCCTAGGAAAGGGTTTGGAGGTTTTGCAGTGGTTGTAATGCTACACAGCCATGGTGGGGCTGTCCCATTAGAGCTGTGTCCCATTAGATTGCTTGGATAAAGGGATTTCACCTCAAGAGCTGCGTCTGCTCAGAAGATTTTACAGGGCTGACAGTATCCAGGGATCTCCTGTACCCAACAAACTGTCACTGGAGAGCACCAGACAAGTGCACAAAATAAATAGCTGATTTTACTTTGGGCATGGATCGTGGTAAGCCTGGCCAGTTCCTTCCTCTGGCTTCTCCTTACAAAGTACATGTCATCTGGGATTTCTGTACCAGCTGGAATGACTCATTTTGCAGGAGTGTAATGGTGATGGTGCCCTGGAGTGAACAGGGGCAGGGGGGAACCCATGCCAGAACAGAAACATGTCAGGTTATTCTGGAACCAGGCAGACTGGGGGACTGGTCCCATTTAAATAACAGATTTTGGCTCAGGCTCCCAGTGCATCTATTTTTTTAGGGTGAGGCAAAGAGGGAGGCCAGTTAACACGTGGTGAAAGAACTGGTCCTTCCTGTTGGGAGCTGTTGGTTTTGCTTACCCTGTGTATTTGCAGGCAGCTGACTTGTCTTCTTCTTGGCTTTCTCTTTGCCCAGCTAATGCAGACTGGCCATCTCTTCCATTTAAACAGAATCCAGCAGTATTTTGATGCCAGGGAAAATACCAAAATGTTGCTCTGAAAGCCACAAAGGGTTCAATTATTTCCTGGAGACGATATGAAGCCTATTGAATTGCAAGTGATGGTTATCGTCTCTCACTTGTGGAAGAAAAGAGCTGAGAGTGAGAGGAATAGAATTCATTGTGCAGGCAGCTTTTGCCTATGAAAGTCACCCAGCTCAGCTGGTAAAATCAGGTTAAGCATGGAGTGCAGGAAGAGAAAAGGGGGAATTAAAAAACTTGGCACTTTCTTATCGTTATCTCTTCTGGTCTGCGCTGGGTCTGGGCTCCAGGGATTGATGACTGGAAAATGGGAGCATGCTCAGCTCTGATAGAGGGAGAGGCAGGGATATTTCCAGGAGTCATCTCCACTGCTCCTCCTGGAAACCAGCAGACCCCAGCAGGGCAGAATTGCAGGGATAAGAGGGAGGGCATTACCTGTCTGAATGTTTTATTGGGTGGAGGAGAAATGCTGTTCTGGGAGAGCAAGAGAGAAGAAGCCATTTTTAGGCCACTGTTTTGTAGCCCACTTGCCTATTTTCTGTAAGAACTGTCATTTTCTGAAGATGGAAAACAGGAGATGTGTCAAGAGACCATCAGGGAACTGGTTTATGTAGTTGTGCCTGGTAGTTAACAGGAGGCATGTGGAAGCATGTGTGCATAATGCCTGTTGTACAGGACTGTCTTTGTGTGGGATTTCAAAATAGTTCAGAGACTTAATTGTGGTAAAAACAAGTAATATTCAGTGTGTGGTGTGAAGGGGCTGGGAGAAAGTGCAATCTGCTCCTTGAGACAGCCTGCCTAGCAAAGGCTATTGCAGTTGTTTCACCGGTTAAAGCACCTGCATTTTGACTATTCAGTGACAAGAAACTCAGGTTTTATATATGGGCTTTGTAGACTCAGCCAAAAAAAGGCATTTGTTAGGTAGCCCAGTAACGGAGTCTGGTACAAAGAGATCGTAGCTTCTACAAAGAAGCTCAGATAAGCAACAGCTGATTCCAAAAGAATTGCCTGAGATATAGCCCTTAATCCTATTATGGCAGGCAGTGGCCTCTCCAGGTCTCTTTCAGATTGCTGCTGTTTTGTATTTTAAACAGGCAGGATTTTCAGTTTGCTGCATGGGAAGACACTCTTACTTTTTTAAGGGAAAAAAGGAGGCAAACAGACTCACATGGCGTGTACGCGTAGGTACTTCTCTGTTGTAAGGACTGTTGTGGTCACAGCAGGGTTAAGGAGAAAGAGGAAGGTTCCTTTGTGTGCCAATAGGTGGGAATTGGAGTTCAGTTTTCAAATTAAGAGTTACTATGGGGAGAAAGCAATATCCTGATAAAGAGTCCAATATGGTGGGAGAGTCCATGAACAAGAGCTGTTGGCTTGGCTGGGCCTCATGGAGCTGTTCCTGCAGAGAAATGTGTGCAGAGATAGAAAACATGGCTTGCCTCTGCTTCCAGTGTGACACTGAGGGCCAGGGAATGCCCAGAGCACTGTCCTGGCCAAAGGAGGTGAGGCCCTGGTGCCCAAAGGGCTGCTTGCCACTTTCCTCCTGTCCCTCCTGTCATGGCCCCAGTGCTGCAGGGGAGCCCTCAGCTTTGCTGCTCAGAAAGCAGCAGCATCAGGCAGTCCTGGGTGTTACAGAAGGATAATGAGATGATTTGCTCTCCTAGTTAAGGGATAACTATTGTGTGAAAAGCTTTAGTGCTGTACAGTTATGTTATTGTGGATTAGATGCCCTCTGTTCTCCCCACAGTTCCCTTTCCCCCTGTATTGTTGCCATCAGACAGCCTGGGCTGTCCAGGACAGGTACAAAGAAGCTGCACAGGGGTCCCTGGCATGGGGCAGTGGGGAATGGAAAAGCTTGGTGCTTAGGGGGGCAGCATGGCCATTTATCCCCAATGATAAATGGCAAAGAAGAACTGACTGTCAGACTTTGGGAGGGGCCAGGGCTGGCTGATGCAACCTCAGGGGTATCAAAGACTGAGCATCCATCTTAAAGATGAACCAGCCATGTGAGGGCAGTTCCCAGCACTGTGAATTTTTCCTTATATAGTCCTTTTGTTGTATTTTTATCAAGGTTTAATAAAACTTTTAAAATTTTCAAAGTGAGCAGTTGTTTCTACATGGGCATTCAGGAGCATGGCCTGGCTCTCTGCTCCCACAGCTGACTATGCTGGCCACAGCACCTCTGGGTGCACATGCTCCTCTGTCCTGAAGGTTTATAACACAAGATCCTGGACTGCAGCTCTAAGCACAAGTTCTCTTCTCCAGTCAGACCCAGGCCTGTGTGTGTTCAGGTGTGAGGCTGGAGCTGCAGTGTGATTGCCAGTGGCTGCTCAGGCTTGGGATGCAGCTCTGAGCATTCTGTTCCTCACCAAACAAAGCGTGGCATTTCTTTACTGTGGAGATGTCCATTCATTGTTTATCTTCCTACTTCAAGGCTTAATACAGCAAACACTGAAAATGTATCAGTTGGTCCTCTTGCTGCCTACCTCCCCACCCTCACTTCCTCCAGCTATTTGCTTTGAGTTATTTGCTCAGGATTTGTTTTCCCTCTGATTTTACAAGTTTGCCTTGCAAAGCAAAAAACCTGCTATTTTGTTCTCTCTGATATTTGGCAGGAAAATAAAAAGAACACAAAGAAGAAAAGGATAATAATTGCTTTTTTTCCCAATGATTTAGCACACAAGAGTTCTTTTTAGTGCTACTGTTGCTGCTGTGTTAAAGCATCTTATTTTCTTAGGCATGCCAAGAGCTGCTGTGGAGAGGAGAAAACAGGGTGTCTCTTAACTGTGCTTTCTGGGCTGGCAGTGGGCTCTGAGCTGAGACCTGCCCATCCACCTGGTGCTCATTTGCAAGGCTCCCTCACATGTTATTTTGATCCAGGTGATGGAATTGGACAGAGCAGCTTTTGTGCAGGGATTTGCAAAGCTCATCTCTGTGCTGTTCTACTCCAGTGGAAGTTGAAACAGGTGTGCTGGAGTCACTGTGCTCATTGCATTATTTCTATTTTTTTAAATTTTAATTTAATTTAATTTAATTTAATTTTTTGTGGTTCATGTTCCCATGCATTATTTTGCTTTGTGACACTCCTTATTTCAGGTTGGGATAACCTTCATCTCCTCAGGACATGTGAAGTTGTTGGTAAAAGTTCCCTGGCAACTTCTTCCAGTTAAGTGGGGAAGGACTGGTTTGACAGCAGGGTTGGTTCAGGGGTGTATCTGAGCAGTTTGATCCTTTAATTTGGGTTACACACTTCCTAGTTTCAGCCATGAGGCGTGCCTCTTTTGTGTTGTTTTTTATTTTTTCTTCCAGCACCAGCTGAAAGCAGGTGACAGAGGGAACACTGAGTAAGAAGGAAATGCAGCAAGGCCAGCGAGATCAACTCTCCTAAAGGACTCTTCTTAGGGCTAGAAGGAAGAAGCTTGGGGATACAGAATGTTTTTTCACCTTTCTCTCTCATATGTTGTCCTTCCCTGGCCTCTCCTGCTTGCACAACAAAAAGGAGGCCCTCACCTTCCTCTTACTGCCCAGTGGGTGAAAAAAGCTTGGTCACAGAATAAAAGAAGAAACAGGAAGAGGAAAATAAATATCTGAGTTATTTCTGAAAAAAACAAACAAATAAAAAAAAAACAAAAAAAAAAAAAAAAAAAAACAAAAACAAAAAAAAAACCCCAAAAAAAACCAAAAAAAAACAAACAAAAAAAACCAAAAAACCAAAAACCTACAGAAAAAGGGAGGACTACAAGGGGCTGGCCATGAAGCTTTGATAGGAGCCACAAATGCACCAGTGGACCTTTACAAAGGCATTTCTCCATCTGCCAAGAGAGGGCTACAAGGACTCCCACAGAGGATGAGGAGGGTACCAGGCAGCAGTGCCCAGGGACAGTAGCAGCATTCAGTGGGCTCCAGCTGCTGAGAAATATGTGGAAATTACATGCTGTAAGTCAGCTAAGGAAACCAGGCGGAAAAATGGCTGAGTCAGAAAAACTGGGCCATTAAATTCAAATGAGTTATTAATTGGAACACTGCTTAACACAGCTGGAGATCCTCTGGGTAGGGGTAAACAAAAATATGATGGTGAGAGAACCAATTAAAACACTAATTAGTCCTTTTAGGAAGTTCTTCGGGTCCATTAATGATAACCCTTAATTGTAAGCTATAGAAAACTTATCAATATTGCTGCTGCTGCCTTGGACATTAGTGTTCTCTGTGTGTGTGTGTCTTGCCTTTTTGTGTCTATACAAAAATCATTAACTCAAGAAACTGCACACTTGCCAGTGGCAAGTGGAGGTTAATGAAAAATTAGAGACTTGGTCTTCCAACCCCCACTCTGTGGGTAATCCAACGAAGAATTATATACTGGGATATAATTTATGCAGGCCCATTTTTTTGAAAGGAAGGACCACCAATTCTTCCCTCTCATTCCCACAGCAGCAGAAACAAAGCAGCAGCAGTGCAGCTGAAATGGTTTGCAAGAGTTTGCATTAAGTGTTAATAACCAAGTAATTATCATACCAATAACTAATGAAAAACACAAGGTTATGCTTCCAGAAGATTGCATTTTGCAGAGATGGAAAGAGGTTTTGTGGGGTCCATTGCCCTGGCTTACAGAATACAGTTTCTAGACTGAGGAATCCAGCAATTACTGAAGTGAATGTTCACTTGATCTTGGCCTCTGCAGCTCTGCCTTCACCAATAAAAGCAACCTTAGAATGACCAGGGTGAGGAAAAATGCTGATGTGCTTGCAAATAAGAACACCTGGCCCTCAATTTCTTTGTGGAGCTGTTTTCCTGTTCAGGCACCTCTAGAAGAAACCATTCCCATGTTTGTATCTTATTTGAATATGTGCAAAGGGTCACTTCTTCTGCTCAGAGGCAACAGAACACCTACAACAAACAGCAAAATTATCTGGACACCAGGAGTCCTCTTGTTCATTGGTGAACCTTTTCTCAGACCATCATGTTGGCCTTCTGTGTTTTCCCAAACCTCTGATTCTTAAGTTTTCTTTGAAATACTAGGTTTTACACTCCTGAGACAATTTGGGTGGGCATGCAAGTTGCTGAGCAGATTTTCATTAGCTCTGGTTTTCATCTAGCTCATTAGTGGATGAGTTAAATTGCACATGGACCTTTGCATTCACCTTTTTAGTTTGCAAACTCCAGGGCAGGCAAGTGGCACCTTGCTTTATATATACTATATTTATATTGTCTGGAGTCCTACTAAAAGGAACTGCAAGGAATGCTCTGTTTATCCAATGATTAAGGCTTATTTCCCTCTTTCCATGACTGCATGGTTGGTCCTCTACTTCCTTTGGATGCTTGGCCCCAGCTAAAACTGCATGACAAGTGCTTCAGTAGCTAAATTGTCCCCTCAGAACATGAAGTCAGAGATTCCCAGTTTTCTCATGCTGCCTAGTATCTTGAATTTTGTCCAAAGTTCTGTGGAATCCACCAGGATGAGAATTTTACCTTGGGTCTCACAGCTTTCTTGAGAGTTTTGAATACATCTTTGCATTAATGCATTTGAAAAATGCTGAAGATAAAAAGTTTTGTAACTTTTGAAGCAGAGCTACAAAGATGAATTATACATTTTTTTTAAACTAATAATTGGGCAAAAACATTGAATCCTTAGACTTTCCTCATATCTGAAATTTTATGTTGAAACCAGGTGGGACAAATAATCTCTCAAGAAGCGTCCGTCTGTCCGTCACTGGTGACTGAGTGCTTGATTTAGAGCAGATGCCCAGCTTTCAAATAGATAGCTCAAAATAGGTGAGGCAAATCCCACCCACAGGGAAGGTCTGTGATCACTTGGAGCATGTGCAAGACTATGGAAATGTGTGTTACATTTTCCATTGTTGAGATTAAAAAAAAAATACTGGGAAAATTAAATACCCAATAGCTGTATAAATGATAATAGCCTAGAACAACCTTGCAAACCACTGGCTCATTGAACAAAACATGGTCTTACAGCTCTTGTGTGATGATGATTCCTCTATTTGCTTTCCTTTCAAGATGCAGCTGCAATAACAAGGCATATGTGATTTTAATGTGAAACCATAATCTGTCAGCCCTGAGAACCAGGGAGCAGGCCCATATAAGATAACTAGCTCACCCTAACAATGATAAACATGTCAAGATACAGAAATCACTTCTTCCCTTACAAATGAGAGAAAGATGTCATGTAATTGGAGATGTCATGCTAGGCTGGGATGAACAACATTCCCACAATTAATCATACCAAATACATTATGTAGTAGTTGCTGCCTGAAGACAAAGGAGGAATAAATACTCGTGTAAACATGCCAAATATGAACTCTCCACAGATGTTTGATTGCTGCTCCATATTTAGCATGAAGCACAGCCGTACGTGGAAGATTTGCTCTGCATCCAAGCAGAAGGAGAGCTTGGAAAAGGCCTCATGATGCTGCTGGAACCGTGGCTGGTGTCTTTTCTAGGGCCCCTTAGGGGACTGCTTGTCAGGAGCTCCCCCATGGACACCAAAGGAAAATTTGCCATTTTCTTGAATTAGGCCTGCACTGGGGCCCTGGTTGAACAAGAAATGTTTGGCTGACAGTGCAGCAGCTTAGAAACTGAAGCGAGTTCAAAAGTTCCTAACAACACTTCCAAACAAGAACCTTGTGAAGACAATGCAAAAGCCACCATGCATATTTGCTGGAATAAAAAACCAAATTAGCTTCAAACTGAGTTTGTGATTCCTCCCTGACTTGTATGTTTACTTTTCATTAATATTGATTCCTTGCGACCTTGCAGTGCCTCTCCTTCATTGTACTTGCTCCCCAGTGAACAGCTCACTGGCAGCAATATTAATACCAAAAGAAAACGTTAATGACAGAGACGACTTGCATGGAGGAGTTTCACCTTGTGAATAAAGATTTTTATTTAATCAGAAAACCTCATTTGGAGACTTCAGATGATATACTGTGTGTGACCCTGGATGTGGTGAAGCCGACTGGCATGGCATGAATCCTGATATCATAACAAATGTTCTCCAAGCAGTGCAGAGACATATGATATATCCTGAAAACAGCTCAGACATGAGATCGATACATAAGATTAGGAAGCCATAACCTCTGGGTGACCTGTATGGAAACAAGAGCAAGGCTAAATTCAGTGAGTAAAATGCTGCCTGAGATCTAGCTGTAGCAAAGAGGTTTTGCACTGACTTAAGGCTTGCCCTGGCTGTTTTTTACTGCTTCTCTTTGACTTCTTGGTCAGCAGCAAAGTTTCCCTTCCCATGACCAGCAGTGATTTTGGAGTGTGGTTGAGGAGGGCTTTTGAAGGCACTCCTCGCTTGGCATCTGCCAGGGGTTCTGTGTTGGTCCCTTCCAGTCTTTGGCCTGGGTTTCCTTCAGCTGTGTCCCTCTGTCCTTGTGAGATAGCAGCAAAGGCTGCCCCCTCCATTTCTGAAGTGTGTATTCCATGATGGGATGCTCCCCTAGGTGCCATGAGATCCCAGAGATGAGCATCCTGCACACACACACACACACACACAGAGTTGCACAGAATAGACCTTGATTTCTGCTCCTCTTGGTGGCCTGCTCAGTAACTGAAATGCTCCCAGAAAGAAAAACTGCTTTTTGTTCCATGATTTCCATTGGGAGCTCTTGCAGAATTAGGAGTGTGGAACAGCTTACTCTGAAATAGCTGTGCCAGGAGTCCTTTGGCCTTTTTTCAGGGTGAAATTTGGTTTTTGTTTTCTTTGTTTTTGTTTTAATACTGTGGAAGAAAAAAATCTTCTTTCCATAAGAAGCAGCTAAACACAGAAATCTTTTACAGCCCCCCCATGCAACTGTAATAAAATTTGCATGAGAGAAGAAATTGTGCTTGTTTATTTGGTGCCCTTTATACCCCCTATGGCCTAGAGCTAGCACATCTGACAGCAATGATGAGCTGTGGATATGGGAATAACAGTGCTGTGAAATCTTCCCCAAAACAACAGCAGTTGTGGTCTGATTCATAACTGCAAATTCTCTGGTGTGGGATCCATGGCATAGAAACTGACTCCAGGCTTTTAAAAACTGGTTTAAGTTTCGAGTCGTGTTGAACGAGGGAATCCATATTAGGTGTGATTCTTTGAGCAGGATCAGGCCAGCAGACAAAGTGTGATGGATGCCCCACTTCCTTGGAAGAATCCTGAGCTGTGGGCATTTAAAAAGCCTATCACTAAAGATGTGGATGGAGAGCTGAGATTTTCCAGAGCCTTTAAGAAGTGCTATATGAGGCACTTGGATTCCTGTGTTATTAAGATACTTTTGAAGCATTTACCCAGGAGAGACTAATTTTAGGCACCCACTTTTGAGAATCTCAGCCAGAAGGGAAACAAACCACTGATAAAAGTGAGGGAGAGTCTGTGTTTTGGAAACCGACCCACAGTTATTTACACGTCTGTGTATTGTCTTGTGTTGGTCACTGGGTTTTTGTATGTGTGTGTGTGGTTTGTTTGTGTTTTGTTTTGTTTTTTTACAGTGAACCTACCACAAACCTCAATTCAAATACACCCCAAACACCCAGGCAGTCCCCAGCATGTTGGGACCCCGTCCAGGGGGAATGTTTTGTAGAGGAGGAGCACACAGGATTTAAGCAGCAGTCTCCTGATGCACCAAAATGGGCTGCTGAACGTTACCTGCCTCAGTTCTCATCCCATGGCAAGCTCACAGCTGCTCCCTGGCTATTGGAGGTGATGTGGTGAGTGCTCAGTGTCAGAGGCACCAAGGGCAGCAAAGAAATCTGCTACTGCAGAGAAACTTGACTTTGACCCTTCCCCATAACTAAAGCTCCTTTTTTTTTTTTCTTTTTATTTTTTTTCCTTTACATTCTTTCAAGAATTGTGAGGCCCCAGAGACTTGAGGGAAAATTCATACAGCTCAGGTCATTCTACCAGTCTGTGCAGCCATTCAGTCAGTAATAAACACTCTAGCAGGGCAATGATTACTGGAATAGTAGGGGGCATTCTAGCCAGCAAGCCTCATGAAAATGATAGACAGTTGCTGAAATCAAGAGAACTACAAAGCAAAAGAACAAAAGCATAAGTAAGTGAATCAGTAGGCTGGGCTCAGAGACGTGACATACTAAGTGCTGTGCCTCCTATAAATTTGGTGAGTTGATGATTTACCATAGCAGGGCTTTTCAGTAAAGAAAATTAAAACTTCAGGAGGGCTCTTCAGTTCCAAGAAACAGCACCAAGAGAAACATACCCTTTATGTCACAACAGCTGACTTGGTATTAAAAGCATTGATACCAGTGAATGAGCCTGGAAGAGGCTTCAGACTCTCTCAGTCCTATTAGGGTTTAAGAGCACCAGTGCCAGATCCTGCAGTTCTTACTTGAGCAAAGCTCCCATTGATGTGTTCTTAATCTGGAAAAAGTCAACATGGATATTTATGGAGCTGTAGTGCCTAGGGGCTCTAATAAAAACTGTGCTAGTCATTGTACCTATATTTAGTAGCAGCCAGTTCATGTCTCATAGAATTTGTGGTCTGCATAGACAAGACTGATAAAGCAGATATGGGGTAGGAATTGCTGTTTTTCCTGTTTCACAGATGGGAAGTGAGGGTTGGAGATTGCAGGGGGATTTTCAAAGCCACATGGTGATGCTGGGTATTTATTTCCCCTGCATTTTAAAGGGAACTGGACTTGGAGATGCCTTGGTGGTGTTGAAAGGCTCAGCTGAACACAGGCATCCCAGTTTTGGCGGGATGACGGGAAGTCTGTGACGGATGTGTAATTAGTTTAGACCTAGACATTCCAGGCCAGTCTGCCACACCAGAAACATCCATTTTTGGAAGGAGTTTGCCTCAAGTTAGGGCTGTAGAATTCTGACCCATGGACAATGGCTGCTGCCAGTGCAGCATGGGTGTAAAACCACGATGGTAGAAACCAGAGTGAGAGGAAAAGGGGAACCCTCATATCCTCACCTACTCTGAAACCTCCTTTGTCTTTGGTTCAGGTGGCTGCCCCTTCTTTTCAGAAGCCAGGTGAACCTAAGCAAGGCTTGGATGTGTCATATCTGCATAGCTGAGCCCATGATGGTGAGCTGTAGGGAACTCTTTTAAGGGAAATTTGGCAGCTGTGCTCGGAGCTTCTCGGACCATAGAAGCCTCACCTGTCACTGGGACTTCCTGGCCAATGACAACCACCATGCCTTGGAAAGAGACCAAGAAAAGAGCTGGGAAAATTGGAAAGGGGTCAGAAAAAAGCTCACCAAGGGATCTGAAGCCTGTGAAATCTGCCTTGCTTTGGGAGTCATCAGAAGCTCCACGTGATTTACTCAAGGGAACATTGCAAAGTGACTCGGTAGAAACATCTGTGAGGGCAGTGACTTCTAAGAAAAAGCAAGATGATTTACTCTTAGTTTATCTGTAAGACTCTGTGACTGAAAAATGCCTTTGGAAAAACTTGGTCACAAAATCCTATTTATTTTGTAAAGGATTAATTTCACCGCTAGAACAGCAGATTGTCCATCACCGAAAGACTTGACAGCAAATCTGAAGCTTTTCTCCAAGCTGTGGCCTTAGCCAGGCATGATGATCACTGCACTTTTTAAACTCATAAGAATGGAAGTTTGTTTATATGTGACTATTACATATTTTAAAAATCTGATAAAAATTAAAAAAATAAGAATAATAGCAATAGGTAAAGTCTGAGTGAATGAAAAATGGGGATTAGGAGCATGAGTGACAATAATGAACTACACTGGTGTGTGAATACAGAGCCACAGAATTTTTATTCTGCCTTTTTACTGTGCATTTTGCTGCTCCAAAAAAGCCCACTGTCTTCAGTGGAAAAACCTAGAGGAAAAGGCAAGACTTGTCCTTTTAATGCCTTCCTTCCCCCTCTCCCAGTGGATCATCTGGAAGACACTAAAATGGCAGAATTTTACCACAGGGAGAGAAAAACCAGCATCCCTCCAACAGCCACCCCATGAACACCAAAGGAAGAGCAGGGATGCTGTGTGCTGTCAGATGCTGGGTTCCCCTCCCCTTGCCTCCTCCCCACCTGCTCCAGCCCCTCTGGAAGTGTGAGATGGGATTTCAGTGTCCTTGGGGGGTGAGGTGGCAAGGCTCACACAGCCAGCATAAAATGTCCAGGTGCATGGAGCTGGGATGTAAACATTAAAAAAAGAAAGAGGAAAAAAAGAAGAAAAGGCTCGTGGGTGCATGCACACAAATCAATAAAAAGTGCAATGCATCTTTCTTTAATTAAATCCCACCCTGAATGGGCTGGGCAGCCCCGACCTCTGCCCCTCCAGTTTGCTGACTGGCACAGCTGTTAGTAAATCACCTGCTGGGGCTGCTCTCCAGGGCTTTAAAGGTCATCTGTCAGCCACTGCTGGGGAGAGATAAAGAAGAAAAACAGAACCAAAAAAGTCTGGGGTGAAAAAAAAAGGCACTTTATAAAAGCAAAGCCCTTTGAGTGTTCCAGCTTTTCCAATGTTTATGTTGCTGGCACCTGGGGGTGGGGGGCATTTTATTCATCCAGTTTCCCTGACTCTTTTGTATGCATTTTGCCAAGTTTTCAGCTACTTTTATACTCCTTTTGTTTTAAGCTTTTCCTCCCTGCGGTGAATAGGAACAGCTTGAGCCTGGATTTAGTCCTGTGTGACTGGGTCCCTGTCAGTGACACCATGGTCTCTCCTGGCCTCCTTACCCCTGTGGACATCTCTTCCTCTCACACAGAGCAGTCAGCCCTCATCCTCCTCACTCCCTGCTCCAGCTTGTGCCAGGAGCAGCCAGGAGGAGCTGGGCAAGCTCAGCCTGCTCTTTCATTTCCAGCAGCCCAGGCTCTCCACAGCAGTCACCTCACACAGGGCTGCCTGTTGAAGGCATGGATTCACCCAAACTGGGGAGCACATACAGCAGCTCCATCCCAGGACATGAAGGAGCATGATTGTCATAGGTGATTCCTTACCACAAACCACTCCTTCAGCTGTTTATGCTTGAAGGGATAAGCTGGCTTTGTGCTTGTTCAACACTTGCACTGTCACCTTAATTTTCAGCCTCACGCAAGATGCTGCCAGTGAAAATGAGGTTATTTTTGCAAAATGGGTGCATGGGCAAGGCCCAAATAATCTGGGAGTTTTTCCCCACCTGATAATTACTGACATATTTTCAATAGCTTACCATTTTGATTCAGCACTGAACATGCAGCAACATTGTCAGACATTGATCCAAGTCAGAATGTGCAGATTCTGTTGCAGCTGCCATTTTTATTTGTTTTGGGTTCATTCATACATTAAACTCGAGGGAAACTTAGGGATCTGAGGACCCCCTCAAAGTAGTGCTATTCACAAAATGGATCACAGTCACTGAGCTCTTCTGTGATGATGTCTGTCTCTAGTTGTGTCTAAACTTGGGTTTTCCATGGGATGAAAATTACTGTCTGCCACGTAATATATGGCTTTGAAGGTCACTGGGAAATTTTTACTCCAATTCAGAGCTCCAGTAAGGTTAGTGAAACCAGGGGCTTTTTTAAACCTACCAACTGCTTATGGTAAGAGAGCTCAAGCCAAATTCATCCATGGCCTCCAGTGCATTCATGTCTGCTCTGAATTTCGCCTGCTTTGAGCACAGACCCATCAAGGACAAAACCTCTCAGTGCTCCGTGTCTACAGAAATACTCCCTCTTTTCCCTGATGCTTTTTCATGGGAAGGAAGGGCTGTAGCCTGCCAGCTGCAGCCCTTTGGACCAGTTCTGGGTTGATGCTGGGTTGGTAAATGAAGTTTATTGCCAGCTTTCCAAAAGCAATAGCCTTCCTTATCTGGAGGACTGGCTTAACTGGACTGTGGTGTGGGGGATTACATGATAACACAGAGGGGAGAACACACCAGCTCAGTGAAAGTGACACCCATGGCTCTGAGGATGGAGGCTCTGCTGCTCCCCCACTGCACTCTGCCTGTCTCCAGCCAAAGCAGCAGCTCCCTGGGAGCTGGCCAGTGGGGCTGGTGGAGTCCAAGAGTGATAACACTCACGGTGTAGCCAAACTGAAGAGTTTGGCACAGCACTGATGTGTAACAGGAGCTGTCCCTCGCTCTTCTTGGCCTCCTGACCCGCTATCAAACAAATGGAAACTTGTACTTACAATACCAACCATAAGAAAGAGAAAGGAGGGAAAAATCGGTAGCTGGCAGGATCATTTGTTTAGGTTGGAAGAAATGAGCTGTTTAGTGTTTCAGAAAGGGGAAAATTCTCAGCAAAGAAAACAAAGGGAATAAGGACACTGAATCAGGCAATTGTTCTTCTACACAAGTGGTCCCCTTTCCCCCTCATGTTGATGATACAAACCCCAGCCCCTCCACCAGGATCATTGGTTGCTTGAAGGGCCTTGCTGACCAGGGTGCTAACAACCCAAGGTACACAGCTGTAAAGAAGAAAAGCTGCATTTTGGCTAAGCATAAGTAATGCTCAACAGGTATTTTTGAAATGTGAATTTTCCCCTCTAAGGCTGAGGTGAGTCTCAGGCAAACGCTTCAAGGCATTGTTGTTGAAAATTATGATTCTTTGGTTAAAGAAAGAGTGACCTTTGCCTGCCTGATTGGCCAGACAAGGTACAGCAGTTACATCAATCACAGAGCTCAAAAATTCCCTTCCCCTTGCTGCTTATGTCAGGTCAGTCCCTTGCACGCAGTTCCACCCACCCCAGGGGTAGATCAAACAACAGAATGAAGATGAGTTAAAATTCTATTCACAAACCCACATGTGCCAATCTAAGCCCTGAGACAAACGTGTGTTCAGCCAGGAATCCAGGCAGAGACACTGTACTTTTACAGAGTCATTTGGGAGCCACAGGGAGGGCTAAACACAAGGCAGTAAGTGTTTTGGCAAAACAGCTCCTTGTGGGGAGGATGCTCTTGGCTGTTTCTCTCCTTCCTGTCTAACAGGCACTGTTTGCTGGATGGCAGGGAGGGAACTGCAGGGAGCACATCCCCAGCAACAGGAATCCAGTCCAGAGCTAGGATCCTCTGGAGGTTAGAAAAGGATGTGGGAATAGAGATAATGACCATTAGTTAATTAGACTTTTTTCCTCTCTTTTGGTGTCTGATATTTCCAGCTACCTTGGAGTGTCTTTTGACTAAGCAGAGGTTGCTTTACCTGAGAAAAGAGGTTGCTGAGAGGGACTCAAACCTTTTCCTACCATGCAGGTAGCACAGTGCCATCTTGGCTGGGCTATGCTGCAGCTGGAAATGATGTCTGAGAAAGATCTACCCTGGGCCCTTCACCAGCCTTTTCCTTGGCCATTACACTGATTCTAGTATGTACTCCTTCAGAATACTAAATAATGCAGTTTTGATGCTGGGGGTTCTTTACCTGGTGGCATTTTACTCCCTAAAGCATGGTTTTCTTTTTAGACACATTGTTCAGTTTGTTCAAAAGAGTGCTGAATGAGCTCTGCTGTTTAGGGCTGCCTGAGATACAGCACTTCCTAAATGAATTGTCAGTCCAGACCCTTCAGGGCTTAGGCTGGAAACATCAGTGAGAAGAGAAAACTTCTTGAGCTACTGAGAAAAGAGGCACCAAAAGAACCCTGCTGATTTGCCATACTAAGGGAAAAGCAGGGAATGTAGCTGTCCTCGTCCTACAGAGATTGGAGGGACTTCCAGCACGGGTTCTTCTGGTGATACCACATCCAGGCAGTGGGATGAAAACATCCAGGGCTGCTGGATTTGCTGCCCCATTTCTGAAAGGGGCAGCTGTGTCTGGAGGGTCTTTTCTCACTTTTTACTCTCCAGAGATGAAGAGAGTGTTCCAGATGAGGCGGCAGATTTGTGATCTGTCCCCCACATCATCTGTTCTGGGGGCACAGTTACCTTTTCTAGGGAATGAAAACCCCCAGCTAATGGAAGCTGAACTTTTATTTCCCTCACTGCTGCAGCCTTATCATACACAGGACTTTAATCCCACACATCACTTAAGAAATATCACCATTAAAGATCAGAGTACACATCACTTAAGAACTATCAGCATTAGAGATCTGAGTACATGTTTTGAGATAAGATTGGTTCGTGATATTATTACTGACTATGTAATTATGGAAATGAGAAAATAATCCCCTGGGGCTTTGTTGTAATGACTTCTGAGCATCTTGCATCATCACAGGCAGACAGCAGACTTCAGGATGTCATGCATTATTAGAAGGAATGTGGAAAATCTTGTTTGGGTTGGTGTCGATGTCTCTGGTAAGAGAGGACACCGTGTATCTTCCACAGTGAAACTGGATCAGGTAGAAAGCCATGTGATCTTTTGGAAAAAAGGAATCTCATCTTTACTTGATCTACACTCTTGTCTTTTGATGCACTGGTGAACTGCACTGCTGACAGCTGCCCCTGCTGATCCTGTGGCCTTGGGAGACCTTGGCTGCCTGGGCTGTGCCTCTGTTCTGGGTCCAAAGGCAAAATGGGACCAGTGCAGACGTGGCTGCAGTGCTGACAACCTCATGGGCTGTAGAACATTGTCACTGTTTTACTGTCACAGAGGAGGGGCTGTAGGAGTGACCTTGTGAGTGCTCCCTGCTCAGCAGCTGCACTCCCATCCAGCAGGAATGAGTGGGGTGAACACCAGTGAACCAGAGTCAGTACAAATGGAGATAAAAACACACACATGGATTTCCCCTGGGAATGCTTTCTGTATTTTGCCTTGTGTTGGAGCCACTGCCAAGGGGGAATGCATGGTAGCACGTGTGTTTTTACATGGGGGAACAAGCAGGACCCTGGGGCTCCTGACCAGCCAGCCTCACCTCAGTGCCCAGTAAGATCATGGGACAGATCCTTCTAGAAGTTCTGTTGAATTGTATGGAAGACAAGGAGGAGATTAATGAGCCTGAACACGACTTCAGCAAGCGCAGTCATGCCTGACTAATCCACTTACCTTCCACAGCAGTGACAACTGAGATCAACTACCTGCACTTCTTCAAGGCCTTTGGTAGATTCCCCCTTGCCATTGCTAGTTCAGAATTGGAGAAATATGGATGGACAAGGAATTGTCTGGATGGAGTTTCAGTTTACAGATCAATGTCAAAATGGAAACCAGCAATGAGGGACTTGCCTCAATGCTCTGTACTGGGAAAAAAACTACTTAATATCTTCCTCAGTGCCCCCTCAGCAGGTTTGTAGGTGACAACAAGCTGAGCCAGGCATGGATGGGCTTGAGGGAGCTGATACTATCCAGAGGAACCTGGACAGGCCTGAGAAGTGGGACCATGAGAACCACATCCAGTTCAACAAGGCCAAGTGCAAATGCATTAATATACAGTTTGTATGCCTTACCAAACCATCTTTGCTCAGTGGAAAGGTCAGAAAGTGTCACCACGTGGCCACATCAGTGCTAATTCTGTGTATTTTTCCCCCTGGGCAATCAGAAAGATTTTGCTGGATGGCAAATGGACTTTTGTATTAGGTGTGGGTGTGGAGATTTTCTTAAGTTTGGCTAAGCTATGTTGCTTGAATTTTTTTACCATTAATCTCTTCATATGGTGTGAAAATGGGTGTCTCCCACCAGGCTCCTTCCTTCCTCCTGCAATTTGCTCAAGCCACATCCTCACCTCTCCATTCTGGCAATGGGGAGTGTCCTGGTCACAGGTCCTGCCACGCTGTGGTGTCACAGTGCCAGCTGTAAAGTGGATGTATGGCCAGCACTGCTGGGTTTTCAAACCTGTGAAGGTTCAAGCACTGGCCTCACTCAAGACTTTCTGGGGAAACCCTGGCTTGAGTTTAAAACAGACACATGTTGACACACACATGCGTACAGACAGTCTGGCACACATTCTGTTTTTCTGGAGGGACCACTGCGTGCCTCTTTATCTTCTCCTCCCACCCACTCATCCCTTCTGACACTCACCATAGCTGTGACCACTTGTGTTCTATTCAGCTGGATTTTCCAGGCACTTCAGAGTAGTAGGTGTTGCTATATATATAGTGCCTAAACACTTCTGTTGAGGCTGAAGAGTAAGTAAAACACTGTTGCATTACTTGGTCCACCAAGTGATCAGGATATCCCTCACACAAATATCTGCAGTGTTGCAGAAGGAAATGTCACCTCGTGTTGGCCACAGCTGTCCCTGAGCTCTTCTGCTGAAAGCTGCACTGCTCCCCTTAAGAATCGCTGTGGCAAAAGGATCTCCAATCAGATTTATTTTCTTTTACCTGTGGCTGATGAAACAGTGTTAACCCTAATTTGCTGTCCAGTTGCCCATTTAGGCTGGCCACAGTCAGGGAGGTTTTATGAAGGAATATTGCAGAAGCTCATGACCCTGACTGAAACCAGGAGCAGCTCAATGCTCTGGCAATGATTATTTACTGTTTTTCCCATGTTACATGCTGTATTTGGTCATGTTCAGTAACTCTGCAGTAATCAGACAAGATGGAATGGCGGCTTGTCAGCTGATTTAATTAAAACCACATTGTTTCTTTTTTTTTTTTTCTTTTTTATTGCCTCTCACACATCATTAATATTCTGTCTAAGACGCGCCTGCAATCTAAAGATTGGAATCAGTCTCATTGTGCTCTTTCCAAGCTTGAATTCCCAGACACACAAACCTGGGAAAGAGTTTTAAAGGGACAGGTAATAGTTAGAAACTAATTTGATTACATTGAAATGGACCACTCATTTGTCCAAATAAATGCTTATTAAGGGACCAGTCTTTCAGGTTGCTTGTAAATGCAATGCAGTCTTGGCTTTCACGGATATGAGTGGGAATAGAATATATTTAGGATTTCCCAGGAATCAGGTCTTTGCTCTGCAGTCTTCTGCTCATTCAAATTGTTGGTTATGCAAATATATTAAAAAGACTCGACTAAGTAACACTGCACCCATTTTAGCCTGGTTTATTATTTAGGTTTTTAGCAGCAGTGCTGTTATTGCCCATTTTCTGAAGTGCCAGGTAAGATCCATTTCATGGTGACAGTGTTAAAAGGAAAGTCCCCAGTCAGACCATTCCCTCTGGGACTCTCTGGCAGTGGCACTCCCAAGGTCAGAGACTTTCTGGGACTGAAGGCCCTTCCTTGGCCTGGCTCCCCTCACTCCCCCCTCACATCACACCAGCTTTGCCATGGCAGAGGTGGCAGAGTCCCACGTGTCTCATTCCATGAAACCACTTGTTCCTGGGGCAGTGACACCGAAACTCCCCAAGCTGCTGCCTCCAAGGAGAGACCCCAGCAAAGGAATCCTGGGATTTTATCCCATCACAGTCTCCCCATGGCCAGTCCCCATCTCCATGTCTATCCACCTTGCTACCATCACTTGTTTCCATCTCCCTTGTTGTCCAAGGTTTGGCAATTCCCAGCTGCTGCTGTGTCTCAGTGTCTATTCACCTGGCTGGCTGTCACCTGCCTTTGTGCCCTTTGTCACCCCAAAGGTCAGCAGTTCATCCTCTTGTCCTGGGCTCCACCCAGAGCTCAGGCTGTACTTCACTCTGCATTTAAACCTGCATCTCAGCCTGCATTTCCATCTGCAGCTTGCCAGCCCAGCTACCTGCACCAGGGGTGTTCCTAAACAACAGCACGTCAGCCAGCACGTGCACTCGATTTACAGCCAGATTACAAGGCAAAAAATAAATCTAGCATTGAAAATTATACACAGCAGTTTATTTAAACAGCCATTAGCTTTCATCAACAGTGTGTGCATTTCTGTTTTCTTTAAGGAGCCCTGCCACTCTCAATCACAGCTGCAGCCCTCCTGCAGCACCCTGCTACTCCATGTCTTTAACCCAGCTTCACAGATAGCTCATAGCCAATTAACATACAGGTTCCTTATGTTAAAATTAAGGCAACTGGAGTCAACAACCTCTGCTGAATGAAGGTAAAAGCTTGAGAACATTTTGCATAACAGTCATCAGAGTAGCTGATAACTATTACAGTGTTCTGGTGAAGTAAGCCTACGCAGATCCTATCTCTCCTGCCTGTCTGTTCCAACATGCATCTCATCTCACTGGCAGCCCTTTGCTTTAATTAGCTGAAGTCTCTGCTTCAGCCTTTCATATGTCAACCAGCCTGTGTACACTTCCATATTTTTAATCAGTAGCCTGTTGTCTTTACTTTGTCATTCGCACCAGCATATAAATCTGCCCTTCTTATGATCCTCACTGCTTGGTAGAAGTCAAAACATGCTGTTTAATTTTCCTGTTCACTGATTTCCATTTGTTTCATGTTCAAATGCTGGCTCCTTTCCCCCTTTGGGGCATGCTGTGAGCATTAAACTTAGTGATTAAATGCCAAAAGAACAGTTCTTTTCCCCTTCCGTGCCCACAAATGGGTCATCCTAACCCTGGCTGGGATGCTTCCCTTGACAGTGTGCCCTGTGCCTGTGTGCTCAGCCCAAGTGGGGCTGGGGGATGGGAGCTCGGCTGCTGCTGGCTGCCAGAGTTCAGCTAAAATAAAATAAAACAGGTGCAGAACTTATGTGCTCTCCTAAGGTCGTGGCTGGCTTCTTGCTGTTTCTTCTTTTTTTAAAATTTTTTTCTGGTTTTTTTTTTTCCCTCATTGATCTACTAGTGCAGATTTTTCATTTATTTCATTTATATTTCATTTCACCCATGACACAGATGAGGACACCAAGAGTGAGAGATACCCAGACATGGAAGAGCAGGAGGGTCACGTTGGCTGTCCCCCGGCTTTCACATTTCCTGGGTCACTGGGGGGACTCTGTGGGTGTCTGTGGGTGTCTGACAGGTGGGGTGGCTGCCCCTGGCATCTGTGCCTGATCCCCCAGCTGAGCCTGGAGGGTGCTCAGGATGTCATCCAGCTTCTGGTCCATCTGCATGACCTGTTAGGGAATCAGAGAGCAGAAGAGCTGTCAGATGGTTGCAAATGCTGCTGGTGAGAGGCATTCCGAGGCCAAAAGCAAGGGAAAAGCCTGGCAGGGAGCATGGGCATCTGAGAGCCACCCACTCCCTGAGTTTTGTCCAGCCTGCTGCTCTGGAGCAGATGACACTGCAAAGTCACAGGGACAATGGCAGCAGAAGGACAGGACATTGCTGGCCCGAGGACTCAATTCAAACATTTTGTCTCTCAGCCTTTTCCCAGGGCTGGTGATGATGCATGCTGCAAACATCTGCCCTGAAACTCTCCTTCACTCTTCAGCTTATTGTGAATGTTTTTTTCCCAGTACCTCTCCCAGCCCTCACCACCCTTGCTTGTGGGACATCATGCTTTCCATGCCTGTCCTGGGAAATGGAACAGCCTCCCCTCCCTTCCCACTGTAAATAGATGCCTCGGTGATACATGTTACAGTCAGAGATCCCACCAGATATGGTGTTTATTCCCATGCACTTTTAGGAGGATAGCCTACTAAAAACCTCATATTGACACCAATGGCTTCATTAAAAAAAAGGAGCAGCCATTCTATAGGAAGGCATGCTAATTCCTTCTCTCATTTCTTTGCTTTCTAGCTGAAATTTCACAGCTTTAGTCCCTAGTAGAGGAGTCCTTCCTAATTGTTATTATTATATCATTATCATTAAGCAGGGAAAGGCAAATATGATTTTTTAAAGGGAAGCTGCACTCATGCTTCCTAGTATTTTGAAACTTCTGATCTTTTTTTAGGAGCACATAGCTGGTATTATCCCCTTGTGCTGGTAGGGCTTTCCTTCACTGCAAATGGCTCCCACTCACCTCAGCATCGCCCAGTGGGACAGGCTGGGGGCTGGGGGCTGCCTGACTTTGCTCCAAAGGCAGAACTATGGCCAGCATCGTGTAATCAGCTGGGATCACTTCTAATGATGCTTGAACACAGTGCAGCTTTGTGTTATAGATGAGCCCAAGAAAAAGGAGCATTTTGAAGAACATTGAATGGTTCACTTTACAGTTATCTGCTGTGAAACTGTGAGCCTCTGCAAACTGTGATCTGTCCCAGTGGGTCTAATAAACTTTGATAGCAAACCTTTTAGAGTGATATCAGATCTAAACTGAGCTTTCATTAAAAAGGGAGGCAGAGAGAATGAGAGGGAGAGAGAACGATTCCAGCCTTTTTCTGAGCAAAGATAACTTTGGAAATGGCCATTGGCAGCGTGGACTGAAAGCTTAGCAGGCTGAGATTGCTTTAAAAGCCAAGGCAAGGAAAATCACCTTATCCACTTTTGCCTCTTCTGTCTTTTCTCACTCCAAGTGTTGGCTCCCCTGTGGGCCCCTCAAACCTCAAGGTACCAGGAGCTTATTCAAGTTTTATCTCTTTGGTTACCACTATTGTCTCCTAAATACAACCTGCTGGGGAAAGAAGGAGTAGAGAATCTCTGCTACATCCTAGAGGGAGAGATGTGCTTGTCTCTCTTCCATTTCTATATTTACAACTGCTAGCTTCTGGTAAGAAAAGCCCTTCTCCCTGCCTCTGTTTAGGTGTGTGGGTTATCTGAGGCAGTGTTTACAAGCAAGAAGGGAGTGTTTAGTACGTGGCTTGGACAGCAGAGCCCTTCACTACAATTTCTGCTTTCCAGGTGCATGCCCAGCACTGCCTGAGCCATCAATCACTGACAAAAGCACTGTCATTGCTCTGTCTCAGGCACAACAGCCCCAAATTCTGCTCAGCACTGACTTGGCTGACAGTCTGAAAGTCACTAGTGGTTTAAGGGTTAAGCAGCATGGAATTAATTTGAAAACCACAGCCTTTATTTTCTCCTCCATTCTTGAAAAGCCTGTTTGGCTGATGCTGGTAATGACTCAACAGAATCTTTCTTAAGCAGAAATGTTGCTGCAGAGCAGAAACCAAAGCAGAACTAATGTATTGCAATAGGGTACAAAGAAGTGTAAGCAGGGAAATGGGATCAGGCAGATGAAAGCTCTTTTGGGGCTTTCTTTTGTGAGGCTTTGTTGATTTTGATCTGCACGCTTTATCTTAGATAAGCTATGCCTGCATATTCCATATCATTTAAACTCTGCTGGATTTCACTGTATTTTGCCAGCTCAGTGAAAGAATGTGACAGGGAATAATTCTGTGCACTCTTTTTTTTTCCAGGAGAAGAGGAGGGTGGAGAATATTTATTTGTAGGGATGGAAATCCTTACACAGGGGAGTAGATGACACCACATTTCTGTCACACCTTCCACATGAGGATCGGCAAACATTTCCTGAACGCCTGCAAACAAAACTGCACAGTTCTCCTGTGTCAATCCTACACAGGAGGGTTTTCATGATAATTTTTGAGATTAGAAGCAGAAATTAAGTGCAAAAATTAAGTGGCCCGTAGGAGGATGTACTCAGCACCTTGTGGAATTGGAGGCTTTTAAAGAAGGGCCTGATTTGGAGGCTGCTTAACTCTGACCAGGGAGTGGCCAAAGAAGAGCTGTGGACACTTGGCCCGAGGTCAGTAGGATGACTTGCAGGGTTAGAGGAATTTTCACTGGGTGAAGGTTGTTTCCACAGGAGGGTCCTGGTTTCAGGTTTCTCCAAATCCACCTCACAGCTCTGACTTTCCCTAAGCCCAAACAGAAGTTGCCTGTTTTGAGCAACACCCCCAGGCGAGCGCTGGGAAAGGGTTAAACAGAGCAACGTGTGTTTTTCAGATAAGTAAAGTGAGAAGCCATCCAGAGCTGGCTGCAGAGTTTCCAGAGAGATGTGATATGGCCCTCCCTGGCTCAGTGGAGACAGGTGAGCTTGGCAGCTGTCCATGGGCAAATGGCAACAAAACTCCCCTTCTCCCACCTCACAATAGCGCTCTGGAGATGAGCTATAAAATTGTTAAAACGCTTTTGTACCCTTTCAACTGCCCTGTAGAAAGGAGGCTTGCAAAAGCAGTTTAAGAATATTGCACTGTTGTTATTGGGACTGTGAGGTGAGCTGGAGGAGTGTTGAAATGTGTTATTTATTCTAACATCCCCCCGTGAAAGGGGGCTGGACTCCATGGTGACATGCAGGGCTGTTGGAAAAAAAAGCAAAAAAAGCAAAAAGGCACAGCAAGCCACAAAGTCAGTCAAACCATGGTGCTCAAGGTGTCCCTCCCCTTCACCTTTAGCACCCGATTGGCTTTCAACATCCATGGGCTGTTTCAGGATACTTTGAGCCTCTGTTTGTGAGAGCTGGTGATGCTTAAATACATCGTTTTACCTCAGGTGACTCCTGCTGCAAAAAAGGCTTGTGGAGAAAGACCCCTGGCATGGCAACAGGACAGATGAAGAGGGCTGGGTCATAATGGGGGTTTGCCACATGCCAGACAGATTCCCAGCTCCCATGAGAGCTTTTTATTCTGCCATATTTTGCACACACAGGCCATAAACAAAATGCTTGTGTGGAAAACAGTTGGAGTAGCCACATGGTCTCCCCCAGTTCCTCTCACTTCAGGCCAGGAAAATCCCTCCCCCTGTTGGTTTGCTGACACCCCTAGGTTTTGTCTATCTTTTTAATATGATTTATGGAGGCTGGGAAAGCCAGTAGCAGTTATGTGCACAACACACTGGCTTGAACTATTTCCAGAGAGGCAGCAGAAGGGGAAGATGGTCTGCTGGAGCACTGGAGTCAATCTGCAAACCCACAAACGCACTCACATGTTGCTAAGGCAGTGAAGCTTTGCACGAAACGCTTAACCCCACAGATTACATAAATTTGCTGTCACCTCCTGGAGGCTCTGCTCTCTGCCTCCAAAGCACCAGAGTCCTGAGCTCAGCCCACTGAACACCCCTTGTCTAGCAGTGGAGAACTCTGTGCTCTCCAACTCTCTACTCTTGGCTTTACCAATACATTTCCTCTGTTTCCAGCCCTTGCTGCAGCTCCTGCTCCTGAGGTAGCTCCAATGAACCAGGATCCATTCTCTGACTGGATCCATTCTCTGACTTAAACACAGCTGCCTGGAAGGTTTTAACACCAACTGCTTGGAAAAGAGTAGTTTGATAGGTAGGATTTATTTTGTATGGACAGAAGCGTGCTTATGAACCTTAGTCTGCCATGAGCTGTTTCTACCTGTGGGTATGTGATTCTGATACTCCCTGCTTGTTATTTGTGGTAGTCACCTAATGCCAGTTTGGTATTAGTGCAGTAAAATCAGATGTGATTTAGCTGAACTGGTGCAATCCATTTTATGGATGCTTCCATTTCTGACTCATGTGACATATTGATTTAGCTGAAGCTCGTTATCCAGAAATTTGTACCATTTTCACATATTGACCAGATCTGTCACATGATCCTTCTTCTCATTCCAGATGGTGGATTGATTTGATTAGATCCTGTGTTTAGTTTTATATGCACATCTGGTCTTGTAGCTTCTCTCTGCCTACAGTTACACCCAATTATTCAAACTAATTGCCTATTGTACACTTCGAAGCCTGAATTGTTTGTTTTAGGAATTGCTTTATTTTTTAGCATGTGGATTTATTGCTGCCCAGAGACTGCTGGTTCTGGGAAGGGACATCTTTTGTCTACAGAACTGCCTGCAAAACTGCCTCCCTCCCACCTTGCTTGTCCTGTTAGATATTGCACTGAGGTGGAATGCTGAATCCACTGAAACATTTTTCCCTTTCAGCAAGGCCAGACAATGTCAGTGTTGACACAACCTGCTGGTAGCTGTGAGGAAGCCAATGGCCACAGCAGGCACAGAGATGAGGATTAGCCTGGGGAGATTTCTCTTGTGCAAGGTGTGGCTCTGGAGCAAACTCTGCTCCAGCCAAGTGCTTATGGATGTGCTTGAAGCATGTGAAGAGTCTTCCTGAGTTCACCAAATATTTAAGTGCTTTGCTGGAATGGAGCCAGAATGGTCAACAGTTTGTAGGTTTATACCTTTAGGATAAGCTTTTGGAGTCTCCTAAGTACTCAAACACTCATATGCCCAGAGATATATCTACACCACCATTTCTCAGGTCTCTGGGGAGTAATAATTGTCATTTATCATGACATCCTGCTGGAAAAAACCTTTCATACTAGCGGAGAACTAGCAGCTTGTGTCTCTGAAACAACAGGAGGGCTTTGATGAGCAGGATCCCATGAACAGGATCCCATTATCTGGCTGGTTTTGGGATGAGTTGTGACGGGGTTGGAATTGGCGTCAATTCTGCAATGATGCTGTAGGAAAAAAATCAGCACTGCCAGGTGGGACAGACACAGGGAAACACTTCACAGTGGGACATCAGTGTCCTGTAGCCAAGTGCCAGCAGCACCTGGCCCAGCTCTGAGCTGTGCTGCCTTGCTGGGCTATGCAAACAGCACAGAAACATCAGCTCCACACCAGGAGCCCTTGCAGCAACCTCAAAGGTCAGGTAAACAGGTACATGAGTAGAACCTAAATAAGCTCCACTTCCATGTTGTTCTGGCAGATCCAATTCTTCGTGAACACACAAAAATATATGAACCACCAGACTGTCATGTTTGACTTATTCCATGTACCCCTTACTTAGCAGATATCAGGTGTTTATTTTCATTCCATGGGACTTATCTGGATAGCACCACCATTTTCCAGGCCTCCCTTCCTTTCTCCCAAACATCCCCACCCATTCTTAGGTCAGGTGTTACAACCTCTGTCGGCCTAGGCTATGGTAATCTTTATTTTAAGTATAGCTTCATTTATTTTGGTTTCCATCTACCTTTCCTGTTTCAATGAAAGCAGAGTCTGTCCCCCTGCCCTGTGCTCCTGGGGTATTTCCTGCCTGTACCCTCTCAGTGAGCATTTTATTTTTGCATTTCCCATGCCACAGCTGCACTGATGAAGCTCCCCAGTAAGACCTGTGTCTGTGGTTGATGTTTTTGATGTAAGATGCCTTTTGCTAAGCAACTATCACAAGTTGAGCCCTGGCTTTCTAAGCCAGGCCTGGTCAGCACTCAGGTTATGTGTTACTGCTTTAGGGAAGGTGTGATTTATTTTTTTTTAATGAATCCTTGTTTCCTAAACAAATGAGGTCTGGCTGATGATATATCTATGTGTATATTGCTATGGCAGCTTTGGATTAAGCTGGCCAACTTCAGACATATTTGCCAGAGAATCCTTGCAGATAAAAAGTTCATACAGATTTCTGAAAGTTTGGCACTTGTGCAGAAGACAGACATCCAAATTAGTGCCTCTTTGAAGGAAGGTCAGAAGAGGAAGGTGAACTGTATTATTAGACCCCAGAGAATCCACACAGGATGCCCTGACCACAGGAAAAGCTTTATTCAGCTCTCGCCCCTTATTAGCCTCGGATAATCAACCACAAAATAGAGACTCACAGGAAACCAGGCAGCACAATTTCTACTGCTCCCAGAAGTACTTGTTTCTGGCTCAAGAAATTCAAGTGGTGCCTCTCTTTGAGTGGACACGAGGGTACCTTCCCACAGCTGCCAGCTGAGCTGGGCTCCTCTGAGATATTGTCCCATTTTACCTCTTTCCACGTGCACCTGTCTATCTTTGTGACATCTGGAATTTGTTCCCCCCAGCAGGTGAATGGGACTTTGCAGAACTCTCTGTCTCCTGAGCCATGGACATAAATGGATATTTTTGTCGTTGCAGGACGTTTTGTTCCTCACCCTCCCCTGGATCCTGCTCAGATCCTCCCTGTAATCTGTGCCATCTCTGCCTGTGACATGGCTGCTCTGCCACGCCCGGGATGACGCACTGCCCTGCCATTTCTCAGCTCCTTGCATTGTGTGGCTGCAGGTCCTGCTCAAAGCCAGCCTGGAGACAAACAACAGGCAGAAATAACACAGCCAGCCCGGCCTCAGAAGTGGATCTGCAGCCTCTGTGAGTCACGCTGCAATTTCACAATAAAGCCACCTTGTAAGTTATGCTCCAAGACGCTGATTAATTTAATTTTTAAATCTCCAAACAATACTGGACAGAGAGGAACAATAAAAAGAAAAAGCAGCACTGAGTACTCCAGTGGTGCCAAAGGAGCACTGAGAAAGGAGTGACCTTAAGCCTTTCACTCAGCATTTTAGATGGGTGTGATGAACTTGGTGCTTGCATCTCACCTAACCCCTTGAACAGATGGTATCAAGCCTTCACTTTGGCTTTTTTGAGCTCAGATAAATCCCCTTCGTGAGAATGACATCTAACCACACCAGCCTCATGGCTAGATAGGGTTCACCAGTTCCTGCCAGGGGAAGGTCGCTTTGGGCTGCTTCTTTTTAGTTTGGTTGCAAGAATAACTTGCTGATACTGAACCCAGTGGGAGAATTTCCTTAGTCCAGCCCTGCTGACCTGACATACCTGATGGACTGTGAGTGCCAAGGTAATTTTCATGCACTTTATCACAGCTGTTTATGCACAACTGCTCTTCATTCACACACACAGGCACACACACACACAAATATCCCTGCTTGAGATTATCAGCCCATCTTTACTTGTAGGGTGGTGAGAAAGGCAAAGCGAGAGGGAGTGTTGTTATTGGGAGGAGCACAGGCATTATAGTGATGGAGATTTAGATAGCAAGACATGTAGGTACTAGAAAAGTTCCAGACAGCTCTTGTAGGACTTGACCAGGAGCTCAGAAACCCAAGATCCAGTCTAGACCCCAGACCAGCCTCTGTGCATTGAGCACAAGTCACTTCTTGGATAAGCCTTATAAATATTTGTTAATCATGTGGATCACATAATCTGTGACATGAAATCACTTGAAATTGGATAGGTTTCAGTCTTGGAACAAAACAAAAGACAAACAAAAAGGGAGCAGTAATCGAATGTGGGGGCTGAATGTTGGCTGTAGGAAGGAAGGAAGGAAGTTGTGCTGGAAAAAGAAGCTTGGTCCCTGTTGGCAGAGGACAGGATGAGGGAAGATGGTGCCTTTGCCTTTCCTAGTGTTGGCTCTTTGAGGATTGACATGGACACAGCAGAACAAGGTTGGAAGTGTGGTGTGCTGGTCATGCCAGGAGGAAAAAGATAACCAGGGAGCAAAAGGATGATTGTATGGGGATCAGAGGCTGCCACTGGGAGGCCAGTCTGGGCCTCTCTTTTCGGTTTACACCATTTTAGCCACACCCTGTAGCCAGACTAATGGTCTGTGTGCAGATTTGTGCTGCTGCCAGAAGAACCAAGCTCACAACAAGCCCTGGCCATTGGGGAGCCTGTCCTGGGCCCTCATTTTGCTGTGCCCTGTTTCAGTGAAAGGAATCCCAGGAGAAGCTGACTTGTGAGGGTCTTGGGAAGTGAGAGCTGGGCCTTTGCACCATGAGCTGCTGTTGAACAGGTCAAATGAAAATTTCTGCCCTCATTCCTGCTCTGCTCAGCATGGGACAAGTCCCTGGGGTTGCCTTTACACAGCACACTCACTGCAAGTGCCACAGCCTCTGAAGGTGCCACAGGACTTTGCACAACACTCACAGGGTGGTTGGAGGGAGAAGCTGCAGAAACACAGGGTGGTGTTACCTGTTTAAATAGCCAGGATTTCAAAACATCATTGTTTCCTCATTAAACCACAGAAACCCAGAGCAAGTGAAATATTATCAGGCAGTGCTGATTGAGGGTGTAGCAGTTCTTGATTCTGACTGACTCAACGTGCTTTGCTGAGCCCTTTGGTTTTAGCCTGTCTGGCTTTATCTGTCATTTGATGGATTTTACTGGCTTGCTGGTTTATTGACAGCACATGTATTTTTAATGAGTTCTTGAAAAAGTCATAGCAAGTGGGTGGACTCTGAACTGCCTTGTCCAGATTTGGGGCTGCAGTGCCCTGGTGCTGAGGGTGTCTGTCTGCCTGTTCAGTCACACCAAGCCAGCATTTGATCCCAGATCAGCAAAACCCACGGGCTTGGATGGTGCAGGAAAAACA
Source organism: Zonotrichia albicollis (assembly GCF_047830755.1). Taxonomy (NCBI): domain Eukaryota; kingdom Metazoa; phylum Chordata; class Aves; order Passeriformes; family Passerellidae; genus Zonotrichia; species Zonotrichia albicollis. Next base: position 18,702,623 of record NC_133822.1, read on the forward strand.
ACAACACAGCAAGGAACAGTTCATGACTTGATGTGGGATTGCTCAGCACCTGGAAGGGCTGAACAATTCCAGCACAAAGCAGTGCAGGAATGGGCTGTAGCTGCAGCACTGTGTGTGCAGGGCAGCAGAAGAGGCTGCAGGGACAATGAATTTGGCCAGATTTGTCTTTCTCTCCTTCCCAAGCTAGAGAATTCATTGCCTAGTGTGTTCTGTAGCTAAAGAGACGTCCATGGCCATTTAAAACACTGACTGAGAACAGAACACTGAGCAAAGCAGATTTCCCAAACCCAGAATCCCAGCAGCGGCCGTTTTCCATTTCTTGCATGCTTGAAAAATAAGCGAGAATTTTGAAAAATCAGCATGGCTACATCCCCAGGGGAGACTCAAATAAAGCATTAATTAAAGCAGAGAAAGGGAGGTGTCTTATTTGAACTCTGCTGAGCTGGATGGATTACCTATGAAAGCTGGCAGTGACAGGACAGCTGTGTGAAGAAGCCTGTGGCAGAAGCACCGGTGTCTTGCACAAACAACAGGAGACAGGGCGGGAGACACAGAGCCATAATTGCCACACAGATTTCTTCCTCATGAGGCACTTGCTAAGTCAGCAGAAACCTGCCTCAGTTTTCTGTTGCAAGGCACTGTGCTGTTAATTAAGGGGGAAAAAGAAAATTCAGCTGTGCCTACTATTGCTTTTACAGCTTTTCAGCCTTATCCTGCAGGGAATACTGACAGGGGAGACCATGATATACCTATATATATATTTATTTATATATAATTTTTCTCCTCCATGTTTCTTCTTTTTTCATGTATCATTGCAGAGAAAAAGTACAGCAATAATAAAAAGGGACATGTATTAACATGAATATGGAGGTGTGGGAATATGAGAATGGCCCAGTGAGATTTCACTGTCCCAGCATTTAGTAGAACAATTTAAACCAGTGCTGAAGTTTTAATTAAGATTTTGGGTTACTGGCTTTGTTGAGGTTCTAGAGGTAGAACTGGGAAGCCATGGAAATCTTTATGCAACTTTCTGCTAGGAGGGAAAGCATATATTTTTCATGTCAGAAAGCTAAAATCCATTAATAAATCAAATAATCCAATAATAGAGGAATAAGCTATAATTCATTAATAAAATAGGTAACACTCTTGACCACTGAGAACCCTACAGATTTAATTGCTTAAAATAAGTAGCTACATCTACTTATAACAGAATTGTACAAATCTTTGAGGTGGGGAAAGACCTTCAAGATCATCATGTCCTACCTTTCCTTTACTTTTATTCACCATGAACAGTGACTTTGATCTACTGGATCAATATAATCTATTTGTCTAAGCCATATTTAATTATTGACTGGGGTTATTGTCCCCAGGCCTATGGATGCCTCCTCCTCCATGCTGAAATGAAAATTTTACTGCTTGCAGATTACATAGGAGCAGAGGGAAAAAGCAATAGCCCCAAGGAGGGGGTCTTATGCTGTGCTCCAGCTGAGGCACAGTGCACCCCATAAAAAAAAAATGGGGTTCCTCACCCTTCTGTCCCTTACCTCTGCACAGTTAGCTGAAATGTCCATGGTAAGGCAAAAACCAGGCTTTTTTTTCTAGGAATTTGAGCTAAGGTTTTAATTACTGTTAATAAGGATGTGGATTTTCTGTCCTGCAAAAAGATTAAGAAAAAATTCTCCAAGCCCCCAGAGTGTGCCAAGCCTGGGTACAAATAAACAGTTTCTTTGCCATGCAATCTAATTTCCCCCCTTTGTTATTTGCTAATGATCTGCAGAAGACAAAAATCGCTGTGAAATACATGATCCCCTCCCTTTTCATTTTGAAACCACTGAGAAACCTCCATTCAAATCTCTGGTTTTTGCTCATTATTCCTAAAAAATTCATCAAAATCAATATGACTCCTTGTGGCGCAGCAGATCCTGCAAATTTTGACTTTTTGATGTAGGAGCTCCTGCCAGATTTATTTCAGAGACTTGCACCTTAGAAGAAAAGCGTGCCAAAAGCACACAAAATCAGAGAGGAGGGCAAGGTAAGAGTTACCCCATCCTTGGGCTGTTTGGCTGCAGAGACTTCACTGCTCTTGTGGGGCTTCACCTCCATGCCCAGCCCTGGCAGGAGAGGCAGAGGGGAGCAGGATTCATGTGCACAAGGGGATGAAAATGAAGATTTGCCCATCTGTGGTGCCAGCCAAAATGCTGTGCCCTCCTCAGCCTTTCCCAGGGCTCTCCCCAGGCACTCCCAGGGATTACTCAGCTCAGGGTGGTTTCAGTGCCCTGGGTCACAGTGGGATTTTGGACATGGCTCTGTTTACCCACATCATTTGGGGATGGCCAGTGAATGTGGCAATCTGAAACACTGCTTGAAAGCCAGATGTGGTGCTCAGGAGTGGATCTGCTTGGGCAGCTGGGGAAGATCAAATCCTCTTGTTGGCCACAGGGCAGCGTGGGGTGGCACTTGGGACATTAGGCAGAGCTGAGAGAGGCTTTTGTAGTAAAACCAAAAACTTTGCTGGCCCCCAAAGCCTGCAAAGGTTCTAGAGCCTTTCAGTAAACCTGGATTGAGCTGATTTATAATTTCAGGGAGGAACCTCTTAAACCACCCTGGTATATGCATGATTTTGAGCCTAGACCCGGCCACACTTGGCACTTTGGAAGTTTTGCTTTGGGTTTTTTGCATACAAATCCAAAACACAATGTAGACTCAGCAGGGAGGAACGGATGCAGACCAAAACTGCTGAGTTTAGCACAGCTCTAATTATAATCTCTTCACAGCGCTGGTTTTATTTATTATTGTTTGTACTGTGGTAGCAGTGAGGGGCTCCAAGCAGCTCTGGGGCTGCACTGTGGAAAAGACAGAGAAGGAGGCAGCATCCCCAGCCTGAAGAGAGCATATTCTAAATAAACAAAAAAGATAAAGAATGAGGGAAAGACACAAAGCACGTAAGCAGAGCGATCAGGGTGTGCTGGCAAGGCAAGGCTTTTCTTTGCGTCTCTCTTCTCTCACCCACACACAAAATTGTGTTTGTTTATCCTGTAAACTCTTTGGGGTCAGGGCTGCATTTTCCAGAATGTTTAGGGAGATGGGATGCAAGAAATGTTGGAGAAATGGAGGTGCTGAAGGCAGCAGCAGCAGCAGCAGATCAGCAGCCCATGGGACCACGATGCTGGATTTTGGCAGTGAGGATGGGAGGAGGAGGAAGGTGATGGGGAGGAAGGGCAGAGGAGGAGGCTGACTGCCCTCCTTAGCTTGGGTCAGGTCAGAAAACCCACTCTGACAGCCTGGGACAAGCCACCAGAGCACTCCATGCTGCAGATTCCTCTGGGGTTGAGCAGGGCTAAAGTGGCATAATTAATTCTTCCTTGGTGTAAAGTGCTTTGAGATACTCAGGTAAAAGGTGCTGAACAATTGCAAAGATTTATTTTTCATAAACCTCTTCACATATTCTTTTCACTTAGGCCAAGTCAAGGCCAAAAGCCAGGAATTTTAGATAAACTTACTTCTCTCTAATTATATATATATATACATACATACATACACACCCATATATATATGTATATGAATATAAAAATACATTTGCAAAAGAAGCCAAGGTATACTTTTTCAGAATGAAGCTTTAAAGTTAGATTTCCTAAATCTATATATAGGATCTTAAACGAACAACCAGATTTAAAATCAGGACACTTCATTAAAGCTGAGTTCAGGAGTCCAGCTCTGAGTTCTTACTTGAAGATGTTTTGCCACAAGCTGGCTGAAAGTTTCAAATCTTAAAAGAAGTTTTTAATGTCTGGTTTTGTTTTTTATTTTTTTTCCTCAAGGATTTAGGTGAAGGTTTGGGCCAGTTATTTTATCCCAGTTATTCACCACTCTGCAACTATTAATTAAAACAAACAGCCCTCTGAAGCTATTTCTCACAATGGGGAAGATTTATATCTTGAAACTGAAGCTTGTTTTTACACTATTTTCTACACTGCGTAAACATCCAAGGTTGTTATTGCAGCAATCACCAACACAAGCTCTCAGAGCTCCTTGCCAGCCTTGTGATATTTATTGTTTGAAAAGCCCCAGCTCCTGGAGTGAAGTGATTAGATGAGAACCTCAGCTTTCAGTTCAAAACAAAATGAAAAAGTAATTTTGAGAGAAACGGGAAACCATGAGCAGAATGCAGAGTCAAGGGTCCAAACATCAGAAAGGAGAGCAAAAAAAAAAAAGAAAACCCCACATGTGTTATTATTCTTTAAAGCCTAAGGACACTTAAACCAAGCCCCCCCTTCTAATCTGGCAGAGGGGGGCTGACTCATGGTTTGTGGCTGCCAGGGCATGGCCGTGGCTGGGGTTACTCATCACCCTGGAGTGCCCAGAGGTTTTTCCCCAAGGGGCTGCTCTCCCTCTGCTGAGCTGCCTGTGGTTGTACTGCCAGGTGCTGGGCCTCAGCCACTTCTATTTTCATTTTAGTTTTTTCCTTTTTCCTTTCAAACCAACTTTACTGGAGCATTCGTTTGTGAAAATATCCTGGACAAGGAATTAGCACCGACTTGGCAAATAGAGACAACAGGTCAACTCCTGGTCCTTCCAAATCTTACAGATATCTTTAAGCTTTCAAAAAAAGAAGAGAAACAGAACTATTCAAAAGTCTTGGCTGCTAAATAGTCAGTAAGGCCATAACAATGTAAAAGCAAATGTAAATATTATATGATGAAATGTATTTTTCAAAAAGCAGGTTTTTTTCTCAGCAGTCAGATGGGCTTTATATACAGTCGAATGATTTATTCCTGAAGGTAACTCCAGCCTAAGAAACAACCCCCTACATATCATGGCCTAAAATATCTATTTTATACAATGCTTTTACCTTGTGAAAGCTCATTCAGCCTTCTGATTTATTTTACATTTAAGGCTGTACTTCTCCCTGCTCTGCTCTCCACAAACCCTCGGGGGAGAGGGGAAAAACACAGAGCAGAAACCTGGCTGACCCCAGTGTGACTAAGGGGCATTAATATTGGAAAAACATTGCAAGGAGTGTAACAAAAGCACAAGCAGGAGAAAAACAAGAATATTTCTGCATAGCAAAATAGCACTTGGTGAAACCTTTTGTACACAGAAGGCAGGGTGGGTCCCAGATGAGGCAGCAGAGAGGAGTGTGGTCTTTTCAACGAGCTGAATGTGCAGCCCATAGCCATGGTGCAGACTGTGTGGTTTGAATCTATTCATTTACAGGGTTACAATTCCCACCTCTCTTCAGGGTGCAGTTAAACCTGACTTCTTCAAAGTGTGGCTTCAGGAATCAGGGCAGCTATAGACCAGCAACAGATGCAGTCACAGCTCAGAGGAGAGATAAATCTCCTCTTGCAGGAGTGAATAGACGCCAGAACACTCTGAAATCCCCCTCTTTACCAGAGAACCTTGCATTATGAATGTGTCTCTCTGCTGGGGCTCGGGTTATGCCTGCAATAATGACCCAGTATTGTCATATCTGTTTCAGACATACTTTGTGAGCTGGTGGAAGACAAATGTTGGACACACCAGTGCTGTCAGCTGCTCCAGTGCTCTTCAGGAACGCCATTCTTCCTATTCCTGCTGTTGATTCAGCCACACACCCTGCCAATAAAGTGCAGCCATAGCTGCCTGACAGGTCATCCCCACTGCACAAGAGGGGGCAGTCTGCCAGCCCCAGACAACTCAACCACCAACCCTGGCTGCTCCAGCATAACCAAATCCCCAAGGGTAATGGCAGCCCCTCCTGGACTGATGTCTTATCCCACTGAAGTCCTGGGGCTTCCCAGATTTTGGAGTCACAGCTGATAACACAAAGGTGCAGCCAATGCAATCCTACAGTCCTGGGTGTACTGTTGTGGTCCAGAGAGATCCAGCAGCAGGGTGTCCCCAGCTGGTGAAACCCAGGCCAGGGGAGCTGCTGGCACTGTTTTGTCAAGGTTACAAGGCAGGGATGAAGTGTCCTCCAGCCTCACATCCAGAGAGGTGCATGAAGGCAAACAGCTGGAACAGCTGGAAGGGAGGACATGACAAACCAGAGGCTCCTTGCTTGCTTTTGCAGACAGATCAAGGGACAAAGGCAGGTATCCCACAATAATTGGGCAAATACCTCAAGTCAGTGAGATGTGGCTTCACAGAAGAGCTCACCACCTAATGCAGCCCAAAAACACTGGCACAACCACACAGATAAACTCAAGCACCGCTCCAGACTCTGGAGGCTGAGCCTCAAAAACACCAGGCCGGGAAAAACTCTGCTGCAAAGACAAAGTCAGACCAACTCAGGCAGATTTGTGGATTGGAATGGAAATGCCCTCACTGTACTGGTTCCTTAATGCCATTTTATTTCTTCCTTCCCTTTCGAAGAGAACTGTTGTGTGAGCTCACATCTAGAGAGGTGCACAAAGGCAAACAGCTGGAACAGATGGAACAGCTGGAAGGGAGGACATGACAAACCAGAGACTTATTTTTGCTTTTGCAGACAGATCAAAGGACAAAGGCAGGTATTCCACAATAATTGGGCAAATACCTCAAGTCTGTGAGATGTGGCTTCACAGAAGAGCTCACCACCTAATGCAGCCCAAAAATGTGGCACAACCACACAATTAAACTCAAGCACTGCTCCAGACTCTGGAGGCTGAGCCTCAAGAACGGCAGGCCCAGAAAAAACTCTGCTGCAAAGACAAAGTCAAACCAACTCAGGCAGATTTGTGGATTGGAATGGAAATGCCCTCACTGTACTGGTTCCTTAATGCCATTTTATTTCTTCCTTCCCTTTTGAAGAGAGCTGTTGTGTGAGCAAACAGAGCCTCAGTTTTCTGGTTGAAGCTCCTGACGCCAGCGATCCTCCACTTGCATGCAGCTCGGAGCTATGTGGAAGTCATAGGGTCAATTTGTTTACCTTGCCTGTGGCAAGGCTTGGGTTCATCAGGTTAATTCCAGTAGTTGCTAAAAGGTCTTGAAATTTTTTTCTCTGGTATCATATGGCTTTTGCATTTTGCATTTTTTCCCCCCAAAGCAGGGGGTAACCATGAACTGTTCAAAACATACCGAAGTAAACAACATTTTTCCACATCAAGCTCATCCTGTGGATTAATTCATTTGCATTTCTGGCCCTTTCAAGTGAGGGGAAGTCATAGAGATGGCAGCAGTCATTTAAGGATTTTAAGAGTTATGGTTCACATCATCCAAAATTGATACCAGGACTACTCGTACCCAGAGAAAGGAAAGATTATGGTGGACATACTGATATTTTAGGAAAAATGGGGGATTTTTAATAATATTAGAAAAATATATTTTACAGCTGTTATTATTTGTTTAAGTTCGAAGCCTCTGGCGCATCCACACTGATCTGTTGTGAATCACTTCTTTGTTTTTGATGGTAGAAAAGTTGATTTCATAGTGCTGATTCTACTGTGTCTGGTTTAGTCTTGTTATCCTTTCAGATAATGGACCATTGAGCCCTGCAAACAAGTCTGCTGTCTGGTACCATCAGCTGATTTACATCAGATTTCTGAAACTGAGGAGTTCCAGTTCTTAGGGGTTGTGTGTATAGGAACAGCAAGAACTTCACAACAATCAGGGCAGCAAAACTCTTTGGTCAATAACCAGCATGTCTTAAATATTACTGGGGTGAACTAGGCCCGGATACAGGAATGAGTTAATCCTGAGATAAATGTCAATAATTTGCCATTAACCATGGCTGTTGATTCTGCAGCCTGGTGAAATTGCTATGTAAAAAACCCCACAGTGGCAATAGCAACAAAGTACAGTGTTTTCTGGCAGGCTCTGTGAGCCTCTTCAATGCAGGAAGCAATAGATTATAAACAACTCTTATTTTAATCCCTGCAGGACGCATTGTGAGAGTCCAAAAACAAGACCTGTTTTTCTCAAAGCCCTCCAGAGGAAAAAAAAAAGTTCTTGATATCCCAATACAATATCAAAGAGATCAGCAAGTAAAGAAAAACTATCTGTTCCTGGCAAGACATCAGAACAGCTCCCACAAGTTTATAGTTGTCCAGCAGATCATCAAAAATAGAGTTTTGCTTGGCTTCAGGACTTTTTAATGCCAAGAGGTGGTGCTGATTGTAAGATGCTTGGTATTTTCAAGTGTGCCAGCCAAAGGACTGCTGAGGGATCATAAGTGGTCCTTAATATGTGAAATTTGTTGTTTCTGGGCTATTTTATGCATAAACTGGTTTTTCTGTGAGCAAAATGCTCTGTGGTGTGCCCAGTGCAGGCAGCTATTGTGCACTCAGAAGCCTCTATTTGCACACCTAAAAGTGTGCAGAGATCTATTTCCTGTGAGAAAACCCTAATATCTAATTCTTAGATGTACACAAGTCCATCAATATTTGCAGTGCTCACCATGAGCACATCACAGGGGTTTATTTGCACAGATTTTTTTGGGCAGAGATGGAAGGAAGCCAGCTTTTCCCTGGCACCATCTTTCTGGATATGGGATTTTTGCCCCCATCTTTCTCTTTTCTTCTCTCAGTTTGCACCTCCAGGCCAGTGACAAGGAGCTGATTGAGTGGCAGTGGCCAGGGGACAGCTGCAGGGCTCAGACCCAGCAGGGAGGGACAAGTGGGGCTGTGGTGTGAGCTGGGCTGGGAGCTGGGCTGCCACACTGCAGGGGGACTCTGCAGAGAAAAGCAGCCAAATGCATGAGAAGGACTTCTGGCTCTAAAGGAAACCTGGGTTTGGGGGGTCAGCTGCAAAATTTTCAGAGCAGACAGTCGGGAGGTCAAGCTGTGCTGGGGAGGGCTCGGTGCTGAGCAGGGACAAACAAGCACAGGCACGAGCACAAGGATTTTGGCAAATCTCCCTCAATGTCAGCATAGGCTTTGACTCAGATGATGCTGTCAGGCCATTTCCATCTTCACACACTGCCTTGCCGTCTGCTCTGAACCATTTTACAGGCCCTGTTAACCCTTCCTAGAGACTAGCAGGGTATGGCCCTTCTCCAAGGTGACCAAAGTGGTCACTTACAAACCCTGGCAATGCACAGCTTTCAGGACACACCAGGTGGGGGCTGGTGCTTGCCCACGACTTTGCAGGGCTGCTGGAGGGCTGTAACACCTGGGATAACTCTGGAGGAAGCTCCTTGTCACTGCAGAGTGCCCCATGCCCTCCTGTGTGTCCTCCAGAGACCTCAATCCTGGTCCTTTTCTCCAGTGCTGGGTGCTGGATGGTGTCTGTATCCACAACTGCTTTGTGCACTCTGAGCTTCTGAGCCTCCACCTGGCACTACCCACCCTAAAAGTCCCAGACAAAATGCACAACACACCCTAAATATGTCCCAATGCCAACATTCAAACCTTTTTCACCTTAAATCACTTTTAAAGGTCCTGGTCCCACAGAAGTGATGTCCTTGGTGAGCCTACAGCCCTCCCCTCTTCAGGGGATTTCAGAAAATCTCAGCTCTGACCACAGGCAATGCTTACTTGAAGTGTTGAAACTCACATTTGGTGAGTTATTAGCTTTGCAAATCTCCTCAGCCATAGCTGTCCTGTCATCCTACCCAACAGAAATGTTCCTGTCATCTGTCCCTGGCCCCTGCCATTCTGCAGCAGAGGGATTCCAGAATTCCACACTGTTGAGATTGGAACTGGACTTAAGCACAAGATTGGTGTGAGTGGGGAGTGAAAAAAACAACGAGGTGGAAACAACGCAGCAGGAAAATCCCACTGCACTGGGAAAGCAGAGGTGCACAATTTCTGAAGGGAGGAGGGCAAGCCCTGCTCAGTGTCTGCCCCCCAGAATAAGGGGGTTTGCAGGGCAGGTCAGATTGTTTGCTGTGAAAGGCAGTTCCCAGTGCCCACTGCTGCTGGGCATGAGAGGGAGTTTTGGAAAGGGCAGGAAGCAAATTCCATCACTTGGAGATGAGCATGGAGTTCTGCAGAGTGCTCTGAATGCTGACACTCAAAACTGATTTGTGCTGTGCTTCATCCTCACAGATTCCACCTGCATTCCCTGTGACCAAAATCCTGGGAGGGGAAATTCAGCTGGTGATTTTCATGAAACCATTTCCTACGTCTTTGCAAAGAAATTAAGTCCCCTTTGCAAGGGACTTAATGAGATTTTGTTTTGCTGCACAACTTTTTACATATTGTGCTAGTCATTTGAAAAGGTAAATCACCCAGGGTAAATCTGGATATGCAATCCTAAAGTAATAATAATAATAATAATAATAATAATAATAATAATAATAATAATAATAATAATAATAATAATAATAATAATAATAATAATAATAATAATAATAATAAACTTTTTCATACTGTGATAGTCATTTGAAAGGGTAAACCACCCAAGGTAAATCTGGATATGCAATCCTAAAATAAAATAATAGAAGGGTTGAAAAATGTTTCTTTAAATGGTTTTGAGTGAATTATACTGCTTGGTGATTTCTTTTTAGTGATATAAAAGGTATTCAGAATTTTCCTCTTTCCTTTGTAAAGCAAAGTTAACACACTAAATTTCAAGCCTTTGATTTGTTTAGAAGTCTTTTACCAAAAGTGCAGGTGTTTCAACCAAACCCTTTTCTAATGAAGTAAAATAAGTTAGTTTCAAGTTTTTTATTAAAAAGGAAGAAAATGGAAAAAGATAAGGAAACCCTTCCCACTCTACTGTTCCATTTGTAATTACTTTATTATTATTATTATTACCTAAATAGGCTCAGCAAGAAGGGTAAATGAATGCCTGAATCCCAACATCTGTGTCTTAAACCAACACCATGGCATGACAAAGTGCAATTAGATTTGTGCACCTTTTAAAGAGGCAAAACCTCCTGGCCCTTTGCCCCATCTCACAGGCTGGGAGAGGGGTCTGGGGCACCTTGGGGTGACTCTGGGGGTGCCCAAGCTCCCACCCACCCCGATGGGCTCAGGTACAAGTCACTGGCCTGGCCCTTTACACTCAGGCTTCAGCAACTGGCTGCAGTTTTCCCACTGTTTTTCAGGATTTAAAATGACATTTTTATTTGCCTGACCAAATTCTGAGTGTGACTCAATCCTCCCCCAGCCCAGAGCTGTGTCCTCTGTAACAGAATAATGTTCAGGGCTCGATTCATAGTCCACCAGGCGAGTATAATCAAAGTGACTTGGCAGGGTGTGGGGTGGGGGAGCAAAAAACAAAGGGAAAAAACCCAAACAAGCCACTCCTTCCCCCCCAGCCCTTTCCTGGTACAGAACAGAGTGTCTTGTGCCCCATTCAGCTGGCCTGGCTGCAATGGTTTTGTGCACAGGTACAGAGAATTGCTGCTGCTAAAGAATCAGGGGAGGCCCTGTGATTTTGGGGATGGAATTCTCTGAGATGGAGTGGATGGATGTGTTTCCCTTGGTCAGCCCAGGGTGACAGCTCCTCTCTGTCCCTGTCCTGCCATGCTGTGCATGCTGTGTGTGTGTATTTCTAGGGAAGTATTAAAAAAAAAGGAAAAAAAAAAGGAAAAAAAAAAGAAACATTTTCAGGGGCTGCACAGAAACCAGTGCAGGAGTTGCTAGAGCAGTGTGCATACGCTCGAGAGGAATCCCTTTCAGTTCCTCTTTTCTTCAGCTTTATTTAAAAAGGCCTTGAAGGCTGGTTTAATTACGAAAACCAGCTCTCTAGACACCAAACAAAACGGCAGCCTATCCTAAGTTGGCACCAGGACAGATGCATATTTTGCTCCCTTCTCCATGCCAATGGGCTGTAGCTCATCCAGTATGTCAATCCAAGTTGGCTGTCTGAAATCCAAGTTTAGTGGCCTGAAAATATCCCGCTCTGCCTTTGTTTTGTGTGGTAAACAGCTCGCTCAGTTTATTTCTTCAACCTTCAAAACAAAAATCAACACACACTCTCTCCCCCCTCCCCAGCAAAAACCCCACATTACTACATATTTTGGTAATAGCCTCTCTTTGCATTTCACCCCACTGCAGGATTTCCCTTTTTCTTCCCCCCCTCTGTGTACACTGACCATGGAGCGCTGGCCAAACACGCTGCAATTGAAAAGATAGGCCTGATTCTGCTGGGCACTGAGCTCTGCTGAATGGACTCAAAGTTAGAGACCAAAACAGCCAAGTTCTGCAACAAAAAAAAAACCAAAAGAAAAACCAAAACAAAACAAAAAAAAATTTTAAGGCGGTTTCGTGCTTGCAGCTTTGCCAGCTCCTCTGAGCTGCCTGACCATCCCCTGGATTCAGCTAAAATTGGGTCTGGCCACCTGTGGGAGCAGGCAGGGCTCAGGGATGGGGGCTTTGCAAAGAGGGGTCTTTGGGGAGGCTCCTTGGGCTTCAGCCCCTCCATCCTGTAAAGGTTTGCAGGACAATGTGCACCAGGCAAGAATAGCAGGCAGGGTTTATCATGATTTACCATTGATGCAAATTCCCTCCCCTCCCTTCCCTTCCCCCTCTGCCATTTCATAAAGGGGCCCAGGCTCCCCAGTCAGCCAGCAGGGTTGGGATTGCCAAGAGAAAACAAACCCAGTGTGGGGAGGCTGCCCACAAAACATGGCTTAGTCAGTGCTGTGGGGATGAGAGAAACCAAAGGGCCTCCCAAAGGCCAGGGATGGAGCGCACTTCCCTTGATAATTCAACTCAAGCAAGGACTCATCTCTCTCTTTGTACCCTCACAAAGGAGATTGGGCATCTCTGAAAACCTGAAATTGGCTCTCCACTTGCTAGCTCTCTAAACAGAAGCAACAGTTTTCCACAGGGTACAGCTAAAGCCTGGGAGATGATTAACAAGTCACTCGTCTGATTTTCACCTTTCCTGATAGCTTTGCAATTGATCCAGTGTTTACCAATACATTTATGGGTCACTGAAGAAATAAAAAAGAGAGAGAGAATGTAAAGGGATGAAAAAGATATACATCTTGGAGAAAAAAAGGAGATTAAAAATGTCAGGGCAGCTGGAGAAATCCCTAGGAAATCCCAAGAAATATCCCCAACTTTTCTTCTTCCACCTTCCCAGTGGGAAGTTTTATGGTGTTCAAACAGGGCAAGAGCGTGCCACCCTTTAATTATCAAATTTATATGGATGCTTTATATGGGTACTTCATATAGTGGAACTGCTGGGCAAATATTAACTTTGGAAGCTTTGGTTTAAAACAAAGAAGGTGTGGGGAAGCAAACACTGGGAGAAGAGGCTCAACTCCAACTTTTACCCCATCATTGAGTCCGACTGCCACTGAGCACAGAGGAGAATTTAGCTGTACTGAGAGCAGGGCAAAGCCAAATGTGCCTTCTGCCCAGTGCAAGCCCTGCTTTGGATTGCAGTGAGACCACAAGAACAGAACCTGACTGAAGGCGGCCTCTGTCCCTCTTGGTCTGGGGTTTTCCAAGCACAATTTTCCTCTTCCAAACTGCAGGGCAGGGACACAGGACAGGCACTGCCTCTGTTCCAGGGCAGTGTTGCTGTTAAACTTGGCAGGTTTGGTTAAAATCACCAGCAGCAGGTGAGCAGCCCTGCCCTGCCTGTGTGTGCTGGGATGGAGAGCTGTGGATGCAGGATGGCTTAGGAAGATGCCACTCCATTCCCTGAGAACAGAGAGTTTCTAAGACTCAGCTCATCCATCCTGATGCCACACTGCTGTGGGGACAGAGGGTTTTGGGGAGCAGGAGAGGAGGGCACCCCAAGCAGGGCAGCACAGGCAGGGTTAATCCTCAGCACAGCGCACACTTCCCCTTTCCCCTCCCCGGAAAGAAAATAACATATTTCCTGCAAGGGGATGATGACTTTGCAGTGCTCAAAGCAGCTCTCCCAGTGGCCAGGGGATTTTCCAGGGCTGGGAGGCTTCAAAAGGCTGTGTTTTTCCACCAAAAGGCACTTTCAGTATCTCTTGGGTTCAATTTCAAATTGCTCCAGTGAGGAACACACAGATTCATCTGGCTTCTGTACTATCCCAATAGGATAAAGGCACAGAGGGTTATGCTCTGCCTGTTTGCAGGCAGTTATCAGGAAATGCACATCAGCAAGTGTAGGCAGACACATGGGTGCATTGAGAAAATGCCTGCTTGCTGGATAAGTCTGGTGGAGCTTTTATCTCTTGGGAAAAAATGGTTCATGATAACGTTGCCTGCTGAAACTCACAGGCATTTGATTTCTTCACTGCCTCCCAGGAAAAAGAGCAGAAGCTCCTTTTAGGTAGCTGAGGAGGAAGGGGAGAGGAGAAGCAGGAGGAAAAAGAAAGGAGAAAAGGAGGGTGGGCATTACTTGCTGGTGAAATCTTAGCACGGGGGCTTGGTATTTCACTAGAAGTGAGAATTCCATGCTTGGTATTATTTCACTGGAAGTGGGAATTCCACTGTGGCTGCCTTTGAGAGTGGGGATGGCAAAGGCTGAAGGAGCAGAGATCAGCCCTAGGTGAGAGAGGGTTTGCTGTGTCACTGCCAGGCAGCCCCAGTGACCCCTCAGGTGGCTGTCAGCAGGAGGGTGGCAATGGGAATGTGTCTCCTGGAGAACCATGGCACTCTCAGGGATACAGGCCCATCTCCAGCTCAGGAACCTTTTGATACCAATGGGAAACAAAAGCAAAAATAATTTACTGCTCTGGGTGAAGCAATGCAGCTGTGTTTAAGGGAGGCACAGACATCCAGAGGACAGGGAGCATTGCCAAAGCCAAAGCCAAAGCCAAAGCCAGGCTTTTTCATTCTCAGCAATACCTGGCCTTTTTTTTTTTTTTTTTTTTTTTTGTCTGGACGCCGTCCATTCACAAAGTCTGGCCCCCTTCTCTGCTCTCAAGTTTTCCCCCAGGATTTAGATCTTAACACCTCCAAATGCAGCTTGGCTTCCTTCCTAGAAGGAGCAGGCCTGTGGGAAAGGGGCTGCACAATGGCAACACTTTGGTTCAGCAGGGACAACAAACCTGCAAACCTTTTCAAGCCCAAAAGTCAGGGTGATTTGCCTTTAAACAGGAAGGACAACCATGTGTCACTGGAGCAGCTTCCATTCCCAGAGCTGAAGGAGTTGGGCTCCCTCTCTGTTTCACATCTGCACGTATGGAGAGGGCACAGTGTTCCTACTTTGTGTAATAATGTCTTATTTGCACAGTAATCTCAGCTGTGGAAAGGAAATGTCTTCTCTGGCCCAAGTTGTGGGCTGTTAAAAGTCTGGCAGATCCCATGCTGGAGGTGGCTGCATTTCAGTGGTGGGAAAAGTGATTTTCATATTGTTCTGGCATGGTTCTTGTAAACTGAACTTCTGTAACACTTCTCTTTGAGATCCATGGGAGCTTTTGCCTTCTCTAGGACTGTGGTGCAGGACCATCAGTTTGTAAAACTGACTCAGAGGAATGCTATAATGAGTTTGTTTGTCAGAGTTTCTTTTTGTCCTTCTGTTTCATTCCTCTTGAGATAATCACAGTTGACTTTTGCATGTGACACTTGAATCTTTTTCAAAACTATCTGCTCTCAAAAGGACACAACTCACTTGCACAGTTATGTCAGTGAAGTGTGTTTTTGACGCATGTGCAGATGCAAATGATTGTTTCATGATGATTGTCTTGTGTAAATGACAAAAACTTTGCCTGCTAATGAGGGGTGTCATTTAAAATCAGATCCTTTCCAAGGCTGAGGTGAACATTCAGCATGAAGACTCCATGAACCAGCATCAGCAGCTCTTTTTCCCTGCTCCTGCATTTGTGGGCACTTTTTTTCTGCTTGTCACACTGTGGGCCCACAGGAAACGGGTAGAGGAAACTGATGCAAGTTAAAGATAGTTCAGAAAACAAAAATGGTTATTATTCAGCAGGATCTATTCCCTGAGCTGCTCCATTGCACAGCCCCACGAGGTGTTGTGCTGGCACAGTGCAGAAGGTGTGCAAGGGTGGAACAAGGTGATCAAGGCTTCCAGAATGCCAGAACGGCTCAGGTTGGAAGGCATCACAGCAGGTCATCTGATTCCAGCAGGATCAGAGCACAGGGCACAGGATTGTGTCCAGAGAGTTCTGGAATATCTCCCAGGAGTGAGACTCCACACCCTCTCTGGACAATGTGTTCTTCCTTCAGGTGGAACCTTCTGTACATCAGTTTTTGCCCTTTCCTCTTATCCTACTTCTTGGCACCTCTAAAAAGAGCCTGGTCCATCCTCTGACCCCTCCCTGCAGCCATTGATGAGACTGAAGCAGATGCAGCTTGGGCTCCTTCCCACGTATTCCTAGGATTTATCTCTGCTGATTCTTTTCCAAGGAAACATCTCAATGATTTAACAGAGCATCAGAAGCAAGCACAGACTCACCTGGACATGCCTGAGGCTGCAGCTCAGGCAGAGCTCAGGGTGATGCCCTGTTCTGGGCCCACAAAACAAGCTGGCAGAGCAAAGAGCAGCCTGTTTCCTGTGGCTTTTGCTTGTACAGCTTGAACCATCAATGCCATTAAGGACAGGCTGTCCTGGTGGCACACAGGAACCTCCCAGCTGGTGTGTGAGGTCTGCTGTACAACCCTGTAAGATCTGATGGGAAAACCATTTAGTTCAATTCACGTTTTGCACTGCCTCTTGTCTTATACAATTCCAGGGAGCAGCTGAGTTTTTTTGCTCGTATAATAATACTTAAAAAAAAAAAAGCCAACAAACCAACCCAAACCCAAAAAAACAAAACCCAAAGGAAATTAAACCACAAACAACTATATTCAAAAAACAAAGGGTCTGGCTGCTGCCCAAGAAAACAAGGAAATTTAAAGATAAAGCAAAGTGTCCTTATTTCACCCTGCTGTGCCTAAGGATGGCTGGGCTTTCCAAAGAAGGCAAGACACGGCTTGTCCTGCTCTGCCAGGGAGTGGCCAGCAAAGGCCAGGCCCTCCCAGCAGATGAGCTGGACTTGTCCCCACTCCTTAATGGGAAAGTCATGCAGCAGGGTTGGAGCCCAGAGGCTGGAATGTGAGAGACCTCTCAGCCGTGTGTGCTGCCGGGATGGCTCAGGGATAAATGAGCCCAGACTCCCTGGTGGACGTGGAAAAGAGAAACTCAAATGGGATCAATGTCCCTCAAACACACTGATGGGGTTTTGAAGGAGCAAATGGGCCCTTTTTAAATTTTATTCTTTTGTGATACCAGTTTTACTATCACAGGCCTCCAGAAAAGCTAACTTTTATAATTTCTATTCTTATATCGTCATTAATTTAGCAGAATCTATTTGATTTATTCTTGAATAATTTGAATATCCAAGGATTTCCTCTATCCTCTTTCAGTGCTGACATGGCTCTGGTGGATGTCTGTGCTTTCATTTAGGATGAAATTAAAAGGCACAGGCAGTGACCTGGAATGGGAGGATGTTCCAGGCCCTTGGGAAACAATGAACCAACCCCCACCCATGACATCTGCATTCCTGCGAGTGCTTCTTGCAGGTGCATGTCCTGGGACAGGGTAAATGCACACTTCTGATTTTGATGTTCACTTTGCTTGCTGAAAGCTCATTAAACAAATGAGCTGCTTACTTTTTTCTGTTATTCTCCCACGACTCTACTAAGGTCCTGTGCTTGAACCCATCAATATTTTAAGCCATAAACTGGAAGACCAGCACCAAGACAGTCCTTAAAGACACAGAAATTGTTTCCAAGTGGTCAGAACATTTTACCAACTTTTCTTTTTCTAATCCAGGAACCAGAGGTGGATCCAGGTCTTAGAGCTGACTTCATTTATAAGCAAATTGTCTAGAGATAATGGGGTGCAAAAGCTGCCCTGTCCTTGCAGCTCCATTGGCAGAACCAGCTGCTCTAAACCCAAGTTTTTGGCAGTTTTCAGGGGCACTGGGGACCTAGGAGCCATCTCTGAGGAAGCACTCACTGCTCTGAAAAAACAAGCTCCCCCCAAGGGAACAGCCAAGAACTTCTGGGGAACCTCAACTCTCCAAAAGGCTGGGAAAATGGGGAATTGAATTGGGCCTCCCATGTCCCAGCTGACAGCCCTAATTTCAGACCTGCTGATTATTCTGGGGACAGGCTTTCTTTTTTTGACACGTATAATTTCCACAAGACTCAGTTTCAACTCAACACGAATGAGGGGAATTTGTGGAGGATTGAAAAAACTTGGCAGGATGGAAAAGCTCTTTCTCACCCATCTGAAGTCCTCTGTTTTCTCCTGGATCAGAGCAGGAGTTTTCAAGCTTATCTAAATTTTCCCAGTGGGAGTGAAGACTCCTGCCCACTGAAGCAGTGAGAATAGCTTGCATCTCTCACTTATCTTTTGTTGAGCATTCAGGAGCTGCACAGAGACCTCCCTGAGCTGGATACTGTTCAGTGAGAAGGACCAGTGCTGATATCCAGCATGGGGACTCCTATGTCCAATTCCTCCAGAGGCACTCCTTTACTCTGCCCTTTGAAATGTGTCTATGGCCAAAAACTGCATCTTTTCTTATTCTGGCCCTGAGGAATTGATGCATCTGACAGGAGACTGTAGCACCATTTCAGAGCCATTTGTGTTAGACATTGATGTCCAGACTCTGAACAGTTCTTACCAGCTGCTAAATAAGAACACCTTTTCCAGTGATTCCTAATTCCCTAAAGGAGTGTAGTGCTGCCTAAGCCTTTTGGCATCTGGACCCTTGCCATTATTTTTCAGTAGCTGGGTTGCAGTGCAGGAAGCTGCTGGAGAATTAGTTTGAACTGGACACACTCACAGATAACGCTGCTTAAAACGGCTTCCTCTTCAAAGGATTTGTGTCTCTTGGGCCTGTTTGCAGCATGGACTTTCTCCAAGGAAGCCTCCTTCCAAGCCCAATCCCTGTGGAAGCTGGCACTGCTGTGGGTGACTCAGTGGGGAGCGTGCACAGCTCCGTGTTCCCAAATAGCTCCTCGCCTGCCAGCAGCATCCCAACTGCATTTCCCAAGGAGAGAAGGACTAACAGGGCGGGCATCTGACACTCCTCAGCCGCCTGAGAGGCACAGCCCCAGCGTGTGAAGGCTCTGCTCAGAGCCAGGGCTCTGCTCTCCTCCCTGCGGCTCTGACTCACGCCGGGGTGGTGACTGCGAGCTCCGTGGGATTAGGCAGCACAGGTGGCACCACCTGCTGCAAAGCTGCCCCAGCTCACCCCCAGTGACTCCCAGACGGGTCAGTTGCTGAAGGGGAAGTGGCCAAGGGGACAATGGGCTCCTTGTGGCTGCTCAGCAGCATCCCTGCCTTTGCCACAGGCTGGCATTTGGCACAGCTCCTTGTTCTGGGTGCACATGGGGCGAGCGGCGTTGGCTGAGCCCCTCTGGAAAGGTGTCAGGAGGAGTCAAAGGTTTGTGCTGATCTCTGACACACAGTGGGGCTTTCTCTTTGCCACAAGATCCAGGGGGATGTGAGCCACTGCAGGCTCTGCCACAGCCACTGCAGGTCAGGGATTTACTGCTGCTGCTCTCCTTTATTCCTTGCCGTGCTTTCCACTCAATTAGATGAAGTACCCAACTCTAGGCATGTTTCTTGAGAGAGACCCCAAAACAGTGCTGCTACCTCTGCCTGCAGCCTAAGGATTTAAGCCAGTGGAGTCAACTATTTATAAAGCCACCACTGAGTGTCCCTGTCACTGTCATTGCTGACCACAAGACCCATTTGGAGCAAGGGAACTGGCAGTGGAGTCCAGCCCTGCCAGGTGACACACCCAGAACCTGCAGCCCTCCTGTCCTTAGGATCTTCTGTGTTGGAGGATGTGGCATGAGGCATTTTTAAACAAATCTCACATGAAGGCCAATCCAAAGTCTGTGAGTGTCACTACAAACCTCACCTCTGGGCACCCTGTCCCCTCTATCCCTCCAGTATACAAAAGGTGGGAGCCCCCAAGAAAGACCCCCTGAACCCCACCCTTTAGCACTACAGAAGAATCTTGGTGTTCAGAGAATTGCTAGGGGAGCCTTTTGTTTTTATCCTGATGCAGCTTTTTTGTATTTTTTACCAGGGCCCCAATATCTCATGCAGATGAATGCTGTGTGCTCCATGAGCATGTGCTGTTTGGCCTGGCTTTAACAGCCAAATAAAGTGATTACAGAAATCAGAGTGGGTGTGACTTCCTCTGTCCTGTGCCACAGAGGTCACCACCACAGCCACCTCTCCTCATGAGCTTGGCCAAAAA
Organism: Zonotrichia albicollis; assembly: GCF_047830755.1. Taxonomy (NCBI): domain Eukaryota; kingdom Metazoa; phylum Chordata; class Aves; order Passeriformes; family Passerellidae; genus Zonotrichia; species Zonotrichia albicollis. Next base: position 18,722,634 of record NC_133822.1, read on the forward strand.
GCCAGGTACCTGCAGGCTGACCCCAAAGCAAAGCACAAAATCTACTTTAATTCATCACTGCCCTGATTGCTTGCACTGTGCCGTCCCACAGTGCCAAGATTGCACATGGAAAACCAAGATTAAACTCTGCTTCTCGTGGAAAGGCCCTTTGATAATTCCAGGAGGGGGTCTGGGGGTTAAGTATGGAGTGCAAACACCTGAGAGCCCAATACAGCTCCAGGAAAGTGAGAAGGAGGACTGATAAATTTACCCATATTCATAGCTTCAAGCTTCCTCTTTAATTAAAAGAAAGTCCAAGTGAATTTCACTCTACAGCTCCCAAATGATGAGACTTTTCTAATTTTATCTTGTCCTCACACACTGTAGGTATGGTTTGTATATGTGGCCCAAAGAAAGAAAGGGTTTGAAATTTTTGGAGGGCAATGTATGTTCATTTACATATTCCAGAGTATCCTAAAATGATGAGAATTCATAGTAATGCCAAAGTCAGGAGGAGCAATTGGCACCATTTGTCAGAGTTCATCCTTCAGACAGCTCACTTTTGGAATCAATTTGATTTCAGGTAAGCCAGTTGAGAAAATAAGGAACTGTGTTCCCTGCAAGTCCATTTCTAAATGCAAGGACATTCTGATCCAACATATCTGTGTGAGTCTAGAGAGAGTTTCATCTTGTGGGGCTTTTGTTCAGTTTTCTTCATTTCCTGAGAACACATCCTGCAAGAAATGCTCAAAACCTAAAATCCTGATGACATTAAAGTGCCTAGATTCATTTGCTTCCCTGAGTGTCATGTGGTGGGAAGACGAGACAGATTTCCTTGCCTCTGGCCCAGTCCTGCTTTCTGATCTGGACATGTCGGCACCTCCAAGGCATCTTGGCTTGGCATTTGCTTTATCTGCGTTTGCACAGATACTGCTCTGAATGGAACTTTATTTTTTGTGGTACCAGATGGCTGGATATTAAAGGAGGAAAACACCAGAGGAGGAGACATTTGTCTTTTCTGAAGAACAACAAACAGAGCTCAATGTTGACCTACAGCCTCCAGCTGTCTGGTGGACTGGCTGCCCCAAGCTGCAGAATATCCATCCCTGCTGCAGCCACCCTCCCAGCATTCCCATGCATCCACAGGCTGCCATTCACACTCCACAGCTTGGGTCACTTCAGGGCTGATACCCTGAAAAATAAATTTTCTAAATAATGAAAATCATAACAACGTTTTCAGCCCTTGATTGAGCTACTCAGTTTCTACAGCAGTTCTTGTACTCGTGTGTGCTGTAGGGTTTTTAGGAGTGTCACTAAATTGACAACAAATGTCAATTAGGGAGGCAAGAGCAGGAAGAAAAGGTTTTTGCTGTCACACAACAGGTTGAATTGAGCAGGAACAATGCATGACTTTTAAATGCTGCATTCTCATATTAATGTATCTTTAATACATTAAAGTTAAAAAAGACAGATTCCTTAAAGCTCCAGCCATATCTCTGCCTGTCTTATCTTACAATCACAAGAAGTCAGGAAAGGGAATCTTTAAGTTATGCATCTTATTATGGCTTATGTTGCACATCTGATAGCAATCAATTTTGAAATGTTAAGCATTGGTGCTTTTAAACTGTCTTTTATTATTCAATAGATTTTTTTATTAGCCATTGTTATAAATTATTATACTTCTAAATTATTAGCTTTTTTATTATTTACTTCATTAGAGCCTGGGAGTCTCCTGAAATCAGCTGCCAGTCCTTTCACATCTAAAGGACCTCACTAGGACCATGTTTTTCATCAGAAGTGGCTACCCAGGAGTGCAGAGACAGGCTGGTTGTGCAAACCTCAGGAAAGGTCAGTTTTTCAGTTTTCTCCCTTTTCCAAGGGATGCAGACTCACATCTCTAGCTGCTCTCACAGCTTTCTGGAAAGCAACTGTGCCCCCAGTGACTCCAGCTAAATGCATCTTTCATTGCTGGCAGTCATATGCAGTGGGGGAAGGCTGGCAATGACCTTCCTCTCTCAGGACAGCTCAAGGAGTTTGACACTCACCGGGGGAAATGTGTGTCTGGCCCCCCAGCCCCTCCAGGAGCTGGAGGCAGACTCCCTGCAGTCCCCAGAGGATTGCAGGCATTGTTGGAGCAGGAGTCACAGCACCCTGTCACCCCCTGGGCTGGCAGGAGAGCCACCCTGGCCACAGCCATCACACACAGCATCATTCAAGGACTGCTGAATGAATCGAGCCATTTGTGTGAAATGTGTAGGAAAATGCCACATCTGTGGTCATGACAGGGCCTAGGACTGAGGCAGGCACTGAGCAGCCCAGTCCAGGGGCACTGCTGGTCACACCCTGAAGCACAGACCAGCACATTGGTGCACTCCTGTGCACAGAGCTGTGGGTGCTGGGGCTCACCCTTGAGTGCCAGGTGCTAAAATCTCATTTTGGGTGCCTAAAGCCCCACAGAGCTCTAGATCTGCCTACAGAAAGCCCATTTGCACCCACAGAAAGGCCTTTGTAATGACAAGGAGAGGCTGCCTGTGCTGCACTAACCAGGCTGGGGCCAGAGTGCTCTGTGTCAGAGAGAGGGCTGGAATGACACTCCTTGCCTTCCCTGGGACACTCCCAATGGGCAGATAGAGCACACAGAATTCTCCAGCCTGTGTCCACCTGGCTGAACACACTCAGTGGAGAGGGGACAGAGGTGACGTGTCCCCATCCAGCACAGCAGACATGTCTGTTTGTGACTGCCCCACTTAACACATCCCCAAACCCAAAGGTAATTGGTAATTTCCTACTCAAGTAACAGGATAAAACTGCTTACTTTTTGTGTTACAGAGGGAAGGCTTGGTTTCACTAATACTTTGCTACTGCTGGTATATTCACACCAGGGTTGCTTCAAAGTGCTCTTGCCTGCTCCCTTGGATGACAGAGACAACCCCAAGGTGCCCTTGGGCAGCAGGTGACAGCGGAACTGAGCTATGACAATGACAGTGGTTCTCTCCTGTGGATGTATCAGCCTATATCCCACCTCAAAACTGCTTCCAGAAAGGAAAAGAGGCTGGTTATTGGTCATGGCAGACTCTCTGCTCCTGAGGGAACAGAGGGGCCCTTAGGCAAACTGGGGATGTTTGCTGTCTCCCCAGTGCCCAGGTTAAAGATGTGGAGATAACGAAGATAAACCTTCCCAACCTTGGTGCAGCCCTCAGATTGCTATTCATTACTGATATTCCAGCTGAACAACGAGGAAGTTGAGGTCAACTCTTGTCAACTACAAGAAGTCTGAGGTCGGTCAAGGGACTTCAGGGCCTTGGGATGACTGGTTGATGGGTCTGGAGCATAAATAGTGCTCCTCTCTGTCCTTCTGGGGGCAAGGAATGAGAGAAGAAACAGGAGGACCCTGCAGATCAACACCTTGCTTTGAGCCTGGTGTCAGGGGCAGAATTTTGGGTTTTTTAATTGAAGAATAATAGAATCATTCAAGCTGGAAAAGACCCCTCAGATAATGGTGGCCATGCCCTGGCTTATCTCTAGCAGGTCTGGTTTTCTCCCTTTCGCCCTTCAAGTCTAGTGCAAAGCTCTTTCCATGAGCCCTGCAAACTCCTGCACAAAAGTCCTTTTCCCTCTTTAAGGCAGATGGACACCAGCAGGGGACATCTCACTCTCTGAACTGCCCAAGGAGAGCTGGGGTCAGGCTCTTCTCCCAGGTCACAAGTGACAGGACAGGAGGTAACAGCAGGGGAGGTTTAGAGTGGATATTGAAAAAGCTGCTCACTGAAAGGGTTGTCAAGCACTGAAAGTGGGATCAGGCATTGGAACCTTGGAATAAGATGCCCAGAGGGGTGGTGGACTCACGAGAGGTGTCTCTCGGGGACACGGTTTTGGGGTGGTTATGGTGGTGCTGGTTAATGGTTGGGATAGGTGATTTTGGAGGTCTCTTCCACATTGATGATCCTATGGGATAACCCCAGGATCAAACCCTACTTGCTGTCCAAGCAGCACTTGCCCAGAAGTGCAGGCAGTAAACGCAGAGCACTGTGCTCAACCAAAATTAAGGAGTTCTGTGGACATGCTGATCTATCCAGCCACTAGGATGGGATAAATTCAGTGTAATGCCTTGTAAAAATCTGTTTGTCACTTCCAGATGCTCGTGCTTGTAGCTGGTTACTGAGCTTGGGGGGCTCAGATATAAGTAATTCATGTTCTGGCCCTATTAACATTCCACTTTCTTCCATTCTGATGAAGCATCCCATTGTAAAGCAGACAACAATGAAAAGCATGTCCATTTTCAAATTGTTTAAATATATTAATCATCCAGGCCAGGGTGGATTTTCATTAATCATTTTTAAAGTTGTCTATGGGGGGAGGGATTAGCTGACAGGGCTGTGCAATGTCACTGCCAAAAGCCCTGACTCTTTTAGTAACTGTGTATGAAATTAGAGCAAAAAAAATCTTTAGCTTAGTGACCAGACCAAAATATGTTTTTACAGCTGCCAAGGTTCTCACTGCAGATATAAACCAGAATCTAAAGGGATCCTGTGTATGTGTGTGCTGCACTATGACATCCTAATTCCAACAGCACTGGCATTAGTTTGGTTGGAGCTGAGGTGGAAGGGGAGGGCAAGGGCTTGGCAGCAGTTGCACCCTGGCCAGTGCTGTGTTGTACACCCAAACAAAATCATTTAGGGAGATAAACTTCATGCCATGAGTAGCTGTTGTATTTAGAGTGTGTGGAGAGGCTGGGTTTACTCCCGTGTCCCTCAGGGGTGAGGCTAGGCTGTGAGGAGATGCTGCTCCTGGGAGCAAGTGCAGAATCAGAATCACAGAATAACAGAATGAACTGGTTGGAAATAACAGAATGAACTGGTTGGAAATAACAGAATGAATTGGGTTGGAAGTAACAGAATTAACTGGTTGGAAATAACAGAATGAATTGGGTTGGAAAAGACATTTGAGATTGTCAAGTCCAGCCTATGACCCAACCCCACTTTGTCACCCACTGAGTGCTACCCCATCTTTTTGGCAGCACCTCCAGGCATGGTGACTCCACAGCCTCCCCAGGTGGCTCATACCAATGGCCAATCATCCTTTCTGTGAAGGAATTCCTCCTGATGTGCAGCCTAAACCTCCCCAGGTGCAGCTCAGGGCTGTGTCCTCTTGTCCTGTTGCCTGGGAATCACCATGGTTCCTGAACATCTTCCTGCCCCTTCCCACCTGCAGCAATCACCCCCTGGGCTGGGACATCTTTTAAGGAGCCTCTTCCAGCCCCCAGAGTGCCCCAAGAACAGCTTTTTGCTTGATCAGGAAATGCACAGGCAGGCAGAGGCTCAGGCACAGGACAAAGCCATCTCAGCACTCAGCTGGTGCAGCTCCAGGTGAGCACTGCAGAACTGAAACTCAGCACACAGAGGACTCTGCTTTTGCCAGGTTTTCTGTGGGAATCTACAAAATTAGATGGTTTTGGGAAAGCTGAAAAAGGCAGGCTTCAGAGACAGCAGAACTGTGATTAGAGCTGAGCAGTAGCCATGAGATAGGTCAGCAGAAAAATTATTTAAAAAGTAGAAAAGCAAAGACAAATAGAACAATGGTCTGTGTATTAACACTTGTCTAGAATAACTCCCTAAGCTACAGAAAAGTTTATCTAGCAAGATATTAAGAAGTTTGAAGCTTAATAATGGAGCACTGTGCATTGTGTTTTAAGGCTTACAAGCAGGCATTGTATTTGAAATAAGCAAGCTTTGTTTTAACCAGAGATGTGTGCTTATGGATGGAACTACTGTCAATGTGCTTTTGCTTTGTGTGATTGGTCCAAAAATTTTATAAAGTAAATTGTAACATTAAGTTCTTGGTCTGCTGCTTAAGATGTGAGCTGCTGGCATCTCCTCATTGTCATAATTATATAATAAGACTGATGCTGAAAAATAAAACAGCTCAAAGCATGTTCCTAGCATCTTAAATCTTGTTCATGATTTGTACCTAGACTTCTGGCTGGTGATATTTTCTTTTAAGTTCACTTAGTACTTCTATTGCCTGAGCTCTGAAGGTCTAATTTCATAATTCATAAGTACCATTATGCTGTTTCCACTGAACTTAGAGGTTTTCAGCAAATTTTGTGAATAAACAATTGGCTTTGTGACATGTATTAAATTCAAAGTGAACAAGATTAAGACACCTGAGAAAAACAAAGTACAAAATAAAGGAATAGTCGCAGTAAAATAACAGTAAATAAATTGTAAGTCACAGTTCCTAAAAAGCAGAGAATAAATCCCAATTTATAAATCACACATTATAAATCTCAATTGCCCTTCAAAATGTCCCACCCAGACTACTGAATTTCTTTTCTGATGCTGAAGGGTTAATCTATGTCCAAGTTATCACTTGGCACTTGTAATAAATTCTTAAGATGAATGAAAAAAAAAAAGTTTGTTCTATTAATTATGTTAAAAAATGCTGTACAACATTTGAAAAACATACCCTCTCAGATGAATGGAAATCAGATGTAGCCTTGTTTTCTTACAGTCTGTTTCACCCACTTTTAACTAAAAACTGCAAAGAAACATAAAATGGATCTGGAAGGGCAACCAGTTTTGTAACATTTTCCTGGAGAATGGAATAATTCAGATTTTTTTTCCCCTTCAGACTAAATCTGAAGCACATTTGAAAAATGAGCAGGAATCATATGTCTGAAATCTTCAAGGGGTATTAAGGCCAACAGGCTAAATGTCTCAGAGATGCTCTGGAGGATGCACATTGGCTAAATGATGCCCAGCCTTTGAAAACCTGGATATGCTCCGGCCTGGGGCTTGCAGAAAAGGGCCCTAATGAGGCTCCAATATCTGCATCTATTGTTCAGCAGAACATCTCAGGCTGGGTGAAAGATGGATGTAATTTGTGGGGATCTGAACCTAAAGGCAGCAGCTCCTGCCCTTATTTGCACTGCTTCAAAGACTTCCTGTGAAGTCTGAGAGATCAAGGAGAAGGGAAAGATCAAGGAGAAGGGGATGAACTGTCTCAGCCTGACCTGCCCTTTGGCCAGGCTGTCTGGGGAGCTGCTGTGGGGGAGCTTTTGAAGCATTTGGGCTCAGGAGAGGCTGGGATTGCCTCTCTGCCTCTGTCCACATCATCAGCTGTGCCATCACATCATCATCTGAGGGTTTGTGTGGCCACGTGCTGCTGCCCCTGGGCACTTCCACTCTTTCCCTCCTACACTATGAAAAGGGAAATGTACTTGAAGGTTTTCCTCTTTTTTTTACTCCCTTGGCTGGAAGAGAATGCCCAGCTACTGAAATAAAACATAGGGCAGGATGCAGGAGTAAGAAGTTACTTAGATGGGCTCAGTTTAGGTCAAATTTCTAGAAACTACCCTTGGTAGTTTCTCTGCACTCTGTAAAGGGTTTTTTAAATCCCAAAAAGCCTCACTACTGCTGGCAGTCCCAGCTCTGCTCCTGCTGCCAGGGGAAAAATAGGAGAGAAGATGTAAAGTGAGTGAATGGCATAGGAAATTTTAGTGATATATTCCAAAAAATGATTAGCTAGAACATATTGCACAGATTCAGCAAATACCTAAAATTCCCATCAGGTTGGGTTTGACTTGAAGGTTTTCCTCTTTTTTTACCCCCTTGGCAGGAAGAGAAAGCCCAGCTACTGAGAGAAAACATAGGGCAGGATGCAGGAGTAAGAAATAACTTAGATGGACTCAGTTTAGGTCAAGTTTCTGGAAACCCACAGCTTTATCAATTTTCAAACTGTGAATCAGGAAAAAAAAATGTAGTCTATAGTCCATGCTACCCCTTGGCTCTCTGCACTCTGTAAAGGGTGTTTTTAATCCCAAAAAGTATCACTACTGCTGCCAGGGCAAAAATGGGGGAGAAGATGTAAAATGAATGAATGGCATAGGAAATTTTAGTGATATATTCCAAAAAATTATTAGCTGGAACATATTGCACAGATTCAGCAAACACCTAAAATTCCCATCAGGTTGGGTTTGACAATGAGAGGGTCACCTTGAGGAGTGACAGACTAGACAAGCTTGTAAAATCCTGAGAGAATTTTAGAATTTTAGAAATTACTATTTAGCCTTGGTGCAGACAAACAGGGAAATAAAAAATCAGCTCTGCTCATGTCTCAGGATAGTCTTGCCTCCACTGTTCCTGACTACCTTAAATGTCTTTGGACTGTGCTGTTCCTTGTTTCTATTTTGCTTCACAATTGCCCCCAAAGTGTAAAGCACTTCAGATAAACCAGAAAAAACTGATTAGCAAGTTCTACCAAGTGTGCAAGATCCAGCCTCCTGAAGTGAGACCAAGCCAAGAAACGTAATGGAAATTTTGACTGCGTTTGAAAATGATTATTGTCACAACTTCAAAGCTACTCAACCAGTTTTCTGCATGCTTAACCTGCTTTTAGCATTTCATCACTGTGCTCAAAACCTGTTGCCTGTATGTCCAACCATCACAATAAACATGCAGTGTTGTTGTTGGCATCTAGGGCCCAGTTATGTATTTGCTGGTTTGCTTTTTGAAGCACAGGTAAGCCATGCCAGTTTTCCTGATACTCAAAAATAAACAGAAAGGACAATTTTGACCCAGTGAAATTTGGTCATGAGGGTCATGGACAACTGAAAAGCTGTGTTCATGGGTGACAGGATGGAAATTGCATTAGTGATTTGCTGGTGTACAACCTCAATAAAACATCATTAATCAGCCTTGATGGAAGATGCAAATCTGTCACTCCAATGGATTCTGTGGGAATAACAAAAAGCCTTTTTCTCAGATGCGGAAGGATCACCAGCATTCTTTCTGAACAACACTGGCCCTCTAAATTAACACACTTCTAGTCTAAAATTGTTTATGCAGCCATGGAAAATAATGGAAATGAAGGTGCATGAAGGGCCAAATGAAAGGCCAAAATCTCTATCCTGCCCTGGGAAAGCATTTGAAGAAAGCATTTTCTTTATCCATGGGCAACACTTACTGGAGCCCTGCCATAAAGCAGATGACACCTGAGCTTATGATAGTCCCAGATGTGCCAGGCCTCCTGAAAAGAAGATGTGAGAGAAGGCAAGTTCTGTTTCCATTAGGCTGGAAAGAACAGGAGTGAATTATCCTGTACAGGGCTGTGCTGGTTCTACTACCCAAACCAGTTCACTTCAAATCAGTGTGGCTCTCTATGTCCTCTTCTGTCCTCCTTAAATGAACAAGGAAATCAATCTCAAGGTTCTCAATCCAGATTTTCCTTCTATGAGGTGAAAAGATGGAGCTGTTGAGGTCAGGTAGGCTGCATTTATTTAGCTATTTTATATTTTATTTTGTTGAAAAAGGGCTAGCACGGGGTGAGGGCTATTCTGCAAGCTGAGGTTGGAGGCAATGGGTGCCTGTCACCAGCCCTGGAGGGGTTTTGTGCCATCAGAGGGAAGCCAGTGGGTCTTTTCCCGTTTACCTTTAGAAAGAAATGTTTAATCACCCTCATTTTTTGCCAGCTGAGCCAACAGAAAATTGGGAAAGGAAGCAGTAGACAACCAGCTTTTGGGAGTGGGAGGGGAGAGGGGCTGTCAGGCCTCTCTGTTTGTGTTTCTATTTCTGTTTTAAGCTCTGTTTTGAAATAAAACACATTATTACACCTCTGCAAACTGCTGCATTTTTCAAAGCCAGCCCAGAAACACAGCCTATGATCTCATGGCAACAAAGTCTGGGGGCACAAGTAAGGACACAAAGGCAAAAGAAGACAGGCTGTGGTCTCAGCAGCTCCTTGTGCTGGCAGGAGCAAATCTCTGCATAAAAGCAAGGCCAGGCAAACATCCATCTGACAGCCTTTCCAAACTGCAGCTTGACTCAGCCACAGCTCTGCTTTTTCAAGCTCAGCTCCTTTGTTTCAGCCCTACTACTGGTTGTTTTTCAGATCTACTATTTGCTGCAGGAATTTTGCTTTTCATTTCCCAGGCAGCTGGAGCTTATTAAAAGTGCTTTTCCAGGGCAGTATTTTATACCAGTACCCGATAATGGCTCACCTGTAAACACCCTCTCTAACGAGCACCTTTGGGCACCCCTGGCACTGGGTAACAAATTTAAGCCCCAGCTTTCCTCAGTGTGTTTTTTTCCCCCTTCCTAATCTCTCCTGACATAATGTTGAAAGTTATTACTTAGCTGCATAAAGAAAACCATCTGTCAATTATTCACCTGCTCACATGTGGGACCAGGTAGCCAGAAGCTGTTAGTGCAAGGCAAGGCAACCCCTGCCTAGCAAAAAGCAAAAGTCCACTTTTAGTCCTCTGATTCAATCATCTACATAGGGTAGTCAGTAAAAAAATCTGTTCTCCCCCAGAGAACAACTGAGACCTTTCCAAATACTATTTTTGACATCCAAATCACATCTCAGAAGCCTTTCACATTCTTTTGAGAGCATTTGGAAGATGAGAATTTTAGCAGCTGTAAGTTTTGAAGTGCACATCTTGCTGAAGAGATGTATGGAGGTTGTTTGTGCTCATCTCTAAAATGGATCTTCAGGTTGTGTAGCAAAAATGCAACATCCAAGCTCCAGCCAGCACCCAGAGTGCTCCTGTTGTCAGAAATGACAAAACTTACTGCTTCTCCACTTTTCCTGTCATGGAAACTGAAGCACTTGGTATCTCCTGGAGCCTGGTCCTGTCACTACCAATTTAACAACAATTTTAGTTGAGCTAGACTCTGAATAGGGGCTTTGGCTATGTGTGCCTTGACTAAAATGCCCTTTTTTTTTTTGCTTTACATCCTGCAAATATCAGGAAATTGTACCAAAGGTTTTGTGAGACTGCTCAAAAAGACCATCTGGGAAAAAAGTCACTCTTGAAGAAACTCATGACCTGTAGGCAGACTTTTGCTAATGTTACTCCACAGTAGATATTTTCTGCTGTGGTTGGCAGAATCACTTGAGGTCTGTGGATTTCTTATTGGCCTCTCTGGAGCTTAAAAGGAGAAAAACAGGACTCCTTGTTTTGGTCTTGTGTGCTTGAATTTGCTGTGGCATAGTCTTCAGTGGACACTGCCCCCCTGGGTCCCTAGAATTGGCAAAAAGACTGAAAGCCAGCATTTAAGGGAATACTTGTTAAAACTGAAAGATCTCTTTTGGTAAACAAAGATTCTTCCACGTAAAAATCTGGCTTGCGTTGTTAATGTTTTTATTGTTCCTAAAATCTTTCTTTCTTCTGGTGATCTCCAAGGAGAGGCTGGGAGTTCTGAAATGGAGTTGTTTTGATGGGTCTTCACTGACACCCTCAATCCAAGGTGGGTAAAGCTGGTTGGGTTGGTGCAGCTGAGATCTACTAAAAGAAAAAAAAAAGCCAAATTCCCAAGGAATTTATTCTATATACCAGCAGCAATATTGCCAGAGCTGGAGAGGGTTAAAATACTTGCTAATTGGTAATACCAGGCATATATTACTCACTTTCCTGTAGAAGGACTGAAATCTTCAGGAAGATGTTTTTCCTCCAAGTCTTCAAAGTGGATGGAATAATAGAACAGTTTCCTTAAATTGTACAGTCACACATCACAGCAGTTATAACTTGAGCTCCCAGAAATAACGTGCTAAAGATTTTGCAGAAGATAAACTGGGATTACACTTGCTGTAAATAGCCAGCATTCATGGAGCAGTGTGTCAGCTACTGGAATAACTGTGCCTTAACTTTGCAGATGATTTGCTATTTGTGGGTGCTCCATCTTTTCAAAAATAAAAGGAAGAGGAAAACAAAGCACACTTGGTGTTGGTTACAGTGAGGTCAGTGCTGAGCATTCCCAGAAATCCCAGGCAATGGATGCTAAACTGCTTCTTGTGCTGGCTGGATAGGAAAAATGTGGAATCTATAGAAGCCAGAAGCAAAATGGCCAGATTAAGGCAGCATTATCAGCAGCTGTTTTTTGGTCTTAAATAGAAAGTGCTTTTTAAGGAGGTCTGTTGGGAATACTCCCACAACTAAGTGAGCCCACAGCAGCGTGCTGCTGATGACTAAGTAAATGGAGATGGAGCAGAGTTGAATGGTTCCCAAAGGAGTTGCCATATTTCTTTCCAGGATTTCTTGGACAGGAGGATATGTCTGAGCTGTTTGTGATGCCTTCATAATAAGTCTGGTCCTTGTGAGACCTGGTGTGTACACACTGCTCCAGCGTTTTGGTGTGTGCAGTGTGTCCAAGGCACTGGGAGCACCTGGGGCTGTGCCTGCTCCCAGCCCTGGCACCTGGTCACACATGGATGGGCATGGAAATGGATATGGAAGCACTTCTGTGTTGGGAGGTGCAGTAGGATGAGTGGGAACTGAGCTGGGCCTGTTGTGTTTCAGGTTAAAAGCAGGATCCCTGGGCACAGGCTGCAGAGCTGAGCTAGGATTCCTTTTGCTGCTTTACAGGGGAGATGTGCACAGGAAAATGTCCCAGGGAGTTGCACAAAATCTCCAGATTTTCCCAAGACAGAGATAGAAAACTGGAAAAAAAATTGCATAAAGGGTATTTCAGGATTTATATCTTCCTCTCAGCAATATTTGAAGAATTTTGCCAGCATCCAGTGTTTGTGTTGCATACAAGATGCTGCCCAGTCAATGCAGCAGTGAAGGAATCACTGCTTTGCTACAACTTCAGCATAAACTCAATTTACAGCTCACAGTCCAAGAATGCTCAGACCTAGCCATAGATGATAGTATGTTCTAGATCCTCCTCTCTTTGGTTCCTAAAACCACCTCTTCCATTCAGGACATGCTTCTTCTACACACATTTCCTTGTCAGTTTACAGTTTCTGTTTCAGAATGCTTTGCTTTTACCTGCAGTAGAAGCAGCCTGACAGCACAGAGGACAACTGTCAGGGGCACACACACGCTGCAGATGCCATTAGGGGCAAGTCAGCCCTTTCAAAGACATTTTTAAAATATCATCCCCACAGCCGGTGTGGCCATTTGTTAAAGACAAATGGCACTTGGGGAGCCTGGAAAGCAGGATCAGCCATTAGGTGGATCTAAAATATGTGTCATCTGTTTAGTGCTATATCCCCTTTCGTGCTTCCTTGTCTCAGAAGGACGGTCCTTCGCGGCTGGGGAGATCAGAGGGAAACAGGAGACCCCTCTGGAACCTGGTGGTGAGCCAGTCACCAGGAGATGAACTCTGCTGAGTGTCCCTGTGGCAGTGACAGCAGCAGTGCCACAGCCATGGCAGGGCCCAGCTGATGTGACCTCTGGGGAGGGCACCTTCACCCAGGCAGAAAAAGAAAGGTGGGATTGCTGGGTGAGTCACTGCTTGGCATGGCTGTGGAACCAGTGGGCTCAGCCTGGCCCTGTGGTTTCCTTTCTTTCTGGGCAGGCATCTGCACAAGCCAGAGGAGCTGCTGGGTGGACGGGATTTGCAACCGCTTTATTTTGCCTGGGCTAAAAATACTCTGCAAACTTGGGTTTTATTTTCCATTCCTAACAGCTGAGCCCCGGTCTGGAGGGAATGAATGTGTTATCCCACTGTGAAAACATCTAAACAGGTGGAAAGGACAAGGGAGGGTAGAAAGAGAGGGTGGAGAGTCTGGTCTTAGACAGAAATCCTGTTTCCTTTCCAAAAACAGATTGAAGGCCCTGTAGGTCATTTTAAAACTAAAACCTGTGTTTACCTTGTCATCTGTTTTCTTGTGTGAAAGAGCCTTGTGTTGGAAAACACCAGGAGGAAAATGGTCATGGAGACCCTGTCAGAGGAAAGAGAAAACTGTGGGCACTGTGCTGCTCTTTCAGTCAGACCCAAACATTCTGCCAATAAACCTCATTTTTCACCTGTAACTTGTGTTATGCCAGCTGGACTCTCCCATTCAGCTTTACCAAAGGGCTTTCTTTTATCTCCTTCTGAGAAAGCTCTTTATGAAAACTATCCTAGCTTTGAGACAGCCCTGTTGAGGCACCCCAGTGCTGCCTGGTGGTGCTGTTCCTGTAGCCACCCCCAGAAAAGGCCATCAAACAGGTTGAATTTTGCTAAATGTTACATTTCCCTTTTTTTTTTTTTTTTTCAGTATGGAAATATTTTCCACTAAGAAGTGTGATCCTGCCTGGTAAGACTCCCTTCATCCAAATCCTTTCTGGATTGCAAGTAAGTCTGCAAAGGCAAGGGCTAATGCACTAATCCATTCTGGTACTGTATGTCTTTATAGGAGCTTTTTAGAAGAGAAAAACAAGAATAAGAGTCCAGAGACTTGTGCTATACAGAATGTAATCAACAAAGTTATTCAAAGTTTTACACAAAAGCACTCACACGGGTCATTAGGGCAGAAACTTTAATCCACTGAGGTTTAGAAATGAGGAATTTCTTAAGCAGCACCTGAGATTTCTTTTTTTTCTTCTACATGTCTTTATGGCTTTGTGGATTGTAAATCCTGTGAAAACAATTTTTTTCCCCCCCAAATAAATATTGTGAAGGAAAAATGAAAAGAGGAGGGATTGTGGGATTCTGATTCTCTTGTGGTGACTTCTGCCACTGTTATCATTTGTGTGGCTGCTTTGGCCCAAAGCAGAGGGAAGTCTGGGAGGTGGCCTAGCCTGTGGGGAATAAATGAATAAATGAAAGGGCACATCTGGCTGCTACTCTCTGCTCAGATATGGCTGTTGTACATATCAGCTATGCATTTATTGCACATATTTTATTTGCAGTGTTGCTGGCATCAGATTGCAGGCACATTTCCAGTTGTCTGCATTAGGGCTCCACAGCAGGTCTGGTGGGATGTGAGGGTTTTCCCCTCCAGGGGATCTGGGGCCTTTACAGTAGAAATTTAAGAATCCTGCTGTTGCTGGATGAGTCTGGCTGCATTACCCAAAGGTGCCTTGAACAGCCACATCAATTAAGGACTTGTGTGCTTGCTAGTGTTTTGTGTAAGACTAAGTTCATTTCAGGGCCGTCGGAGGCTCATGGCTGGGAATAGCTGATTTAGGCTTGTCTAGGGGCACCATGTCTGCTTGAGGCTAAAGGAGAACATGTGGAGAGTTCCTCAGAGATTTCTTCTGCTCTGTATAAGCCACTCCAACCAAAGGTAAGTGGAGTTTGCTTTGTTATGATTGTTATGATTCATTCAGATGCTATACCACTCAATAAGAGCAAAAGAAAAAAAAAAAAAAGCACAGCCAGAAGAACTGGTTGGATCACCACCACCACCAGAAAGATTTTTACTTTGTCCCGGTCACAAATAGTCACAGTTCAATACTGAAAATGTGAAAATGTTTTGATGCAGGCTCTGGTGTTCCAGAGAGCACCAGCGAATTGGAAATGCAGCCTGGCCAAAGTCAAACAAACCAGAAGCAAGTGCCTGAGAAGGCAGAATAGAGAAAGATGACTGAACGAAGAAAACAGGAGCACGGGAAAATGATTTTGCTGCCTGATTGCTGGTTTCAAGGTTAAAGAGAAAAGATGAAATCAAAGTACCCATTAATTCTAACTGTTCAATCTAACTCAGTTTGCTAATGCTGCAAAACCACTGGTTCACTTTTCTTTTATCTGAAATTGCAAAAGCGTAATTCAAAGCCTGTTCAAAGAGAATAATGAGATAGCCTGGAAGACCATTGCCTAAAACCCAGTTACAATTATATGTTATCTGTGTGGACTCCAGTTTTTATTAGCCTGCATTTGGCCTCGGGGGCATCAGACAAAGGCCATCTATTTGTCAGGCTCTGGAGGAGTGCTAAGCCCTTGGGACAGGGCTGAGGGCAGGGCTCCATCTCTCTCCCTGGGATTTCCTGGAGGGATGTAAGCATGTTTGTCCTTCCCCTGTGCATGTCCTGCACCAGTAATCTGCAATGGCTGCATTCCCCTGGGGGCTGCTCTGCAGCAGGAACCCTGGCTTGGCTAAAAGACTTGCAATCTTATCCCAGGCAAATGACTAAAATGGATTTATTTTTCAGCTGAGCAAGGTTTCTGGACAGAAAACTGGATTCAGGAAGCAGGAGGGGGGACTGCTGTACCTCCTGGTGGGTAAATACCACTTGCTCTTGCCTGCTGGTGGCTGCCTGGTAATCTTCTCTGGGTTGTGGTCAGAGTATGGCTCATGTAGGGGCAGAGGAATATGTTAAATCCAAGTGAGTTCATGATATACTGGACAGTTGGGGGCAGTTAATTCTCATTTTGCCCATCAGAAGCTCAGTCCCTCCCTCTGCACCTGTGATTTAGTAAGAGGTACAGTTTTGCAGTCTCAAATTAGTCTATCTTTGAGTACAAAATTAATTCCTTGCATAACTGGGCTATGAAGTTAATGGATTGATTGATATTGATGATTTCATGTTATTCTGTTAAGCTGTTTTTGCCAAGGAAGAAAAATGTGTCATGATATGTTTATTTGTATGCTGCAGTGCATAAATGAAAGAGTTGATTGAACTGTTTTTTATTAAGCAAAAAAAAAGGGGGGGGGGAAGTAATATCTTAGGTGTCAGTACTCTTTTGTATCTTTATTGTCTTTGATTCTTTATGGCCTTTACTGGTTTCAGTGGACTTTGGATCAGACAGTTGCTAATTCATCTTCAAATCTTTACACAAATGACAATGGCAAGTTCACCATGTGTGCAAATTCCTTTATCTTCTGGGAAAATGTGAAGTTTACATCATAAACCAGAGGCCTGTGGTAAATTCTGAGGCCACTTCTGTCACCCCTGCAGAAGGATCCTCTATCAGCCATCCCATGTGTTTCCTTGCCAAACTGCCAATATGAGGAAAAGTAGGCTTTTGTGTGATGCTCTGTGTGATGTCAGGTAGCTGTGGGCAAAGAGTGACTTTTAGCAGACGTTTTCTAAGGAAAGAAATATCCAAGATGCTGTCTAGCAGAGAATGATGGCTAAAGCCAAAGGAAAAAGATACTCAAAGATGGAAAAACTGTTTCTTGGGTGTGCAATGGTAACATACCCCATGTGAGCAAGAAGTTTAAGGTCCCCCTTATTTAAAGTGTTTAGGACATGGAGCGATGTAGGGGTGGAGCACAGAAGGAGACAAAAACCTCTCTGCGTGCTCGCTATGACTTGAAGACAGCTCTTGAAGGAGCCCCTTGCAGAAAGAGATTTTAAGGAAAAAAAGTGGAGAAGCAACTGTTGTGGTGTGGATTTGGATCCAGACAAAGCCCAGTGTTTGTGATGAACAAGGACAACTCCTTTGGCAGGTGACATGGAGTGGTGTGACTGTCCTGTCACCATGCTGAGCTGAAATCTCACATGATCTGGCTGATGTGATCAAATGAATGTTTCTTTCCACTTGACTGCAGCTTCTCTGAAAGTACCAAGCCCCAGTCGCTGGGGTGAATGTAGAATTTTGCTCCTCATTATTACAGATTATTATATTTCCTGTGCCAGTCACTGGAAACCTGCCTGAAAAGACATAGATCCCCGTGGAGCAGCAGCCAGGACCTGGATCCCAAAGCATCCCTGAAAGGGCTGCACCATGATAAGTGCTGGGTCATTCTGAAGCACTTCCAAGCCATGACTGTTATTTTTCTCTGCTCAAAACCATTAAAAACTCTGAGGACTAACACAAATAACAGGGATGAAAGCCCGATCTTTGTCAGAGGTCCAGACACTGACTGCATTGTAGTTTCAGCAGCGGGCATGTGGCTGACTTAAAATCAAGGACGCAAAATATTATAGGAGCACTCAATGCAGCCATGGAAAACTTGGATTTAACCCTTTTTCTGCCTAACCAGTTGCAGCTTGGAGTGAACAGTGGCCATACATTTCATAAAGGAGGAGCTGTTTTTGTTTTTGTTTAAAAAGAGCATTCAGATCAGCTGAGTTTGAGCCAATGCTGAAAACAGAGCTGCCAAATTTATCATTGACCAGAAGATTTGTATGGGGCTAAAGGAGGTTGGTACAGAGAGATTAGAAGCAGATTATCAGCATGCTTTTAGCTTTATCTGTTTCTAGAAGCAAATAATTAGCCTCAGAAATAACTTCATCTTAAAATAAGTTCTAAAATATAAATTATTGGTGTGAAAAGATTGATAAAAGCTTCAGGAACTGTTATTTTTTGCCAGAAGAAATGAATTCCCCAAGGACTTAGTTTCAATCAACGTGGTTCCCGTAACTCTGCCACGAAAAGCCAATTTCAGGAAACTCATTTAGTTCCTTATTTCAAATCCTCCCTGCAGCCTGTCTGTAGAAGAGGGAAAAAAAAGAAACAGTTCTGATGACAGAAATGGGGTCATGCAGCTTCTGGAGCTTTGTTATGAAATGGAGAAAATTGCCATTTCTTTTTTACTTTTTTCCCCCTTTTTTAAAAATTTTTTTTCCTTTTTATTTTCGGGAGGGGAGGAGGGAGATAAAATGGTTTGATTGACCCTGTTTGCTGAATTGAGTGACAGGAGCAGCTCCCAGCAGTAACACTGGGCTTATCTCATCCAGGAGAGATTGTCACCCAGGGAAATGAACATAACCAAGTTGAGAAATGGCATTAATTTGTGCTTGTGCCATGTGTGGTCCTGATAACTCTGGAAATGAAGGAACTGCCCATGGTTTGTCAGCAATACCCAAGTTTCCTTATGTTCTCCGTGGCAGCCTGGGTGTCTGATGTCACCTCTTACAGCTTAAACAGCCATGTGGAAAGCATTATAGGATTTTTGGCAACAATGGGGGAAAAGTGGTTGGTTTAAAACTGTTATGTTTACATGTTTTTCAAAGCAATGAAGATTCAAGTAGTTTCCTTATGCCCTGTTCCCTTATGTTGCTTTGAAAGCCTCCATTTAAGAAATTATGCACCTTTCAGGAGAGCAGACATGAGTCCTTTTACATATTTGAAAACTTTGAAAAAATTATTGGAAAAAGATAAGCTTAAAATAAAATATTGTCCCATATCTCATTGTAGGCAAAGTGATAAAGGCAAATGAGAAATGAAAACTCTTTGTACACTGGTCTAGACATTAGAGAGGAATTTTATAAGACAAAACTTTATGCTGCTGGTACTCTCACAGTGATGATTAAGAAATCAGACCTTTCCAGCTAACATGATGGGCTTTTTGGCCAAACTTGAAAACTGCTGATTTTGTCCAGCCTCCTTCTTTCCTGGGAAAATATCTCCCATGCTGTGCCTCCAGCACTGTTAAAGTTAAACCCATTCTGGGAGTCCCCACCTGCTTCAATCCACATTTCCAGTGGAACACCAATCCTCAGGAGCAGGATCAGAGGGTAAGGCTGAGGTCTGCAGTGTGTCTGTGCCAGGAGAGCATCCCTGACCTTTCCCTTTGTAAGGAAGAGCTGGCAAAAGGATGGACCTTGCTGCAGGGTTAGGACTGGCACATTGCAGGGAAACACTTGTGCCACTGGAGATCCACCACCAACCAAGGCTTTTCATTTCCCTTATGGCAGTATCCCCTGTCCCCCTCTCACAGCTGGGTCACTCTTGGTGACTTAGGAGTTATTGAGTTCTTTCCTAGGTGGTTTTAAATACAGGAATCCAATTGTTGTTACCAAGAAATCCAGGACAAGGCAGGAAAAGCAGATCCTCAAGTTCACCGCCAACTCCCTCCAAATCACTTGCTGAATAAGAAGCTGCATTTTCTCACAAAGACATCCTGATTGCTCTACTCCACTGCTTCAGGGAAGGTGACAGTGCCTTGCCTGGTGAGGGATGAGGGAGGAACAGAAGCATCCAGCCTGCTGGAGGCTCCCATTTCAGGGTGACCACTGACCTTTGGTGAGGGTGTGATGCCTGCTTGGATGGCATGGCTGCCTCACAGCACCCTAAAGAGATGGATGCCACTGCTGCTCAGGGTGAAAATAAACCTGCATTTACTCCTCATGGCAAAGGTGAACCTGTGCTCGAGCTAGGGGGGTTGGGGGGAAAGAAAGAAAAGACACAAATGGGGCATTTGGCATGTGCCAAATCTATGAGCTGTTCTAAAAGTACGATGTGTCATGGGCTTATTATTCATCAATGCTTCATCACACTGAGTTTATGGTGGCATTAAAAGTGGAGAAAAAAAAAAAAAGACGTCATTTACATGAAATGTTGGAGACACTCCCTCCACCCTTTGATTCCTTCAGTAAGCTGGAAGGAGGTTTGTGTGTGCATGAGAAAGTGTGCTATACAATGCCAGCCTTTATTCTCTCCTTGAATTACTCATACTGTGCAGTATGTAGCAAAAAAAAAAAGAAAAAAAAAAAAAGGAAAAGAAAGAAAAAAAAAAAGGAAAAATGTTTGGGGCCTATTTTGCTGTTAAGAAATAACAGTGAAACACTGGAGCCAAGCTACAATGTGAGGGAAGGCACTGATGGCTTCTGAAGTTTATTTTTTGAATGCTGGTATCTCTCTGTGCTTCACACTGCAGTTGCTACTTTCCTCTGCACACAGGACAACCCAAATTCCTTCCCCAGCCCCAAAGTCCTGACCTCAACAAAGGAGTGACTGTTGTCCCACTGCAAGAGGTTCTGCAGGCTGTTAAACCACGGAGGTGGAGAGCACCACGCTGGCACTGCGGCTGGAAATTTGGGATTGTCAGTGCAAGGGATTTGGGCAAGGTGGAGAGCTCAGCATGAGACCCCAAATCTCACTGTAAGGCAGCTGTCCAACAGAGGACTTGGGAGTTCAAGACCTCCTTCCCTGGGGTTTGGGGGTTTTTTGAACCTTCTGGGTCTTCTCTCCTGACAAAAAGGGGCATGATTTAAAATCCAAGCCCTGGCACAGAGCAAGGAGGGATATGGGAGGCTGTGGCCAGTGGCCTTGGAATGGGGCAGTGCTGCCTCAGAGCCCAAGGAACAGAGCCAGAGAGGGACAGGAGACCCTGGAAGGACCTGGGAGACAGAGCAGGGGGTGCAGGGCTGCGCATTTACGGCTGGTGCTGACGTCCACCCTAAGGAATTCACATGGGTGTGTTCTCACTGTCTGGCCATCAGCTAAGGTTTAAGATTATTTGTTTGCTCATTTTGGAGGCTCTTTAGTTTTTCAAAGTTGATTTCCTAATTTAGGCAACGCACCAACCTTTTTTCCCTTATCTTTTCCCCAATTTTTGCTAAGAGCTGAGAGTCAACTTTTACTACCTATGGCATTATCCAAGGTTTCTTCAAGCCCAACATAACACAATAGATTGGACTGACTCCAGAGGAGTTTGTTTAGTCCCATATATAATTATTACCTTGTAAACAGGATGCACCTTTAAGTTATAATTTAAATACGATAAATGGGCCAAACCCAAAGAGTTTTATTATCCCAGGACACAGTTATTACCAACTTTACAGGAAACACCTGCAAGTTATTGTTAAAATTAGAGATGGCTGAAAAATGGGGAAATAATTTTTGTGGAACAAAAAAAATAGAATTATTGAAGTTATTGCATTCTAAGATGTTCAAACATATCCATTTGGCAAAATTTTATGCATCTTTTTTATTGCAATCATGTCTTAATGTTCTCATTGGCAGACAACCATTACAGTTTTCCACTGAGAACTAGTGTTTAGATAAAGGAAGGGTATTAAAAGGATATTGGAAGCCCTCTAAATTTAAAATCTTATTGAAACAGTGATCAGAGTTTGGGATTCAGTGAGAAGAGTAGTCTCAGCAGTGGGAAGCTTGAAGGTAACTGAGAAGGTTTTAGGAGAGCCACAGAGTGTTTGTGAAAGGTCAAGAAGTGTCTGTTAGCAGTGTGGTCCCTATCTGAGAGGGCTTTCCCAGTGACTCAGTGTTGAGTGTGATGTATTTGTTGGTTTTATTAGTGTTATTTGTATTTTGGGAGTTTTTTACGTGCCTAATTTCGGAAAGTTCTAGAAAACCATTTGAAGATTTTTACTTTGTGGCTTTGAAACTGTTGTTGTTTTACAGGGTGTCCTTCTGCTGATGTCATGAGAGATAATGAAGATGATTTTATATTAAAAATCAGGAAGGGAAAAAAGTTTATTATTCTGTCCTACAGATTAAAATTATCTACTGTATGATGTGTTTTAAATGCTGCTGCTTCACTAATGTGCCATTGTCAGACGTACAACCACAAATCTCCATGTGTTTCAAATGACAGCGTTAGGCTAAACCTTGCAGGGGTGTCATGAAACCCTTCATGAAAACAGTTTTCCAATTCTTGAAACAAGGTTGCATTAGATTATGAGACCATTACTAAATTAATTAGCATGCAAAATGCATAACAATGTGTTATTGAACAGACCATCAATCTGAAGAGATTATTGTAGGGGCACATGATTTATTCTGGCTTTTTAGCAGTATAGTTTTTAGTCCTGAAATTTTTTAAATTTAATAATGTTTTTTTCCAGTAGGAAAATGGGCATAGTTAGTGAGCTGTTTCATGAAAAAAAACTTTTAAAATTATGGAATATGTCTGTAAGAGATGATTTTGAGAGTCTGTTAGTCTCAGAAGGCTTCCACAGGCCTGGATCACAAATATGAGAATTGGGTCACCAAGTCAGGAGGAGGCTTTAGAAATGTTGCCTGACACATACTGTCTACTCAATCTGTCTACTCAATCTTCCCAGACCAGATTAGGAAGAGTGAATTTTGTAAATGCACTTTTCATGTAAAATGTACTACAGTAATTTAAAGCAGAGTGCTGTTTGGATGAGAACACTTCTCCGTTTTGCAACATGAGCACAAAGACAGAGACCAAGAGGCCAAGCAAACTGGAAATTGTGGTAAAAAAAAATGAAATTGAGTTATCGCCATCCTTTGCTCCTTGACGTCTTCAACTTGTCATTTCCCTTTAAATTCAGATTCTAAATGTGGGGAGGTGAAATGCTTTATTATTCAGCCTTTTTCTATTATAATTATTGCCTTTTTACTTTTGCTGCAGCATGTGGTGAATAAGAGAAGTGACTGCAGCACATGCTGCTCCTCTTTCCCCTGGTTCCATCAGACTTTCCCATTGTGCACGCACAAGGAGCAGAGGACATGACTGAGTAATCAAAATGAGTCACTTTCCTATCTTTGGTGAAATAACTCTCTGTTCAGCACTCCCCTCTGCCAAGAAGCAGGCAGCTATTGCAAGTAGGTAATTGCCCTGCTAACACATGCCAGGGCTCAGATAAGAACCAAGCTGGGTACAC